>NW_012119332.1:659703-661343 GCF_000951035.1 Colobus angolensis palliatus | reverse complement strand
AGTATACATTTGTAACAAACCTGCACGTTATGCACATGTACCCTAGAACTTAAAGTATAATAAAAAAAAAAAAAACCACAATGAGATACCACCACTTACCCATTACAATGGCTTAAAAATGGACCATATAAAACAATAGCAAGGATATAGAGCAATTAGAACTCCTACATACACTGCAGATGGAAATGCAAATTGGTACAACTACTTTGAAAAACAGTTTGGCAGCTTCTTAAATTAACCATACAACTACCATATGAATCAGTCATTTCATTCTTAGATATTTAATCAAGGCAAATAAAAGAATATATCTACACAAAGGCGTGTATACAAATAATCATAGCAACTTAATTTGTAAAACTGGAAATAACTCAAAGGTTCATCACAGTTGAATGAATAAACAAATTGTGGTATATGCATTCTAGCAGGCAGAAGAAAAAGTGTACTAGAGATCAGAAGACCTGTCTTCTAGTTCTGGAGTTTCATGAGTTAGAATAAGTACAGTAACATTAAAATTTGTTACTGTTTTATTTAGACAATGAAGGAAATAATATTTCCCTTTTTTATATGTTGGTTCTAAAACTCAAATGAGGTAAATATATGGAATTATTTGGTAAGCTATAATTTTATGAAATTTTATTGGTTTTTAACTTATTGATTTTTTTCTGATTTCATCTATGAAATTATATTTTGTGAAATTTTAGTTTTTCTTTCTTCAGATGTATTATCATATTAAAGAAGGCTATAGCCTTAGAACTTTTTCTTTAAGTCCTTAGCTAATAACTGATACATTTTGACATTCTTGGAAGGTTCCTTTGTGTTTGATAATTTACTTCCTGTGAAACACGGAAGGCTAGTATAAGGGGTGACAAGAATATCATCATGACTGATTGTTGATTTTTTAGCACATTAGCAAATATTCATATTCAGTCTTCGAATTATATGTTTTGGGTTCCTGCCCCCAATAAAAGATTTTGGGCACTCAAGTATCCAGTCCATGTTTACCCTTGCATGGCCAATCTCAAATAATGCCTTCAAATTGGAGCATATCTTTATTGTTAGAAAATATAATTATGAATAATACATGTAAGTTAGGCTCCAAAGTTCTGCAGGTTTCTTCTCTCTGGTTTACTGTCCCTCTTAAAAACATTTTTGTGTAAAAACATAAAACTGAATGAAGCTAATTTCACCAAAGAATGTATATATTTAAGTAAGTCAAGCACTGGACTGTTACACAGCATTATGCTACTTAATAGTCTCAATTTGGCTTTTATTGGCTTAAACTATATTGATGATTTACTGTACATGAACTGTCTATCACAGTGATATATTTCTTGGTGAATATAGAATGAAAAAAAAAAAAGAAAAGAAAAGAAAAGCCCAAGCAGAAGAAAGGTGGTTTTCCCATCGGGGAAAAACGGTTTCTGGTTTGTCAGTTCTACAAAAGAGGATGGTGCTTTTTTCCAAGTGGTGGAAGAAGGCTTATTTGGTGGTGGCTTCTTCTTATTTCTTCTTTCTTCTTCCTTCTTCCTTCTTTCTTCTCCTTTCTTCTTCTTTCTTTTCTTCTTCTTTCTTCTTCTTTCTTCTTCTTTCTTCTTCTTCTTCTTCTTCTTCTTCTTCTTCTTCTTCTTCTTCTTCTTCTT
>NW_012119332.1:641534-659318 GCF_000951035.1 Colobus angolensis palliatus | reverse complement strand
GCCTCGGCCTCCCAAAGTGTTGGGATTACAGGCGTGAGCCACTTCTCCCAGTCTATTTGGCTTCTTCTTTTAATAGGAGCTCGTTTCTTCTTCATGATGGTCATCTGCCCTGACAGATAGCCCTTTAACTTGCTTATGAATTTTAGAAAATTCTTTGGATCATGTTGTGTTTGCATATGTATTTGTTCTTTGTCATTGCTATGCCATGTTTATTTTAGTTTACCTCCCTCTCTCTTTCTGTCTCTGTCTAGTCAGATAATCGTGAGGATTAATTTCTGAAAAGCTAGCAAAGGCTAATATTCTTTTTTAATCCCTTTCACTACCTCTGTCTTCTATACAGATTTAACTCTGAGGGGGTTATGTAATTAACAGTCACCAATTTTGTTTGTTTTTACCCCTCTACAAGGAAATAGACTGAATAGCCAAGTTGCAAGATACCACTACTTCTTTTAAGAATGATGAGTTTCCCAGGTGATACTTGAAAGAAGAGATAATGACCACCTATCTCCTTCATCCTGATCACACAGAAAGGTAGGTGAGTAGCAGCTCCTCTAGGATACATATCTACATTTGCACTATTATGTGACTCACTCTATCTGCTTCTTTAAAACATTGCTTCTTATTATGTTTGCCTATGTGATGATAGTCAACTCACAAAAATAGCTGCTATTCAATGATGAGTACAAAATGAAAAACTTGGAAGATCAGGAAAATGCTTTCTTCCTTGAGGATCTTACAAGCTATTTAGCAGTTATTTATTGAACATCTACTATATGCAAGGCTTAGCACAGGGCCTTAGAAATGAATAACACTCACCCTGTCCTCGTGAAGCTCAGTATAGCAGAATGAAAGCTACTCAGAACCTTCTTCTTAGTGTACTTCCTGACTGTGGAGGCAACTTATGACCCTTTTCTTGACTACCCACAAAGATATTGTTATTGCATTTATAAGTCATTAAAACTGTAGAATCAGAAGGGGACTTCTCAGGAACAGATATAGGTACACAAGATTGACTCTTTCATCATGATAGTTGTGGCAACAAGGAGCTGCAAATAACATGTTTGCTAGCATGGTCAGCTCAAATCTCAGTGCTTCATGGGAATAGATTTTTCCACAGCTTGATAATACAAAGTTGGGCAGTAACCCTAAGATCCCTACAGTATCAACTCTAGGAAAGCACTTCACTCTTGAACATGTCACACATCTAATAGAGAGTTATGAGTATATTTACATAAAGCTACATACCTTTTTTTGAAATTTTCTTGTGTATGAATGAACCATGGAATATACTTTCTAATAATTTCAGATTAAATAAGATTTCCAGTTTCTTCTTGATTTTAACTGATTTTTTTACCTATCCAATAACCTTGACTCAGATGATTTATTCACACAGTAAACAAATTTTCCAAGGCATTCTTAATTTCAAACATTCTCTTTCATTATCTTTCTAAGCCTTCAGAATATCCCAAAACTTCTAATTTTTTTCTTTTGTTTTATCTGTTTATTTTCTTGACACGCCCTTAGGAGGTCCTAATGTCATGTGTCCTGAAATTCTAATTTTTTTATATCTAAGTTACACCTCCTAGATTGCATCCAGCACCAAGAAACAACAAAAAACCCTCGTGTGTCAGAACTTATGGCCTGATTTGGAGTTTGGAAAATACAGTCACTATACTACTAAAGTAATCTTTAAGGAATGGAAAAATTCCCAAAGCTGAGGAGTGGGAAGAATAATAAGAACGTCCACAAACCTTTGTTAGGCCACAATTTGCTTCTGGACCATAGTTTAATGATCTGACTTCTAGATAGAAAACATTTTTTGAACCACCTAAAATTATAAAATGTCAAGTGGTTATTAGTGTAATGATTAACATTTTAATTTTAATGTTCTCAAAATGACTTATTATTTTATTTTGGAGTGAGGTAGAAAGGGATGGCTCTTCTTATTCAAATGTTTTTTGCTTGTATGTTTCTGTCAAGTTTGTAAACTGTACCTATGTCTTTTCATTTAATTGGATCAGGAAAGTCTCCTCATGGTGAAAGTCTGATGTATTTCAAGTAGTTAGGAATTCATGTTTATTCTAAATTGTGGTCTTTTAAGATTTATGATCTTATTTTGTTTTGCATAAAAGGTCAAAAAGAGGAAATAGTCATACTTAATCTGTAAATCATGGATAAGATCTATATAAAAACATTTTGCTACTTAATAAAATTTAGATAATAGTTATTAAATTCACTGTTCATCTGTGGTTCTCTTTTTAAAAACGGTCTTATTTATAATTTATATAAATATAATTCAAAATTATACATATAACTCAGCTATTATTCTTTTAAACTGAATCTTTTTTTATTTTTTATTATTATTATACTTTAAGTTCTAGGGTACATGTGCATAACATGCAGGTTTGTTACATATGTATACTTGTGCCATGTTGGTGTGCTGCACCCATCAACTCATCAGCACCCATCAACTCGTCATTTACATCAGGTATTACATACAGTTGCAAAATAAGTTTTCTTAGGCCTGTGGAATATTCTCAGGGTCAATATGTATAAAAGACTAAAAAAGTGCTACATCTCGGATTAGCACAATTATTGAATAATTGGCACAATTATCTCAGCCTGTGAGATCAAAATATCTTTGTGCCCTAATTATAATACTTAACTTTAAATGGGTAAAAGGTGTTTCAGTGGTTGATTTATCAAGTTCTCATCATAGGTTTGCCTTCTGCTCATTGAATCTATTTTACCCAAGGCTATGGACTCCTTTTGGCATTTCCGCCTCAGCAACAGAGGATAAAAGCCATGTTGTGATGAATAAGTCACAAAAGTAAAAAATACAGACATGGACTACAGGCCTCCAAAGAAGAATTGAGCATGCTGAGGATCTGTGCCAGACATTGGACATTTTTGAGGTGTTAAGAGGTGGGTACTTTAGTGGTTGTTGTTTTGTGTGTGTGTGTGTGTGTGTGTGTGTGTGTGTGCGCGCGCGCGTGTGCTTGAAAAGATAAACTATATTGAGATGATCTGTGTAATATGAAAAGTTAAGGCATTTTATTTGTAAGAAAGTGAAGCTTTCTTCCAGATAGATTGAGGCATCAAAGCAGTGGTGAAAATCTGAACAACACAGCTAATAAAATTATCTTCTTAGGTTGAAAATATGTAGGCTTTTGGAGTTAACAGGAAATCATCATAGAAAGGGGTGAGAGGAAAGGGAATATCACTTATTGAACTTTACAAACCAAGTACCAAGAGCTTTACATGTATTATCCCGTTTAATCCTCATAGCAATCCTGTGATGTAGGTATTATCGTCTCCATTTTACAAATTAAAAAACTATCTTAAGCAGGTTATTTGACTTGCCCAAGATCATATAGCTATTAAATTTAGGGTTTTGTTTTATATCCAGATCTCTCTGACTTCTAACATTGTGCTTAGAAAGAACTAAATGTCTAAGAGGAAAATGTGACTATATCATTTCATGCTTTTCTTATGAAGAATTCTACCTCCATTTCATTGTGCCCCTACTTTAGTTTTTGGAGGAAAGTTTTTCACGTGGTATATTCAGAAAATACTTCACAACCACTATTTATGCAACTTAAAAAAAATTGCACTAGAGAAACAAGCAATGATTCTCAGGAATAAAGCATCTATGATTCTTTTTTTTTTCTTTTTCCTTCTGCATTTTTCCATATATTATTAATATATAAGTGAGAACCAAAATTTCCAGAATAAGTATATCCTTTTTAAGTGTAGAATTGAACCCTTCCAACTTCTGAGATCTGTTTGTTTAGCTAAATCAGCAATGCAAGGTTAATTCTGACTGATTCTAGACTTGTGTTACATACTTTTGGACACTTGATCAGTCTAAGCAATTGAAACCTCTTCTTATAATTTAGGAGTATTTAGGTAGTTGGCCAGGCATGGTGGCTGTCTGGGCATTTTGGCTCATCCCTGCAATCCCAGCATTTTGGGAGGCCAAGGCGAGAGGATCACTTGAGCTTAGGAGTTCAAGACCAGCCTGTGCAACACAGTGAGACCTCGTCTGTATTTAAAAAAAAAAAAAAAAAAGGAAGAAAAAAAGTATTTATATAGTTTCAAAGAAAGGTTGAGATATGTTTATTTTTTATAAAATATGTAAGTTTAGTTACAATCTTTAGAACTTCTTCTACATGGCATTTATTAATTCACAGTCACATCTTTAGTAAAATTTTTCAGAATTCATTAAGTATGGCAAAATCATAGGCCATTATGGTATAGTGGAAAGATCACTTCACTTGAGATCTGAGAATCTAGGCTTAAATCTCAGGTCTCTTGTTTACCGTGTAAAGTTTGGCTATTAATTTACTCTCTCGGAGCCTCAATTTTCTCATCTGTAATACGAGAATAATCCTTACCTCATGTATTTGTTGTGAAAATAACTTGAAATAAAAAATAGGAAAGTACTTTGTAGGCAATAACATTCTATCATAATGTGAGGAGAAATGGAATAAAATGAACACTAAAGGAATATTTACCATATGGTAGTCACTAACTTATTTTCTATTTGTTGCTCCAGCAAGACCAATATCTGTATATCCCTAAGGAAAAACTAACATGACCTCCAGCCTTGGTTCACATTTTCTGGTTGTCCTACCTATTGCCCCAGTAGCCATGCAATGGTTTACAATCTACTGGCAGGAAGGTAAAATGTGTGAAAGAATTGCCTTCTAGGTCATTCTCTTTGTGAAAAGTAATCTCCCACCAAGGAGAAGCCTGCTTGACAGTTCATATTAAAATCTTGGTTCAAAGCAGTGAATGAAAAGTTGGAGATGAACAGTAGTTTCCTAACAAAGCCCAACAAGACCATTTAGGTAAGACATTGTAGTAGAGTAGGAAATACATTGAATGGGAAGAAAGGGGACCAGAGGTCCAATCCTGATTTTACCACTGCCTGATTGTATAACCAAAAAAGGTTTCTTTTTCCTCTTGGCCTCACTGTCCCCTTTTATACAGTAATGTGGGATGGACTAGATTATCTCTAAGGTCTATTCCAACATTGATATTCTAGTATCCTATTCTTAATTTTAATGTAAAGATTTAAATTATATATTTAAGTTTTAGGATGCTATTTTATATCTCAAAAGGAAAAAGAAAAAAATGCACAAATGATTTCTCTGTTGTGAATTACAATAAACATTCACTTACATTAATAACTTTATTGGAGGTAGAATTAGCATAATCCTTTACAATTTCAAAGTATTTTAAAGATCCATCATCTCATTTGAGTCTCATAATAATGACAATATTTTATTATTTATCTTTACATGGTAAATTAAGTAATTGAGCCTCAAGGAGGTTAAAGGTTTCCACAAAGTCACATAGCCAGTACATGATGGATCCAGAAATCCAACTGTGGTCTATTTCTAAGTCCAGTTTTTTTTCCCACTATCTCAAGCTGTAGATTATTTTATCCAGGCTTAGAATAAGTGGATCTCATCTGGAAAATGAATTAAAAAGGGAAGAGTCACTGTTATTTATGTGTGCTAAATGTATAAACAGGTAAGAATACTTAAGAATAAGGACAATGTTTTATATTCTTTTAAAAAATTCTTCAGATTTGAGACTGAAGCTCTGAACAAGATGCAAGCAAATGTACAAATAAAATATTAATGTATCTTTCAGAGCTCTAGGCATTATGAAAGATTAAAGAAATAGTATTTGTAAAGCACTGTAATATCATTTGAAGAAAGTGGTTATTTAAATATAATATTTGGAGCTGTAACCCTCAGGCATACAACAGAAAGAGAAAGAATAAAGAACGGGATACAAGAAGATGTCAAATTATCTACGGATTGTCTATCACAGTCCTTGTGTTAGTATAGACTTTTTAGAGACTGCTGAAGAAGTGTACCTCACACTTCTTTCACTAACCTCCAACCAAAAGTAATTGCAAACTTTAAGGGGTTTAAAGTGAGTTATCTCTGTCAATGAGTGTAGTGACTGCTTGTTATTGGTGTCATAGCAACACCAAAAGCATCACCTGCTGCCTAAAGATACATTGGCCCCTGAATAACCCACAGCAATGCCCAGGTAGTACACCATAGGCCTTGGGTGAGACTGAGACATGCTGGCTTCAGGTGAGATCCAGCACATTTGCTGTGGTAGCTACAGTTAGAGACTCCTCCTACTTGAGGAAAGCAGAGGAAAAACTAAAGGGGACTTTGTCTTGCACCTTAGGTACTAGCTTGGCCACAGGAAGGTAGAGTACCAAGTGGGCTCTTGGGGTCTCTGATTCCAGACCATGGCTCTTATACAGCACTTCTGGATATGCCTTGGGCCAAAAGGGAGCCCACTGCCCTAAAGGGTGAGTCTCAAGCCTGGCAACATTCACCACATGCTAAAGACCCATTGGACATTAAGTGAACATCAGTGGTAGCATGAAAATACTTCCAGTGGGCCTGTGGTGGTGGTGGTGATGGGCTGAGGTTCTGCTTCCTGTGGAGAGGATATGGAAAGCATCTCATTGTTTGAGCACCAACCCAGCCATAGTACAATAGCACAGGTAGATTTCTAAGGTTTTTGACTCTAGCCTTTGGTGGCTGGACACTATTTCTGGAACTGCCTTGGTCCTGGCAAAACTTGCTGCCCTGAAGGGAGAGATGCAACCCTGGCTGGCTTCATGACCTGCAGATTGTAGTGCCCTCGGGCCTTGAGTGAAAATAGGTGGTAGCCACACAGTGGTTACAATGGGCCTTGGGTGAAACCCAGTGTTGTGCTTGCCTCAGGTCTGACCCAGCACATACCCAGTGGTGGTACTCAGAGGGCTGCTTAAGTCACCCCACACTTAGCTCCAATCAGCTCAGCAAAGAGAGATATTTTGTTTGTTTGGGAAAAGTAAGGGAAGAAAACAAGCATTTCTGCCTTAATACATAAAATTCTTCCAGATCTTATCCAAGACCACCAAAGTGATACCTTTATGAGTTTGCAGGAACCACAGTATTGTTGGGCTTGGGTTGCCCTCTAATGCAGATACAGTTAAGATCACAACACCCAAGTCCTTTCAAATATCCAGGAAGCCTTCTCAAGATGGATTGAGTACAAACAAACCCAGATTGTGAAGACTACAATACATAACTTTTCAATGCCCAGACACCAAAGAACATCTGCAAGCATCAAGACCATATAGGAAAACATGACTTCACCAAACTAAATAAGGCACCAGGAGCCAATCCCAGAGAAACAGAGATATGTGACCTTTCAGATAGAGAATTCAAGATAGCTGTTTTGAGGAAACAGAAATTCAAGATATCACAGAGAAGGAATTCAAAGTTCTATCAGATAAACTTAATAAAAAGATTGAAATAATTAAAAAGAATCATGTAGAAATTCTGGAACTGAAAAATGCAATTGGCATACTGAAGAATGCACCAAAGTCTTTTAATTGAATTAATCAAGCAGAAGAACAAATTAGTGGGGTTAAAGTCAGGCTATTTGAAAATGTACAGTCCGAGGAGGAAAAAAAAAAAAAGAATAAAAAACAATGAAGCACACTTAGAATACCTAGAAAACGGCCTTGTAAGAGCAAATCTAAGAGTTATTGATCTTAAAGCGGAGGTAGAGAAGGAGATTATTCAAAAGAATAATAACACAGAACTCCCCAAACCTGGAGAAAAATATCAATATCTAAGTACAAGAAGGTTACAGAACCCCAAGCAGATTTAACCCAAAGAAGCCTACCCCAAGGCACTTAATAATCAAACTCCCAAAGGTCAAGGGTAAAGAAAGGATCCTAAAAGCATCAAGAGAAAAAAAAAAAACAATATACAGTGGCACTTCAATACACCTGGCAGCAGACTTTTCAGTGGACACCTTGCAAGCAGCAAAAGACTGACATGACATACATAAAGGGCTTTGGGGAAAAAAAGAAACAGTTAACCAAACGAAAATATTCTTCAAACATAATGAGGAAATAAAGATTTTCCCAGAAAAACAAAAGCTGAGGAATTTTACCAACACCAGAGTTACCCTACATGAAATGCTAAAGGAAGTACTTCAATCAGAAAGAAAGGAGGATAGTGAGCAATAAGAAATCATCTGGAGGCCGGGCGCGGTGGTTCATGCCTGTAATCCCAGCACTTTGGGAGGCTGAGGTGGGCGGATCAGCCAGGCGATCGAGACCATCCTGGTGAACACGGTGAAACCCCATCTCTACTAAAAATACAAAAAAATTAGCCGGGGTGTGGTGGCGGGCGCCACTAGTCCCAGCTACTCAGGAGGCTGAGGCAGGAGAATGCCACTGCACTCCAGCCTGGGCGACAGAAAAAATAAATGAATAAATAAATAAATAAATAAATAAATAAATAAATAAATAAATAAATCATCTGACCTTACAAAACTCACTGGAGTTTGTAAGCACACAGGAAAATTCAAAATATTGTAACACTGTAACTCTGGCTTGTAAAAACCCCCTATCTTAAATAGAAAGACTTAAAGATGAACCAATCAAAAATAACTACAGCTTTTCAAGTCAAAGACAGTACTTTGAGATATAAATAGAAATTAAAAGACTGAAAAGACTGGAGATTAATTTAAAGTGTAAAGTGTTTATTGGTTTACTTTTTTCTTGTTTGTTTAGGTAAACAGTGTTAAGATGTTATCATCCTGAAAATAATGGGTTATAAAATAGTATTTGCAAGCCTCATGGTAACCTCAAATCAAAAAAATAAACAACAGATACAGAAAAAAGTAAGAAATTAAAGCATACCACCAGACAAAATTACCTGCACTAAAAGGAAGACAAGAAGGAAGGAAAGAAAGAAGACTACAAAACAACCAGGAAACACCTAACAAAATGGCAGGAGTAAGTCTTTACTTATCATTGAATGTTAGTAATTATTCAGTGTTACTAATAACATCAAATGTAAATGGACTAAACTCTACAATCAAAAGACATAGAGTGGCTGAATGGATTTTAAAAGGACCCAGTGATCTGTTGCCTATGAGAAACAGACTTCTCTTGTAAAGACACAGATAGACTGAAGATAAAGGGATGGAAAAAGATATTCTATGATATTTGAAACAAAGAAAGAACAGTAGTTGCTATACTTACATCAGATAGATTTCAACACAAAAAAAAAACCTATAGGAAGAGGCAATGGCCATAATTATATTATGATAAAGTGGTCAATTCAGCAGGAGATATAGCAATTGTAAATGTATATGGACTTAACACTTGATCACCCAGATATATAAAGCACATATTATTAGAGCATAAGAAAGAGATAAAGCTCTATACAATAATGCCTGGAGACTTCAAACACCCCCCTCATCCACCAACCTTCAGCATTGGATATATCTTTGAAACCAATAAAAATATATCAACAAACACCAGACTTAATCTGCACTATAGATCAAATAAACGTAAGAGATATTTACAGAACATTTCATTCAACAGCTTCAGAATACACATTATTTTCCTCAGCACATGGGTCATTCTCAAGGATAGACCATATTTTAGGTCAAGAAACAAGTCTTAAAGCATTCAACAAAATAGAAATAATATCAAGCATCTTCTCTGGCAAAACAGAATAAAACTAGGAATCAATAACAATAATTTTAAAATGTTGCTATTGTGTCATCGATGCAAAGAGACCAACAAAAACTATAATACAAGAAAATTCACAGCCTATTACACTGGGACAGACTGAGACATTTAGTTAATGGCAAGAACACAGTAAACACAAGCACCTGAAGATGTGCCAGTCAAGTAAAATGGTATATGGATTATACAGTGAATTTTCTAAGCCCATCTGAGGACTTTGTACCTTTTCAAAAATGTCCTATATCCCCCTCCAATTTACAGAATATCTGTCTTGTCTACTTACTTCATGGCTTTTTCAATATGAAAAGTTTACAAAATCTATTTATACCTTATTTACCTTTTTGTTTAATATACTATGGGGAAAAAGATGGAGACAAATATAATTTTCTGACTTATAAAATAATTATTACAGGCACATTTACTGTTTCATTCGAGAAACATCTCAGTTTCACAGGTTGATTATTCAGCAGCTGTGTGGTTTTTTAAAACATTCTTTGATTTTGAGAAAACTAAGATATCTCTTTTCAGGCAGATTTTGATTCATAACAATGCTGTGGTTATGTGAATTACAGTGAATTTTACTGTGATAATTCATGCAAGCTCGCATCACAGTGTGGCTTCTCTTCAGGCAGCGCCTCATCACTATGCTCTTCCAATGTCAGGTCCCTGGTTGACTGAGGCTGTGAGCCAGTGGAGGATATGGGGCCCAACAGGATGAAGGGCAATGGTTTGCTGGTCCCTTGGGCCTGGAGAAACTGGGCTCTAGATATGGGGTTAGTAGAGAACAAGGTAGTTGCTCCATGGACACTGTCTGGACTGTGTCCTGCAGTGGTGATCCTTTCAATTGATGCTGAAAAAGCATTTGATAAAATTCAACATGCTTTCTTTTTTAATTTTATTTTAAGTTCTGGGATACATGTGCTTAACGTGCAGGTTTGTTCCATAGGTATACATTTGCCATGGTGGTTTGCTGGACCTATCAACCCGTCATCTAGGTTTTAAGCACCGCATGCATTAGGTATTTGTCCTAATGCTCTCCATCCCCTTGCCCCACAACCCCCGAAATGCCCCAGTGTGTAATGTTCCCCTCCCTGTGTCCATGTGTTCTCATTGTTCAACTCCCACTTATGAGTGGGAACACGCAGTGTTTGGTTTTGTTTCCAGCCTCATCCATATCCCTGCAAAGGACATGAACTCATCCTTTTTATGACTGCATAGTATTTCATGGTGTGTAAGTGCAATATATGCAATAAACATACGTGTACATGTGTCTTGATAGTAGAATGATTTATAATTTTTTGGGTATATACCCAGTAATGGGATTGCTGGGTCACACGGTATTTCTGGTTCTAGATGCTTGAGGAATTGCTACACTGTCTAACACAATGATTGAACTGATTTACACTACCACCAAAAGTGTAAAAGCATTCCAATTTCTCTGCATCCTCTCCAGCATCTGTTGTTTCCAGACTTTTTAATAATCTCTATTCTAAGCAGTGTGAGATGGTGTCGCATTGTGGTTTTGATTTGCATTTCTCTAATGACCAGTGATGGTGAGCTTTTTTTCATGTTTGTTGGCTACATAAAAGTCTTCTTTTGAGAAGTGTCTGTTCATATCCTTCACCCAATTTTTGATGGGATTGTTTGTTTTTTCTTGTAAATTTGTTTAAGTTCCTCGTCAATTCTGGATATTAGACCTTTGTCAGACTGATAGATTGCAAACATTTTCTCCCATTCTGTAGGTTGCCTGTTCACTCTGAGATAGTTTCTTTTGCTGTGCAGAAGCTCTTTAATTTAATTAGATGCCATTTGACAATTTTGGCTTCTATTGCCATAGCATTTTGTGTTTTAATCATGAAGTCTTTGCCCATGCCTATGTCTTGAATGGTATTTCCTAGGCTTTCTTCTAAGGTTTTTAAGGTTTTAGGTTTTACATTTCAGTCTTTAATCCATCTTGAGTTAATTTTTGTATAACGTGTAAGGAAGTGCTCCAGTTTCTGTTTTCTGCATATGTCTAGCCAGTTTTCCCAACACCATTTATTAAACAGGGAATCCTTTCCCCCATTGCTTGTTTTTGTCAGGTTTGTCAAAGATCAGATGGTTGTAGATGTGTGGTGTTATTTCTGAGGCCTGGTTTGGTTCTATTGGTCTATATATCTGATTTGGTACCAGTATTATGCTGTTTTGGTTACTGTAGCCTTGTAGTGTAGTTTGAAGTCAGGTAGCATAATGCCTCCAGCTTTGTTCTTTTTACTTAGGATTGTCTTGGCTATATAGGCTCTTTTTTGGTTCCATATTAAATTTAAAGTAGTTTTTTTCTAGTTCTGTGAGGAAAGTCAATGGTAGCTTGATGGAAATAGAATTGAATCTATAAATTACTTTGGACAGTATGGTCATTTTCATGATATTAATTCTTCCTATCCATACGCATGGAATGTTTCTCCATTTGTGTCCTCTCTTATTTCCTTGGGCAGTGGCTTGTAGTTCTCCTTGAAGAGGTCCTTCAGGTCCCTTCTAAGTTGTTAAGCTGTATTTCTAGGTATTTTATTCTCGTTGTAGCAGTTGTGAATGGGAGTTAAATTATGATTTGGTTCTCTGTCTATTATTGATATATAGGAATGCTTGTGATTTTTGCACATTGATCTTGTATCTTGAGACTTTGCTGAAGATTCTTATCAACCTAAGGAGTTTTTGGGCTGAGATGATGAGGTTTTCTAAATATAAAATCATGTCATCTGCAAACAGAGATAATTTGACTTCCTCTCTTCCTATTTGAATACCCTTTATTTCTTTCTCTTGCCTGATTGCCCTGGCCATAACTTCCAATACTATGTTGAATAGGAGTGGTGAGAGAAGGCATCCTTGTCTTGTGCCAGTTTTCAAAGGGAATGCTTCCAGCTTTCGCCCATTCAGTATGATATTGGCTGTGGGTTTGTCATAAACAGCTCTTATTATTTTGAGATATGTTCCATCAATGCCTAGTTTATTGAGAGTTTTTAGCATGAAGGGTGTTGAATTTTACCAAAGGCCTTTTCTGCATCTATTGAGATAATCATGTGTTTTTTGTCATTGGCTCTGTTTATGTGATGGAGTACATTTATTGATTTGCGTATGTTGGACCAACCTTGCATCTCAGGGATGAAGCCAACTTGATTTGCTGCTGAATTTGTTTTGCCAGTATTTTATTGAGAATTTTTGCATAGATGTTCATCAGGGATATTGGCCTGAAATTTTCTTTTTTTGTTGTGTCTTTGCCAGGTTTTGAAATCAGGATGATGCTGGCCTCATAAATTGAGTTATGGAGAAGTCCCTGTTTTTCTATCGTTTGGAATAGTTTCAGAAGAAATAGTACCAGCTCCTCCCACCTCTGGTAGAATTTGGCTGTGAATCTGTCTGTTCCTGGCCTTTCTTTTGGTTGGTAGGCTGTTAATTACTGCCTCAATTTTAGAACTTGTTATTGGTCTATTCAGGGCTGCGACTTCTTTCGGGTTTAGTATTGGGAGGGTGTACGTGTCCAGGAAATTATTGATTTCTTCTAGGTTTCCTAGTTTATTTGTGTAGAGGTGTTTATAATATTCTCTGATGGTAGGTTGTATTTCTGTGGGATCAGTGGTGATGTCCCCTTTATCATTTTTATTGAGTCGATTTGATTCTTCTCTCTTTTCTTCGTTAGTATGGTTATTGGTCTATTCATTTTGTTAATCTTTTCAAAAAAGCACCGCCTGAATTCATGGATTTTTGAAGGGTTTTTCGTGTCTCCATCTTCTTCAGTTCCACTCTGATCTTAGTTATTTCTTGACTTCTGCTAGCTTTAGAATTTGTTTGCTCTTGCTTCTCTAGTTATTTTAACTGTGATGTCAGGGTGTTGCTTTTAGATCTTTTCTGCTTTCTGATGTGGGCATTTGGTGCTATAAATTTTCCTCTAAACACTGCTTAACTGTGTTTCAGAGACTCTGGTACATTGTGTCTTCATTCTCATTGGTTTCAAATAACTTATTTATTTCTGTCTTAATTTCGTTATTTACCCAGTAGTCATTCAGAAGCAGACTGTTCAGTTTCCATATAGTGTTGTGTGGTTTTGAGTGAGTTTCTTAATCCTAAGTTCTAATTTGATTGCATTGTGGTCTGAGACGGTTTGTTATAATTTCCATTTTTTTGTTTTGGTTTTTGTTTTTGCCTTTGCTGAGAAGTGTTTTACTTCCAATTATGTGATTGATTTTAGAGTAAGTGCTATGTGGTGCTGAAAAGAATGTATATTCTGTTGATTTGGGGTGGAGAGTTGTGTAGATGTCTATTAGGTCCACTTGGTCCAGAACTGAATTCAAGTCCTGAATATTCTTGTTAATAATCTGTCTCATTGATCTGTCTAATATTGACAGTGGGGTGTTAAAGTCTCCCACTATTATTGTGTCAGAGTCTAAGCCTTTTTGTAGGTCTCTAAGAACTTGTTTTATGAATCTAGGTGTTTCTGTATTGGGTGCATATATATTTAGGATAGTTAGCTCTTCTTGTTGCATTGATCCCTTTAACATGATGTAATGCCTTTCTTTGTCTTTTTTGAACTTTATTGGTTTAAAGTCTGCTTTATCAGAGACTAGGATTTCAACCTCGGCTTTTTTTGCTTTTCACTTGCTTGGTAAATATTCCTCTATTCCTTTATTTTGAGCCTATATGTGTCTTTGCATGTGAGATGGGTCTCCTGAATACTGCACACCTATGGGTCTTGACTCTTTATCCAACTTGCCAGTCTGTGTCTTTTAATTTGGGCATTTAGTTCATTTACATTTAATGTTAACATTGTTATATGTGAGTTTGATCCTGTCATCATGATGCTAGCTTATTATTTTGCACATTGGTTGATTCAGTTTATTCATAGTGTCACTGGTCTTTATATTTTGGTGTGTTTTTGCAGTGGCTGGTACCAGTTTTCTTTCCCATATTTAGTTCTTCCTTCAGGAGTTCTTGTAAGGCAGCCTGGTGGTACAGAATCCCTCAGCATTTGCTTGCTTGTAAACAATTTTATTTCTCCTTCAGTTGTGAAACTTAATTTGGCTGGATATGAAATTTTGGGTTGAAAATTCTTTTCTTTAAAAATATTGAATATTGGGCCCCACTGTCTTCTGACTTGTAGGGTTTCTACAGAGAGATTCACTGAATTCAACATCATTTCATAATAGAATAACACCCTCAAAAAGCTAGGTATAGAAGAATTGTATCTCAATATGATAAAAGGCATATACAATAGATCCATAGCTAGTATTATACCGAATGGGGAAAATGTGAAGGCCTTTCCTCTAAGATCAGGAATACAACAACGATGCTCACTTTCTCCACTGTTTTTCAACATAGTACTAGAAGTCCAAGCTAGAGCAATCAGACAAGAGAAAGAAATGAAGAACATCCAAATTAAAATTAAATAAGTCAAACTATTCTTGCTTGCAGATGATATCATTTTATACTTCACAAAACCTAGAGACTTTACCAAAAATCTATTAGAACTGATAAACAAATTCAATAAATTTGCGGGATACAAAGTTAACATTAAAAATCAGTAGCATTTCTATATGCCCACATAGAATAATCTGAAAAAGAAATCATGAAGGTAATCCCATTTACAATAGCTACAAATGAAATAAAATATGTAGAATTAAGTAACTTAACCAAAGAAGTGAAATTTTTTTTAATTAAAATTATAAAACATGGATGCAAGAAATTAAAAAGAACACCAAAACCTGGACAGGTATTCTTTGTTTGTGGATGGGAAGAATCCATATATTAAAGTGTCCATTCTACCCAAAGCAATCTATAGATTTAATGCAATCCCTATCCAAATACCATTGATACTTTTACAGAAATAGAAAAAAGCATTCTAAATTTTACGATGAACCATAACAGACCCAGAATAGCCAAAGATATCCTGAGCAAAAAGAACAAAACTGGAGTAATCACATTACCTTATTTCAAATTATACTACAGAACTATAGTGATATGGTTTGGCTGTGTCCCCACACAAATCTTGTTTCAAATTGTAATCCCCACGTGTCAGGGAAGGGACCTGGTGGGTGGTAATTAGATCATTGGGGTGGATTTCCCCCATGCAATTCTCACGATAGTGAGTGAGTTCTTACAAGATCTGATGGCTTAAAAGTGTGACATTTACACCCTCACTCTCTCTCCTGTCCTGCCATTGTGAAGATGTGCATGCTTCCACCATTGCGAAGATGCGTATGCTTTCCCGTCAATTTCCACCATGATTGTAACTTTTCTGAGGCTGCCCAGTCATGCTTCCTGCTAAGCCTGCAGAACTGTGAGTCAACTTAACCTTTTTTTATTTGTAAATTACCCATTTTTAAGTTATTTCTTTATAGCATCATGAAAATGTACTAATACTTATAGTAACCAAAATGACATGGTACTGGCACAAAAACACACAAATAGACCAGTGGAACAGAATAGAGAACTCAGAGATAAGCCTGTTCACCTGCAGTGGACTCATTTTTGACAAAGGTGCCAAGAACACACTTTGGGAAAAGGACTGTCTCTTCAGTAAGTGGTGCTAAGAAAACCAGATATCCGTATGCAGAAGAATGAAACTAGATCCCTGTCTCTCGCCATATAAAAAAGTCAAATCCAAACATATTAAAGACTCAAATCTAAGACCTCAAATTGTGAAACTACTAAAAGCAAACACTGGGGAAATTCACCAGGACATTGGACTGGGTGAAGATTTCTTGAGTAACACACTATTAAGTGCTATTTATTGCCCTGGCAACCAACACAAAAATGGACAAATGTGATCACAAGCTTTGCACAGCAAAGAAAACAATCAACAAAATGCACAACCTACAGAATTAGAGAAAATATTTGCAAACTAATCATATGACAATGGATTAGTAATCAGAATACATAGGAGCTAAAACAAACAACTCTATAGGAAAAATATAATAAGCAGATTTTAAAATGGGTAAAAGTCCTGAATAGGCATTTCTCAAAAGAGGACATACACATGAAAAACAGGTGTATGAAAAGGTGCTCAATATCATTGATCCTCTGAGAAATGCACATCAAAACTGCAATAAAATATTATCTCACCTCAGTTAAAATGACTTTTATTCAAAAGACAGGCAATAACAAATGCTGGCAAGAATGTGGAGAAAAGGGAAACCTCATACAGTGTTGGTGGTAATGTAAATTAGTACAACCACTATGAAAAACAGTTTATTAGTTCCTCAAAAAAAGAAAAATAGAATTATCATATGTTACAGCAATCCCACTGTTAGATATATACCCAAAAGAAAGTACATCAGTATATCAAAAATACATCTACACTCCCATGTTTATTGTAGCCCTATGCACAATAGCCAAGATTTGGAAGAAATCAAAGTGTTGAACAGATGACTGGATAAAGACAATGTAATACATATAAACAATTGAGTACTACTCATCCATAAAAGTAGAATGAGATTCTGTCATCTGCAACAACATGGATGGAACTGGGGGTTATTATGTTAAGTAAAATAAGCCAGGCAGAAAGACAAACATCCCATGTTCTCACTTATTTGTGTGATCCAAAAATAAAAACAACAGAACCCGTGGGAATAGAGTAGAAGAGTAGGTACAAGAGGCTGAGAATGGAAGATGGCCGAACAGGAACAGCTCCAGTCTCCAACTCCCAACGCGAACGACACAGAAGACCGGTGATTTCTGCATTTTCAACTGAGGTACTGGGTTCATCTCACTAGGGAGTGCCGGACTATCGATGCTGGTCAGCTGCTGCAGCCTGACCAGCGAGAGCTGAAGCAGGGCAAGGCATCGCCTGACCTGGGAAGCGGAAGGGGAAGGGAATCCCTTTTCCTAGCCAGGGGAACTGAGACACACAACACCTGGAAAATCAGATAACTCCCACCCCAATACTGTGCTTTAAGCAAACGGGCACACCACGGTATTATATCCCACACCTGGCCGGGAGGGTCCCACGCCCACGGAGCCTCCCTCATTGCTAGCACAGCAGTCTGCTATCTAACTGCAAGGCAGCAGCGAGGCTGGGGGTGGGGCGCTCGCCATTGCTGAGGCTTAAGTAGGTAAACAAAACCCCTGGACAGCTCGAACTGGGTGGAGCTCACAGCAGCTCAAGGAAGCCTGCCTGTCTCTGTAGACTCCACCTCTGGGGACAGGGCACAGCTAAACAACAACAACAACAA
>NW_012119332.1:640471-640840 GCF_000951035.1 Colobus angolensis palliatus | reverse complement strand
CAGATAAAACCACAAAGATGGGGAAAAAGGAGGGCAGAAAAGCTGGAAATTCAAAAAATAATAGCACATCTCCCCCTGCAAAGGAGCGCAGCTCATCGCCAGCAATGGATCAAAGCTGGATGGAGAATGACTTTCACGAGATGAGAGAAGAAGGCCTCGGTCCATCAAACTTCTCAGAGCTAAAGGAGGAATTACGTAGCCAGCGCAAAGAAACTAAAAATGTTGAAAAAAGAGTGGAAGAATTGATAGCTAGAGTAACTAATGCAGACAAGGTCAGAAATGAAATGACAGTGATGAAAACCATGACACGAGAAATACGTGACAAATGCACAAGCTTCAGTAACCGACTCGATCAACTGGAAGAAAGAG
>NW_012119332.1:545571-635486 GCF_000951035.1 Colobus angolensis palliatus | reverse complement strand
GCACACCAACATGGCACAAGTATACATATGTAACAAACCTGCACATTGTGCACATGTACCCTAGAACTTAAAGTATAATAAAAAATAAAAATAAAGAATAGGCTGGGTGTGGTGTCTCACACCTGTAATCTCAGCACTTTGGGAGGCCGAAGCAGGCAGATCAATTCAGGTCAGGAGTTTGAGACCAACCTGGCCAATGTGGTGAAACCCTGTCTCTACTAACAATACAAAAATTAGCCAGGCGTGGTGGCAGGCACCTGTAATCCCAGCTACTCTGCAGGCTGAGGCAAGAGAATCACTCAAACCCAGGAGGCAGAGGCTGCAGTGAGCCAAGGTAGCAGCACTGCACTCCCGCCTGGGTGACAGAAGGAGACTCCATCTCAAAATAATAATAATAATGATGATGATTAAAACAGAAATGAATTTAAAACGAGGAAAACAATACAAAGGATCAATGAAACAAAAAGTTGGTTTTATGAAAAGTAAAACAAAATTGACAAAACTTTAGCCAAACTTACTAATAAAAGGAGAGAAGTTTCAAATAAAAGCATTAGAAATGAAAAAGGAGACATTATGACTGATGATGCAGAAATTCAAAGATCATTCGTGGCTATGATGAGCAACTACATGCGAATTAAGTTGGAAAATGTAGAAGAAATGGACAAATTTCTAGATACATACAACCTATCAAGATTGAACCAGAAAGAAATCCAAAACCTTAACAGACCAATAACAAGTAATAAGATCAAAGCCATATTAAGAAGTCTCTCAATAAAGAAAAGATGGGGACCCAGTGGCTTCACTGCTGGTTTCCACAAACATTTAAACAAGAACTGGTACCCATCCTACTAAAACTATTGCGAAAAAATAGAAGAGCAGGAAATACTTCTAAATTCATTATATGAGGTCAGCATTACCCTGAAACCAAAACCAGACAAAGACACATCAAAAAAAGAAAACTACAATCCAGTATCTCTGATGAATATTGATGTAAAAATCTTCAACAAAATACTAGCAAAACCGAATTCACTGTTACATTAAAAAAAAAAAAAATCATCATGACCAAGTGGGATTCATCCCTGGGATGCAAGGATGGTCCAATATATGCAAATCAATCAATATGATTCATCATAGCAACAGAATGAAGGATAAAAACCATATGATTATTTCAATTGATGCCAAAAAGCTTTTGATAAAATTCAACATCCCTTCATGATAAAAAACAAAAAACTCTCGTAAAACAGGGGATAGAAAGAACATACCTCAACTTAATAAAAGCCATATATGACAGGTCCACAGCAAGTATCATACTGAATGGGGAAAACCTGAAAGCCTTTTGTCTAAGATCTGGAACATTACTAGAATGCCCACTTTCACCGCTGTTATTCAACGTAGTAGCAGAAGTCCTAGCTAGAGCAATCAAACAAGAAAAAGAAATAAATGGCAACCAACTTGGAATGAAAGAAATAGTATTATTTTTGTTTGCAGACGATGTGATCTTATATTTGGAAAAACTTAAAGACTCCACACACACAAAAAGAAAAACTATTAGAACCGATAAACAAATTCAGTAAAGTGAGAGGTTACAAAACTAACATACAAAGAAAATCAATAGCATTTCTACATCCCAACAGTGAGCAATCCTAAAAAGAAATGTAAAAAGTAATCCCATTTACAATAGCCACAAATAGAATTCAACACCTAGGAATTAACTTAATCAAAGAAGCAAAAGATTTCTCAAATAAAAATTATAAAACACTGATGAAAGAAATTGAAGAGGACACCAAAAAACTGAAAGACATTCCATGTTCATGGATTAGAAGACTCAATATTGGTAAAATGTTCACACTACACAAAGCAATCTACAGATTCAATATAATCCCTATCAAAATGCCAACAACATTCTTCACCGAAATAGAAAAATATGCTAAAATTTATATAGACATACATAAGACCAAGAATAGCCAAAGTTATCCTATGCAATAAGAGCAAACTTGGAGAAATCACATCCAAATTCAAATTATATTACAGAGCTATAGTAATCAAATCAGCATGGTACTGGTATTAAAACAGACCAAAAAAAAAAAAAATGGAACAGAATAGAGAACCCAGAAACAAATTCACACACTTAAAGTGAACTCATTTTCGACACAGGCGCCAACATACTTTGGGGAAAAGACAGTCTCTTTAATAAATGGTGCTGGAAAAATTAGATATCCATGTGCAGAAAGATGAAACTAGACCCCTGCATCTCACCATGTATAAAAATCAAATCCACATTGATTAAAGACTTAAATATAAGACCTCAAACTATGAAACTACTACAAGAAAACATTGGGGAAATTCTCCCCAATGAGAATTGGTCTCAATGTCCTGAGACATTGGTCTCAATGTCCTGAGAAGGCAAGAATTTTTTGAGCAATATCCCCTAAGCACAGGCAACCAAAGCAAAAATAGACAAATGAGATTACATCAAGCTAAAAAGCTTCTGCTTTTTATTCAGTTTTCCCATCACTGTTTATTGAAGAGGCTGTGTTTCCCCATTGTGCATTCTTGGCATTTTTTGTAGAAAATCAATTGACTGTAATGATGTGGATTTATTTTTCTGTTTTGAATTCTGTTATTTTGGCCTATGTTTGTTTTTATGCTTGTACCATACTCTTTTGATTACCTTTGAGATATATATATACACATACACACACACACACACACACACACACACACACATATTTGTTTTTCGAGACAGAGTTTTACTCTTGTTGCCCAGGCTGGAGTGCAATGGCATGATCTCAGCTCACTGCAACCTCTGCCTTCTGGGTTCAAGCGATTCTCCTGCCTCAGCCTCCCAGGTAGCTGGGATTACAGGTACATGCCACCACACTCAGCTAATTTTTTTGTATTTTTAGTAGAGACAGGGTTTCACCATGTTGGCCAGGCTGGTCTTGAACTCCTGACCTCAGGTGATCCACCCACCTTAGCCTTCCAAAATGCTGGAATTACAGGCATGAGCCACTACACCCACCATGTGATATATTTTTAAATCAAGATGTGTGATACCTCCATCATTGTTCCTCTTGCCCAAAATGTCTTTGGCTATTCAGGGTCTTTTATGGTTCCATATGAATTATGGAGTGTTTTCCATTTCTGTAAAGAATGTCAGTGGATTTTGATAGAGATTACATTTACTCTATAGTTCACTTTGGGTAGTATGGACATTTTAACATTTAACAATATTAATTCTTTCAATTCAAAACTATGGGATGTCTTTTCATTTATCTGTGTCTTATTTAATTTCCTTCATCAATGCTTTATAATTTACAGTGTGTAAGTCTTTCACCTACAGAGATGATTTAACTTCTTCCTTCCTGATTGGGATGCCTCTTATTTCTTTCTGTTGCCTAATTATTCTGGCTAAGACTTCCAGTACCATGTTGAGTAGGAGTGATGAGAATTGTCATCCTTTCCTTGTCATCCTTTACTTGTTTCCCATAGCATATATATTGCTGTTATTGCTTTCTAGTTTTTTTCATTATGGTCAGAAAATGCACCTGGAATGACATTGATCCTATTACATTTGTTAAGGCTTGTTTTGTGATCTAACATGTGATCTATTTGGAGAATGTTCCCTGCATACTTGAGAAAAATGTGTATGCTTCTGCTGTTGTGTAGAAAGTTCCACATAGGTCTATTAGTTTCATTTGTTTTGTAATGTTCTTCAAGCTAGATGTTTCCTCATTTATTTTCTGTCTGGATGCTGTATCTGATATTGTGAATGGGGTATTGAAGTCCTCTACTATTGTTGTATTGTCAGTGTCTGTCTTCAGATCTGTTGATATTTGCTTTATATATTTAGGTTCTCAGATGTTGGGTGTGTATATATTTATACTTGTTTTATCTTCCTGCCGAACTGACCCTTTTGGCATTACATAGTTGACCTTCTTTGTCTCTAGAGTTTTAAACATAAAATGCATTTTGTCTGATATAAGTATGGCCACTCCTGCTTTCTTTTGGTGACCATTTGCATGAAATATTTTTTCCACCCCTTCACTTCTCAGCTTATGTGTGCCCTTAAATCTAAAGTGACTCTTGTTGACAGCATATTACTAGATCCTGTTTTTTAAAATCTATTCATTAGCAAGCAATGGATTTCTATAATAAAGAAAAAAATCTGTTCAGCCACTCTCTGCCTTTGATTGGTGAGTTTAGTCCATTTACATTTAAGGTAATTACTGATAGGTAAGTACTTACTATTGCTATTTTTAAATTATTTTCTGTCTATGTTGCAGATTTTTTGTTTCTCTTTTCCTATCTTGCTCTCTTCCATATTTTTTTTTTTTTTGAGACAGAGTCTCACTCTGTTGCTCAGGCTGGAGTGCAGTGGCACGATCTCAGCTCACTGCAGCCACTGCCTCCTGGGCTTAAGTGATTCTCATGCCTCAACCGCCCAAGTAGCTGGGATTATAGACTCATGCCACCATGCCTGGCTAATTTTTTATTAGTAGAGACGAGGTTTCACTATGTTGACCAGTCTGGTCTCAAACTTCTGACTTCAGGTGATCCACCTGCCTTGGCATCCCAAAATTCTGGGATTACAGGCATGAACCACCACACCCTGCCTCTTCCTTTGTTATTTGATGAGTTATTTTGGTAGTGATTTGCTTTGATGCTTTCTCTTTATCTTTTGTGTATCTATTAAAGGTTTTCTGGCTGTCATCTTGAGGATTGTATAAAATATATTCTAGTTTTATCCTTTGATTTTCAGTCAATAACAATGTAGCTTAAATATCATACAAAAATACTACACTTTTACATCCCTCCACACACACACACTTTGTGCTCTTGTACTCAGAATCTGCTTTTTATATTTTGTATCCACTAAAAAATTTTATCTTTTAAGTTTTATATATGAGCTAAAAGTAAATTATGCACCACCATTACATTGTTACATTAATCTGTATATCTCTATTTTATGCTTTCACATCACTATTTAACATGTGTTTCTTTCAGTTTGAAGAGTTCCCATAAATATTTCTTTGTAAGGCAGATCTAGTGGCAATGAACTCCCTCAGTTTTTGTTTGTCTGGGAAAAGGTTTCCCTTCTTTATTTTTAAAGGATAATTTTGCAGGATATAGTATTCTTTGATGGCAGGTATTTTTTTTTTCTTTCAGGACTTTGAATATGTGTTCCTACTCTTTACTGGATTGCAAGGTTTCTGTTGAGAAATCCACTGATAGTCTTACCAGGATCCCTTACATGTGAAGCTTTGCTTTTTTCTTGTTGCTTTCAAAATTATTTCTTCATCCTTGTTTGTTTTAGTCTGTTCTCAGGCCGTTAATAAAGATGTACCCATGACTGGGTAATTTATAAAGAGGATTAATTGACATACAGTTCCACGTGGCTGGGGAGCCTCACAATCATGGTGGAAGGCAAAGGAGGAGCAAAGTCATGTCTTACATGGTGGCAGGCAAGAGGGTATGTGCAGGGGAACTCCCCTTTATAAAACCATCAGATCTCCTGAGACTTATTCACTATTACAAGAACAGCATATGAAACACCCACCCCCGTGATTGAATTACCTCTCACTGGATCCCTCCCATGACATGTGGGGATTATTACAGTTCCAGGTGAGATTTGGGTGGGGACATAGAGCCAAACCACATCTCCTGGATTGCAAGGTTTCTGTTGAGAAATCCACTGATAGTCTTACAGGAATCCCCTACATGTCAAGATTTTACTTTTCTCTTGCTGCTTTCGAAATGATTTCTTCATCCTTGACTTTAGACAATTTGATTATAATGGGTCTCAGTGAAGATCTATTTGGGGTTCTTTTCACATCATGGGTCTAGATGTTCATTTTCCTCCTAGATTTGGAAAGTCTTCTTTCATTTATTTCTTTAAATAAGACTTCTGCTCCTTTTTTTCTCTGCCCCTTCCAAATTCTATGATGTATGCATTGTAGTTTTATACTATCTTGTAAGTCACACAGACTTTCTTCAGTCTTTTTCATTCTTTTTACTTTTTGTCTTTCTAACTGGATAGTTTCAATTATTTTCAAGTTCACAGATTCTTCTACTTGATCAATTCTGTTTTTGAAGTTCTGTATTGGGTTTTAATTTCTTTCTTTCTTTTTTTGAAAGTACAGAGATTTATTGCAAAGTGAAAAGTACACACTCAAGAAAGGGGAGTGCAGGCATATTCAAGAGTCAGTCACACAATAGAGTTTTCAGCTTCTACTTTTATGGGCTTATTTAACCAAGGGGTCGAATATTTATGAAGATTCCTGGAAAAAGGTGAAGATTTCTCAGAACTGTGGTGCCACTCATTTTTACACCACTAATAGGTAATCTCAGAACTGTCATGGTGCTGGTGGGTGTGTGATTTACTATGTTAATGAGTATATAATGAGGTCCTAGGTGAAACCTAGGTCAAATTCAGCACCATATTGGATTCAGTCAGTCTTAGCCAACTTGTTCCACACCCCATTTTTTATGGTTTTATCAGTCCATAGCCTCTAGTCATGTGAAACTGCTGCCTGGAATTTTTTTTTCTTTTTTTTTTTTGACAGAGTCTCACTCTGTCACATGGGCTGGAGTTCAGTGGTACAATCTCAGCTCACTGAAACCTCTGCCTCCCAGATTCAAGCAATTCTCCTGCCTAAGCCTCCCCTGTAGCTAGGACTACAGGCATGCACCATCACTCCTGAATAATTTTTTTTCTTGTATTTTTAGTAGAAATGCAGTTTTACCATGTTGGTCAGGCTGGTTTTGACCTCCAGACCTCAAATGACCTGCCTGCTTCACTCTCCCACAGTGCTGGGATTACAGACGTGAGCCACCGTGAACCACCTGCCTGGAATTCTTTGTTCATCCTCCTTCCTAATGATTAGGGGTAATGGCACTGCCTAGCAAGGGCATGGAAATCTCTGGCTGACTGGTCTAGGGGATTCAAGGTGAGGTCATCAAGAGAGTCTAAATCTGAGGCAGGGATTGATTGGAATCCTTGCATAACCATCATTTGATGTGGAATGTTGCAACCTAGAAGACACAAACTTTACAAGGAGGTTAAACAAGCATTATACACACACACACATGCACACACACATACACACACACACATACACACAACAAGAGTTGTGTGAAGAAGAGGAAAAATAAAAAACAGAAAAAATATTTGATGTCTAATGGCTGAAAAGTTCCAAAATTTGATGGAAAACTTTAATCCACACATTCAAGAACATCAATAGGCCGGGCACGGTGGCTCATGCCTATAATCCCAGCACTTTGGGAGGCTGTGGTGGGTGAATCACCTGAGGTCAGGTCTCTACTAAAAATACAAAAATTAGCCAGGCGTGGTGGCAGGTGCCTGTAATCCCAGCTACTCAGGAGGCTGAGGCAGGAGAATCACTTGAACACGGGAGGTGGAGGTTGCAGTAAGCTGCGGAGATCATGCCATTGCACTCCAGCCTGGGTGACAGAGCAAGACTCTCTCTCAAAAAGAAAAAAAAAAATCAATAAACTCAAAGTTGGAAAAACTCAAAAACATTCCAGGGTGTGTGTGTGTGTGTGTGTGTGTGTGTGTGTGTGTGTGTATACACTTGATATATCACAAGTCTCTTAGGCTCTGATCATTTTTCTTTATTTTCTCTTTCTGCTCTTCAGACTAGGTAATCTCAGTTAACCTATCAACATAAAGTTTGATGATACTTTCTATAGCCAGCTGAAATCTGCTGTTGATCTCTCCAGTGGATTTTTTATTTCAATTATTGTCCTATTCAACTTCAGAATTTCCATTAATATTCTCTATGTGATAAGACATCTTACATTCCTTTTGTTCTTTGACATACTTTCTTGTAATCTTTAAGCATATTTTAAATAGCTGATTTAAAATCTTTGTCAAGTAAGCCTGACATCTGGGTTTGCACAGGGACAGTATTTTTTAAATATTTTTTTAAAGAAATGGGGTCTCACTTTATTTCCCAGGCTAGATTTAAGCTCCTTGGCTCAAACAATACTTCTACCTCAGCCTCTCGAGTAGCTGGGACTATGGGCTCAGGCCACTATGCCCAACTCAGGAGGCATAGTTTCTATTGACTTTTCCTTTCCCTGTATATAGGCCACACTTTTTTTTTCTTTGCATGTCTCATAATTTTTTTGTTGAAGACTGAACATTTTAAATAATATAATTGGCAACCTTGGAAATCAGATTCCCTCTTCTTCCTGAGGTTTGTTTTTGCAATTGTTATTTAGTGACCTGTGAAGTAATTCTTTAAAGTCTGTCTTATTTGTTGTGTGTGGCCACTGCCATCTCTTCTTGGAATAGCTTATTTGTCAGCTATTGGTTCAAAAAACTTTTTCTTAAATGCTTTGAACCAGTAAGTCTTCCTCCCTTTGCCAAGAAGCTTTGCATGCATATTGGGGCACACTCTCAACACCTAGAAAACATTTGACAACTTTGCTTTAGCGTTTACTTCCTGATTACATAAACCCTTAAGGTCAACCAAAGATGAGGGATAAGGGACTTTTCAGGTCTTCCATGAACACATGCACAACCCTACACAAGCATGTGTTCTTCTAGATCCCTAGGAATATGTGGAAGCTTTTCAAAGCCCCTTATGGACATCTGATTCCCACCTTTTCCTTGAAAGGTTTTTTTGTCAACTTCTTGTTTGCTCTAGCTGTTATTACCCCCTCGGGCAGCTGTGATATTTTTTAAAAGTGTCTCTAATTGTTTTCAACAAACATCCCTGAGGAAAAAGCTGTTCATTGTTAGTCATATCAAATAAACACAAGCCCTTGAAAACGCAAGGTTTTCCAAGGAACTTTCAGACAGGTCAGATAATAATAATTCTATGGAGATGGAAGTTTGGAGAAGTTCTAAATTTGTTCAGTTTCCTCTGTTGACTTCTAGGCTGCTAATTCTCATGGCTACTGTGATTGTGAGGCTGTTGGCTTTCAAGGCCACCATGTTTCTGGGAAGAGGAGATGTGAATAGAGCACATTCAAATGCCACAAGTTTTCCTGTTCTTACCAAGGTTCAGCCAGGCTTTTGAATTTTTGTTTTGTTGTTGTTTAAATAAACACTATTTGTATTTATTTATTTATTTATTTTTTTGAGATGGAGTTTCGCCCTTGTTGCCCAGGCTGGAGTGCAATGGTGCAGTCTCAGCTCACTGTAACCTCCACCTCCCAGGTTCAAGCAATTCTCTTGCCTCAGCCTCCCAAGTAGCTGGGATTACAAGTTCCTGCCACCACACCTGGATAATTTTTGTATTTTTAGTAGAGAAGGGATTTCACCACATTGGCCAGGCTGGTCTCGAACTCCTGACCTCAGGTGATCTGCCTGCCTCAGCCTCCCAATATGCTGGGATTACAGGTGAAATCCACCACACCTGGCTAAATAAACACTATTTGGATTATTGAAAACCTTTCATTAAGTTCCAGATGTCACCAGTGGAGGGTGTCCAGGTTCTTGGTGTCTTGAACAAAGAATTGAAAAAAACGCACAAACAAAGCAAGGAAAGAATGAAGAGATTTATTGAAAATTAAAGTACACTCCACAGTGTGGGAGCGGGCCAGAGCATAGGGGCTCAAGGGCCCCATTACAGAATTTTAGGGAGTTTAAATACCCTCTAGAGGATTCCATTGGTTACTTGGGTACACCATATGTAAATGAAGAGGATGAAGTAAAGTTACAAAGTTATTCACTTGGCCTATGCCCTATGGAGATATTTCCTGCCATAGCTGAAGTATGAATTGGTCTTATGTTCTCTACTTCCACACCCTATTTTCCTGCCTAACAGAATTCTGGAAAAGTTGATTTTAACAATTTGCCAGTGTTGTCAATGCTTTTATTGATAAGCAGATTTTTTAAGGTCCTTTCACTGTCATTACCACTGACATCATCCATTAATATATTTAAATTTATGTAACTATCAAAAGATTTCATGGCATAAATGTAATTACATGAACTTTTAAACATTTGGAGGTTTGTTACTATACATTGTTTTCACTATTTTTAATTTCTACTGTGGGAAAAAAGTGCTTTCTAAACAAGCTGATATTAATGTCAACTGAAATACAAAGTCACTCACAGATTTTTAATGATGTCTTTCCTGGATAATCAACGACTCACAAGAAATCATTTTAACCCAACTTACCACTACTTGAGTAAAAGCCAGGGCTATGTACAACTAGTCTAATGTCAAATGGTCTTTATAATTTTGATCAGCTGAACTTCACTTCAGGCTACTATGAGTATGCCAGAGGCTATAAGAGTAAAAGGATGGGCCAGACACGGTGGCTCACGCCTGTAATCCCAGCACTTTGGGAGGCCGAGGTGGGGGCGGATCACCTGAGGTCAGGAGTTCAAGACCAGCCTGACGAACATGGCGAAAACGCATCTCTACTAAAAATAAAAATATTAGCTGGGCATGGTAGTGGATGTCTGTAATCCCAGCAACTCGGGAAGCTGAGACAGGAGAATCGCTTGAACCCGGGAGGTGGAGGTTGCAGTGAGCCGAGATCATGCCATTGCACTCCAGCCTGAGCAACAAGAGCGAAACTCTGCCCCCGACCCCCCCCCCACCAGAAAATGCAGCAGGTTTCTGCCAAGAGCGTACCTATGTCATTATATGGTTGACATATTTAATATAACAAGAATGCATTATTAAGCATTCCTTGTTCTGAAAGCCTCTGAAATACTTTTAAAATGGTATTTCTTATGTACTTCGCGGGCCACAGAAGTACTCCTGCAGCTGAGATAAAACAGAGCAGTTCTTGAAAAAAGCAATATGTAATTGTTTGAGGAAGGAAGTGACAACAAACAGTATGTTCGTTGAAATAATAACAATTAAAACTTGTAACCTTCTATTCCCTCTTTCCCACCTACTCCTATTTGCCACTCAATATATCTTGAATTTCATCTGGGAGATTTTTGAACTAACTAGACCAGCTGATGATGTCATGGCTGCAATACTGCAGCTACCCCTCAGAATTGCCCCGATCCTTGTGTCCTTTCTCATTCTTGCTAACGATTTAATTATAAAGAGAGAAAATAGGGTGTACTCTATTCCATACATTTAACAAAACAGTTAAATTGGAAAGAATCAAGAAAGATCAAGCCAAGTGTTGTTAACAGAATGAGATGTTCAAGATATATTTATCACTATTAAAGTCATAAGAAAGGCACTCTTTTTTTCCAATTTACTATAAGTTATAGAATTACATAGCCATATTTCCCTATAGCTTTTGACTAAGGGTCTTGGGATGGGGATAGGTGGCACAAAAAGAAAAAGAGAGGGAGGAGAGAAAGAAGAGAGAAGAGGAGGAGAGAGAGAAAAAAAATAAACTTCACCAATGAATCATAGAAGTGGGTGTGTTTTCTGAAGAAGCCACTTTCATAACAGCTCCTCAGCTGTCACTAATGGCCAGAGAACACACATTCACCGAATCCTTACTCTAACAGAGACCATCTCCTGTAGCATATGATGCAGCTTCCCTGCATGATTTGAAATGATCTCCCTAGACCTTCTTTATATAGAGAGAAGAAAATAGTAAGTATGTAACCTACAGTTTTCTTGTCCTTCTGGAGTGTCAAGCACTAGAAATGGTTTTGTGTGAGGAAAATTGAATCAAGTATAAATTGAGGTTACATTTAACAATGTGGTTTTAATTAGTTTGGACAACAGAGTGTGTGTAGTATGAAATGTTTTAGATATCCTGGAGACGTACGTCCTTTCTAATGGAACATGTGGCGGTGGAAGGTAGCAGAAAAATGAGCCCCTGTTCAAAACCTGGGAATAATGGGTCTTGAAATCAAATCATTGTGTGTCTACTTTGCTTGAAGTCCTGAAAAAACTGAATGAGTAATGAAAATCAACAGACTGTTACTTTTTTGTAAACATTTTGTCTAAAGCTTCAACATTTGGTGTGGGAGTGGGAGGACAAGAATTGACGTAGTTTAATCATACAAAGCTCTTGGGTCGCCTTTGAAATGAAATCTTAAATTTTGAATAAGCTCAGTTGTTTTTGGCTCTGATTGTGACCGTTTTTGCTGTGACATGTATCATTTTGATAATGTATTGAAGGTAAAGTATAAAAAAACAATTTTGTTTGGAGGGTAATGTAAAACCAAATAGGCTGACAAGAGTGCTCTCATTGCTCAAGGGAAATCCCATTTTTACAAACCACAGAAAATATGCTTTCTTAAGACTTGTTTCTTTGCTAAGTGTTACTACCTATAGACTATTCAAGAGCACACAAACAGATGGGTATAGTTGGAGGTTAAGAAACAATCTTTACCTCCTTTACGATATAGTTGCTGTATGTGATTTATTATAAATAAAAATGGAAATATTTGAATTTTTGATTCTCTCAGAGTGTCTCTATGTGAACCTTTTCATTTTGAGAATCAGTAAAGTTTCCAAACTCTTTTGCCTCCAAAGTATCTGAGAAAGCCTTTACTTTATAGCTCTTTCTGGGGCTTGTGTAACTTCTTTAGCTGATGTGCTTGACACAGGGGATTGGAGATGGGCTATATAAGTCATAACATCTCAAAACTGGGTTGTGTAGGTAATTATGTGGCTCTGTTGAGAGCATATATGTGAATGCACTTAGGCAACTCTAAGATGTAATGCAAATGTAAATGATCGTTCATAAGTTATTACTGTTATTGAAGTTTTATAACTTATTTGTGATTTTTAAAGTAAAATGCGATGATTTGATACAATACAGATTTGAATTTGTTCTTTTGGAAGCTAATTATATGTGTTCTCATCCTTTAGGTCCCATTTATAAGTGAGAACATGCAGTATTTGGTTTTCTGTTCCTATGTTAGTTTGCTAAGGAAAATGGCCTCCAGCTCCATTCATATCCCTGCAAAAGACATGATCTCATTCTTTTTTATGGCTACATACTATCCTGTGGTGTATATGTACCATATTTTCTTTATCCAGTCTATCACTGATGGGCATTTAAGTTGAATGTCTTTGCTATTGTGAATAATGCTGTAATGAACATACACGTGCACATGTCTTTATAATATAATGATCTATATCCTTTAGGTATGTACACATAATGGGATTGCTGGGTCAAATGGTATTTCTGTCTTTAGGTCTTTGAGGACACATAGAGGGGAACAACACACTCTGGGGCCTAACAGAGTGTGGAGGATGGGAGGAGGGAGAGGATCAGGAAAAATAACTAATGGGTACTGGGCTTAATACCTGGGTGGTGAAATAATCTGTAAAATAAATCCCCATGACACAAGTTTACCTATGTAACAGAACTGCATATGTACCACTGAACTTAAAATAAAAGTTAACAAAAAAGTAATTCTGAAAACAGTGGTCCACTTTAGAGGAGAAACCAAGAAAATAAAGCTTAGTATTCTTTTTTTTTTTTTTATACTTTAAGTTCTAGGGTACATGTGCATAACGTGCAGGTTTGTTACATATGTATACTTGTGCCATGTTGGTGTGCTGCACCCATCAACTCGTCAGCACCCATCAATTCATCATTTATATCAGGTATAACTCCCCAATGCAATCCCTCCCCCCTCCCCATGATAGGCCCCAGTGTGTGATGTTCCCCTTCCCGAGTCCAAGTGATCTCATTGTTCAGTTCCCACCTATGAGTGAGAACATGCGGTGTTTGCTTTTCTCTTCTTGTGATAGTTTGCTAAGAATGATGGTTTCCAGCTGCATCCATGTCCCTACAAAGGACGCAAACTCATCCTTTTTTATGGCTGCATAGTATTCCATGGTGTATATGTGCCACATTTTCTTAATCCAGTCTGTCACAGATGGACATTTGGGTTGATTCCAAGTCTTTGCTATTGTGAATAGTGCCGCAATAAACATACGTGTGCATGTGTCTTTGTAGTAGAATAATTTATAATCCTTTGGGTATATACCCAGTAGTGGGATGGCTGGGTCATATGGTACATCTAGTTCTAGATCCTTGAGGAATCGCCATACTGTTTTCCATAATGGTTGAACTAGTTTACAATCCCACCAACAGTGTAAAAGTGTTCCTATTTCTCCACATCCTCTCCAACACTTGTTGTTTCCTGATTTTTTAATGATGGCCATTCTAACTGGTGTGAGGTGGTATCTCATTGTGGTTTTGATTTGCATTTCTCTGATGGCGAGTGATGATTGAACTATAGTCATTTCTCAATTATCTGGGCCCCACCAGAAATCCCACACAGCAGATAATTTTTGATATGTATATTTTCTTTGAGAATTCCTTTTATGAAAAAAAATTACTAGAAGTGGCAGGAAGGGCAGCTGTCTAAGTAGGTATCGCTAAGTCTCTATCAAAATATGCATTCACAAAACACAATAACAAGTGGTTTGGTCACTTGCAGATAATTGAGAACTTACTATTTTGTTCTTGACTTGATTACTGCTGGGTAACTCTGTTCTATGTGGTTAATGGGCTTTCTGGAACATTTCCAGAGGTTTTGGCTCACTAGAAATGGCCAGATGTTTCTGCCTCTGTATAGGATGTCATTTGGCAGATTCTGGAAAAGATGAAGTCGAGTTGGTAGTCAGATGAAATTATAGAACTGGATGTAATTTGTTTTAAGAAGCTAAGAGCTTTGTCACCAGATAGTCACGTGTTGAAGATACAGAGCTTGCCTATAACTTGTTTAAGAATATGATTAAGCAAATAATTGAAAACTTGCATCTGAATCTAAAAAAAGCAGAGAAACATATGCAGGCAAAATCTGCTAAAAGTGACCTCGAGGAGGAATTTCCACCAAGAAAAAAAGATCTAGTAGAACCTGAAGACTAATCTTGGAAAATTTCTCTATGCAAATGCAAACTGAATAAGTTGTATTTCCTAATAAAAAGATTAGTGGGAGAGAGAAGAAAGTAGAAGACTTTGATCTTTTTTCTTGGTGGAAATTCCTTCTCGAGGTCACTTTTAGCAGATTTTGCCTGCATATGTTTCTCTGCTTTTTTTAGATTCGGATGCAAGTTTGCAATCATTTGCTTAATCATATTCTTAAACAAGTTATAGGCAAGCGCTGTATCTTCAACACGTGGCTATCTGATGACAAAGCTCTTAGCTTCTTCAAACAGATTATATTCAGTTCTATAATTTCATCTGACTAATGCGATTTTCCAAAGTATGCCAGTCTTTAATGCATTCATTTGTGGATTTTTTCAATCAGTAACAATAAAAGGTAACAATTCCATTTATTGTTGTTCTTGAGACAGGGTCTGGCTCTGTCACCCAGGCTGGAGTACAGTGGTGCCCTCTTGGCTCATTGCAACCTCTGCCTCCAGGGCTCAAGCCATTCTCCCACCTCAGCCTCCGGAGTAGCTGGGACTACAGGCCTACACCACCATTCCTGACTAATTTTGGTATTTTTTTGTAGAGACAAGGTTCAGCATATTTTGCCCAGGCTGGTCTCAAATCCTAGGCCCAAGTGATCCTCCTGCCTCAGCCTCCCAAAGCACTGGGATTATAGACTTGAACCACTGTGCCCAGCCAAGAACTGTTTTTAACACATGTCATAAGCTAAAACATCTTTGAAACTTTTCTCCCCACTCATCTTCCTTTTTTGAGCAAAAGTGACTCTTTTGCTTTAGCCTTCTTCAGTGCTTTCATTTGTTAGTCCTTGCCAATAATATTAGGCATGAGGTGTTGACTAAGGCACTATATGATGTTAATCTTCATGTACTTGTAATTTTAAAAACTCTTCCCTGCCCAGCAAATTTTAACTCTTTCCTTTAAGGCTCAACTCATAGCTCCCTATGCTTTTTAATGCTTAATCACTTAGCCAGTTTATAATTATGAATTATATGATTATTTGATTATTGTCTGTCTCCCCATTCCTCACCACATCGCTATAAGCTCCTTGAGATTAGAGTCCTCATTTTATTTTATATCCTCAGCTTCTAACATGTTGTCTGGTGCATAGTTGGCACTAAATAAATGTTTTTGAATGAATTAATTAAGTAATGTCAGCAGATGACTAGATATTATATGCTTCTTGAATTCTTTCCTAATCTCTTCAACCACCACACCTATCTCCCACCCTACTGACAGAGTTGAATATTTCCTCTTCTGTATGTCAATGAAAATTTGCAAGTAACTTGGGTGACCAATCGTATACCTAGGTTTACCTGAGACATCCCTAGTATATGCCTATTGTTCTTACATAACTATTAGTAAACACTCCCTTCATTCACAAGAGTATCCCAGCTTGAACTGTAATTGAAATATTCATCCTCTATAGAAGTGCATTTCTAGGGTCACTTCTAGCCAAGGTTTTACTAGTTGGTTGAGTTCTTGAGGACAGGCTTAGTTCTGGTTTATCTTTCTAACTCTGGGGTAAGCATTACAGGCATGCGCCTCCGTGCCCGGCCAGTAGCCTATTTTTAGATGAGTGAGCACAGCTTCTGCTTGAAGACCTCATCAGTGTTCAAAGGTCTATAGCCTTATCTCACTGTCAGTCTTCTTTGAAAAGGAACACTGAACCCATAAATATACATATACATAAAGCAGGTATCATTACCTGCTTTATGTATATTGTGAACCTATTGAGAACCTATTGTGTTCTCTTCACTTTTCTAAGCATTTTCCTAACATATATTATACAGTCCTTACAATTAACCAGTGAGGTAGCTATCAATATCCTCATTTTACATATGAAGAAACTGAGGCTCAAAGGAAAGAACACACTTAGGCCAGGTTAGAACTGAAACCTGCTGGGACAGATGAGATAAGTTAGAGAAGGAGGTTAGAAATAAAATTGTTGCTGGGTGAGGTGCCTCACGTCTATAATCCCAGCACTTTGGGAGGTGGGGGCCGGCGGATCACAAGGTCAGGAGTTTGAGACCAACCTGGCCAACATAGTGAAACCCCGTCTCTACTAAAAATACATCAATTAGCCAGGCATGGTTTCGTGTGCCTGTAGTCCCACCTACTCGGGAGGCTGAGGCAGGAGAATCGCTTGAACCTGGGAGGCGGAGATTGTGGTAAGCCGAGATCATGCTACTGCACTCTAGCCTGGGCAATACAGCAAGACTCCATCTTAAAAAAAAAAAAAAAGAAAAGAAATAACATTGTCCCTAATTCTCTCTTCTGTAATTAATATTCTTTTTATTATGTTCTGGTTTCTCTTGCAAGTTGAGTTGGTTTTATCCTTTTCTCCTTTTGTTTATCAGCTATAATTAAAAAAGAGGCTTCAGACAGGAAAATGCACACACATCCTTTCTTATTTGAAACACACCTCTCTGTTACCCTTACAGCCTGCTTTAGTTGTCTGAAGCAATTTTAATGGTTTTCTAGTCTCCCTAGTAGATGGGGTTTCTGATATTTTGTAAACAGTAATGCTGCAGAGCATGTGCTTTTTTTTTTTTTTTGAGACAGAGTCTCACTCTGTCTCTGTCACCCAGTCTGGAGTGCAGTGGCATGATCTCAGCTCACTGCAAGCTCTGCCTCCTGGGTTCACACCATTCTCCTGCCTCAGCCTCCCGAGTAACTGAGACTACAGGTGCCCGCCACCACGCCCGGCTAATTTTTTGTATTTTTAGTAGAGACAGGGTTTCACCATGTTAGCCAGGATGGTCTCGATCTCCTGACCTCGTGATCCGCCCGCCTCGGCCTCCCAAAGTGCTGGGATTACAGGCGTGAGCCACTGCGCCCAGCCCACATGTGCTTTTCAGGAGTGAATTTTAGCCTTAGCAAGAAGGATATGGTGTGGGATCTGGAAACACTTCCTGGCAGAAAGGAAGAAAGAGAGTCTTTCCATGGAAATATATGTATGTGTGTGTATATATATATATATATGTATATATTCTTGCACCTTGTTGAAATGTGATGTTTCTCTTTCTCTAAATTGTTGTGGTAAGCAGATAACTTTAGCTGTTATTTTGTGTGTATGTCATGGGGGGCGGGATGGGGGGGCGGGAATTACAGCATTATTACCACCACTGAAATATTTATGTCTAGAATTATTATAGAATTAGGGACTCTTTATCTTTAAGTTTAGTCTAATCATTGTAAGCAGAAAAATCAAATGCAAAAAAACAAAAAACAAAAAAAAACCCTGTAGTTTCTTAAGAAGAAACCTCTGTATTCTAAAATGCTTTTCCTAAAGTTTACTAAATATGATGTGGTATGTGTGTTTATTTGTAGGGAGTGGTAACATCTGAACATACCAAACCAAACAGGCAAACTCTTGTACCATCGCTACCACGACATTTTACCACAAAAGAATGCCACTGCATGTGGATTCCAAGCAGGCTAAAAAGAAAAAGAACTGATTAGACCTCAGACGACCCACTAAACGGGATGACGGCCACAGCTGAGGTAGAGACACCAAAAATGGAGAAGAGTGCCTCCAAGGAAGAGAAGCAGCAGCCTAAGCAGGACAGCACAGAGCAGGGCAATGCTGATTCTGAAGAGTGGATGAGCTCTGAGAGTGACCCTGAACAGATAAGCCTTAAGAGTAGTGACAACAGCAAGAGCTGCCAACCCAGGGATGGTCAGTTGAAGAAAAAGGAGATACCCTCCAAGCCACACCGCCAGCTCTGTCGATCTCCCTGCCTAGATCATCCAAGTTTCTCCCAGAGCAGCATTTTACAGGATGGTAAACTTGACTTGGAGAAGGAATACCAAGCTAAGATGGAGTTTGCGCTAAAGCTGGGCTATGCAGAGGAACAGATTCAATCAGTGCTAAACAAGCTGGGCCCAGAATCACTTATTAATGATGTATTAGCAGAGCTTGTCAGACTTGGGAACAAAGGTGATTCAGAAGGGCAGATCAACTTGAGCCTGTTAGTGCCTCGTGGGCCCAGCTCCAGAGAGATTGCAAGCCCTGAATTGTCTCTTGAAGATGAAATAGACAACAGTGACAATTTGAGGCCAGTTGTCATTGATGGAAGTAATGTGGCAATGAGGTAAGCCTGGTATGTTTTTTCTCTCATTTTAAAAAACTGCCCTGAGCTCATAGAAATTTATCTTCCTTTGCAAATCATTATAAGAGGCACATGGCTATTGACTGTGGCGTGTATTTCTGAAGGTGGCCAGAGACTAAAATGATCCTGCTCTTGCCTTTTCTTCCTCCACTGAAGTTGCTGCCAATTTGTTTCCAGGTGTTCTAAAGGCAGCTTTGACATCAGTGATGATGCTTCAGAGGAGACATAGCCATTCAGCTTTGTTCCTTTTGTGGTCTGCTGTCCTACCCCTACTTTACTAGACTAATCATCCTGAAAATGCTGCTTTTATAAAGTCACTTTGCAGTTTGCTTAGGAACTTTCAGTAACTCTCAACTGTTATTATACCAAATTTTGATCCTTTTTCCTGGCTTTAAGGCTCTTTGTGATCTGGCCTTTCCCTCCTCCCATTTGATTGTATCTCTCATGCTTACTGCATTTACATCTGTCTCTTTAATGGTCTCCATGAAAATTATGCTGATTTCTATCCCCACCACCTGTGTTCATGTCTTTTCCCAACTTAGAAGTGCCTCCTTTGTCTCTTCATAGCCTTCAAATGCACCACCTCCACAAAGAACTTCCTAATTTTTCTGATTCCAATGATGATCTCTGAACTACAGTATCTGTGGTAGACTGAATGATAGCCCCCCTAGAGATGTCCACATTTTAATCCCTGGAATCTCTGAATACATTATCTCATATGGTAAAATGGACTTTGCAAGTGTGATTAACGTTCTTGAGGTGGGAGAGATTACCCTGGATTATCAAAGTGGGCCTAATGTAATCACAAGTGTCTTTATTAGAGGGAGGCAGCAAGATCAGAATGAGTAGAAGGAGATGCAATGGCAGAAACAAGAAGCTGGAGTGACATAAGAAAAGGACTATGAGCCAAAGAATGTGGGTGACCTTTCTGACCCATTGGACTGTTTCAGGAAAACAAACAAACAAACAAAAAAGAATGTGGGTGGCCTCTAGAAAGCTGAAAAAGGCAAGGAAACAGATTCTCTCTTTAAGCTGGCAGAAAGAACACAGCTTTGCCAACACCTTGATTTTAGATTTCTGACCTCTTGAACTTGTAAGAGAATAAATTGGTGCTATTTTCAGTCACTAAATGTGTGGTAATTTGTTACAGCAGCGGTGGGAGACTAACAGTACCTATAGTACCTTCATAATTTATTCCGTACTCTCTCATATCATTTTTTAAGCCATAGGAATCCCTTCTTCTATTTCTCAAATGAATTGTCATCCAGTCTTGGTTTAAAAAACCGCAGTAATCAGGAGCCTTTTTCCTACTGAGTCTATCATTGCTTGATGGACTCACTAGAATCCTTAGACCGTAGGCAATCAGAACAAAGTGAAAAAGCCTTAGTCTAGCAAGTTTTATATTAGATTATCCCATTGTCTTTGAAAGCAGGGATCTTGCCTTGTTTTCCCACAGTATTGGGTGCTCCCACAGAGACATGAGAGAGTGGGGATGGGAGAAAGTCATGAATGATACCATTGCTGTATACAGGAAATGCTTAGCAGACTATCTGAAAGTACACTTTAGTAGATAGTCCTGTTTAATGCTCACAGCAACTTTATCTTACAGATGAAAAAATAAGGCTCAGCAAAGGTAATTAACTTCCCTGAGTTTACATAGCTAGTAAGTACTAAAGTGAGAACTCGAACTTAAGTCCTCTGACTTCAAATGAATGCAATGAAACAAACAAACATTTACAAATACTGATTCTGTGCCAGATTTTTTACATATGGGAATTAATCCCCACTGGAGAGCCTATAAGAATAAACTAATTTGGTTCATCTTTGCAGGTGAAGAGATTCAGGTTCAGAGAGTTTGAGTAACTACCCAAGGTTACCCAAGCTTACAAAGCTTAAATTAAAATGCTAATCTGACTCCAGTTCTCTTTTCACAATATCACACAGTATTATGTGGCTATTAGTGTTATTAAGAATATTTGGGCCAGGTATGGTGACTCACACCTATGATCCCAGCACATTGGGAAGCCAAGGTGGGAGGATCGCTTGAGCCCAGGAGTTCAAGACCAGGTTGGACAACATGGCAAAACCCTGTCTCTACTGAAAATACAAAAATTATCCAGGCATAGTGGCACATGCCTGTAGTCACAGCTACTCAAGAAGCTGGGGTGGGAGGTTCTCTTGAGCCCGGGAGGTCAAGGCTACAGTGAGCAGTGATCTCGCCACTGCACTCCAGCCTGAGCGACAGAGTGAGACCCTATTTAAAAAAAAAGTATATGTGTGTGTGTGTGTGTGTGTGTGTGTATGGTGTATTTGCTAGTAGCAGAGAATGCATTTACAGATTTCCTTTTTCAATTTTTTAAAATGATGACATCATCATCATTATAAGGTATGTAAAGCAGGCTAGACAGCTCCTTTGTTTTAATGAGGGGAAACCAAAAGCACGGTAACAAGAAAGTTAAATGACCTGCACACAATACTACAGCAATCAGAATGATGCAGTGGGCCAGTGAAAAGCAAAGGATAATGTCTGTGTTCAAAAGGCCAAAGGTATCTCTGCTCCCCTCCTATCAGGTATAAGAAAGGGTGATTCTTGAGGGGAAGGAGTTTGGGATGTGCCCAACTCAATCTGTCACCAAACCAGACCACCTGGAACACCCTAGATTGGACCTGATTCCCAAGGCCTACCCGTTTTTTTGTTTTGTTTTGTTTTGCTTTTGGTCTGGTCTGGTTTTGTGTTTCGGAGTTGAGGATGAGAAGAACCTAAGGCATTCGTGGGGACTTTGGCTTCATGGTAATGTAATATCTTCCTTTTCTCTAGACTTCTATTCAAGGATTGCTGATCACGAAGGACACTCTGGTTCTTTTGCTTTTTAAGGAATAATGCAGAGATTAATTACTTGGATAATTAGTTTCAACATATCTGGTCTCTGTCAGTAGCAAACTATTATACTGACAGGAAAATGAACTTTTATCTCCTGTATGAGTTACTTTGCTAAATTACAGGCATCTCGCATGATTTAAATAGAGCCAAAAAAATAGCATGCAACCTTATTGTTAGGAGCATATTAAAATAGTGCAGAGTAGACCATGTAATTTCTTTAAAATTGCCAGTTGAGTCCTTGTTAGCATCTTTTTCTTTTGTCTGAGTAGTAAATTACTGATGAGTCCCATTTATTCTGCAATCACATTTCACATGCTCAAAGTTCAGCGCTATAGTCTACTTATGGATTTGTTATTACTATTAATCTAAATTAGGTTTGTTTTCCTCCTTAGTTAGCTGTAAGTTTATGGTGAGATTGGCATTTCTTAGACAAACTACATGTTAATGTCTGTTGTTTCTCAGCCTGTTGGATGACCCTGCATTAAAATTATGATGCTGGCCAGGCACAGTGGCTCACATTTGTAATCCTAGCACTTTGAGAGGCCAAGGCAGGCAGACTGCTTGAGCCCAGGAGTTCAACACCAGCCTAAGCAGCATGACAAAACCCCATTTCTACTACAAATACCAAAAAATAACCCAGCATGAGGGTACGTGCCTGTAGTCCCAGCTGCTTGGGAGGCTGAAGTGGAGAATCGCTTGAGCCCAGGGAGGTTGAGGCTGCAGTAAGCCATGATCATGCCACTACACTCCACCCTGGGTGACAGAGCGAGACACTGTCTCCAAAAATAAAATAAAATTATGGGCCAGGCCTGATGGCTCACACCTGTAATCCCAGAACTTTGGGAGGCTGAGGCAGCAGGATCACTTGAGGTCAGGAGTTCAAGACCAGCCTGGCCAACAAGATGAAACCTCATCTCTACTAAAAACACAAAAATTAGCCAGGTGTGGTGGTGGTGTGCCTGTACAGGAGAATCGCTTGAACCCAGAAGGCAGAGGTTGCAGTGAGCTGAGATTGCGCCACTACACTCCAGCCTGGGCGACAGAGTGAGACTCCGTCTAAAAAACAAACAAACAAATAAATTATGATGCTTTGTTTGCCATTACCAGCATTTGGTTAACATTTGCAGTAGCAGTGCACCTGTGGTCCACATACTGATTGATATATGCTAAGATCCTAAAGGTTAAAGGTTACATTCATTCTGAGAGCTGTCTCTTTTGGTTAGAGAAATCCATTTCAGAGGAATGAAGGCTTTGAAATGTAAATGCAACCATATTCTTTGTTAAGTCTAGGAGAAGCCCAAACATTTGAACCCCAGAGAAAACAATTGCAGAGGGAGGGGCTAATGACCTATCTGCTAAGCGGAATTTGGCTTGAAAACCTGGATCATGAAAGGTTCCTAGGCCAGTTTACAAGACAAAGTGAACTGTAGTGTCACCAAGATACTCTGTGACTTGCAGGTCCTAGGGTTTTCAGCGTTTATAGATTGCAAAAGGACATTGTACGGGTTTAAGCAAAAACAAGCCACTTGAAAAGCATTACTTTATTTTCCTCTTTTTTAAAAAAATATTTATTCATTCCTTAAATGTTTGGGGGGCAATAAACTTTGCATACTTGGCTGGTTGTGTAGGTATTCATTGCCACCTTGATAAATGCTGAAAGTGCCATCTGATTCTTATTGGGCATTTGGTGTGCCTGATGAAATGCTTCAGTGGCATACTTTTAATATATTTTAATAGGATGCTATAGGTATGTTACATTTTTTCTTAACATAATTCTCAGTATGTTAAGGAAATTGATATCAGAATATAAATATATCAAAATATTAAGTGTTTGTCTCTGGATTGTAGTAAAACAGTTGGATTTTGGAGTTTTTTTCTTTATATTTTATATATTTTCCACGTTTTATACTATAACTATATTACATTTTTTAATGATTATATATATTTAGAGACAGGGCCTTGTTCTGTCACCCAGGCTGGAGTGCAGGGGCATGATCATAGCTCACTGTAACCTCAAATTCCTGGGCTCAAGTGATCTTCCTGCCTCAGCCTCCCGAGTAGCTAGGACTACAGGAGTGCATCACTATACTCAGCTAATTTTTTGTAGAGGCAGGGTCTCACTATGTTGCCAAGGCTGAAAAAAATTTGTAAACACAGAATTTGGCAGTATAAAATATAAAGTTGGCTGGGCGTGGTGGCTCATGCCTGTAATCCCAGCACTTTGGGAGGCTGAGGTGGGTGGATCACAAGGTCAGGAGTTCAGGATCAGCTTTGGCAACATGGTGAAACCCCATCTCTACTAAAAATACAAAAATTAACTGGGCGTGTTGGCTTGTGTTTGTAATCCCAGCTACTTGGGAGGCTGAGGTAGGAGAATCTCTTGAACCCGGGAGGCGGAGGTTGCAGTGAGCCGAGATGGTGCCACTGCACTCCAGCCTGGGTGACAGAGCAAGACTGTCTCAAAAAATAAATAAATAAATAAATAAATAAATAAATAAATAAATAAATAAAATATAAAGTTGCAGTATCTAACAGCAAATTTTACTCTTATATTTATTTCTGGACTCAGACCATTTGGGAGAAGATCATAGTACTGCAGAGCCAATGCAATTCCATCCCCTTCCTTCAAATCCCCTCTAATGGCAATTCTGATAATTTTCCCAAGTTCTGTTATTCTTTATACTTACCAGTACTGTAGCAGTGGGAAAATTCACAGCTGAACAACTTCTCTTCCACAGTTCATCTAATATTAACCATTTAAGCATAATTCTTGCATAATTTCCCCATTGTTCAACTTTTTAGGAGTTAGTGGTAGTTATCTCTAAGGCTACCTTGGAGTGTATTGACAACTAAATATATTTTCCTTTTGTTTCTTAAGTGCTTTCAACTTTCAGTTGAGTAGTATAATTGCTTTATGGTACTCACTGGAGAGCTTTAAACATGATTAGCATATGCTTGGAAATGTTAATAAAAGCATTTAATAAATTCTTGCAATTTGCCTCAAGAGTGATAAGACAGTGGGAAGTCTTGCAGTATAAGAATTGATGAAGCCCCTGATATTATATATGAATTCATCGAAAGGGAACAATATGTTGAAGTTCATTTTTGTTGTAGCTGAGTGAGCTAGTAGTGCCAGTGAGAAGGTGAGGAATCAAAAGCGAGAAGCCCCATCACATTGTCTTAATTAGCCTTCTAACAAAACAATTATTTCCTTCTGATCAGTCTTAACAGACAATAGCCTCTTGATTGTAGTAGAATTGGTACACGTATGCCCATTTTTTCCCATCCAAGCTGTTGAATTAACTATAATTTAGTGTGGTTTATGTATATGTCAGAGCACTAGATACCATGCTAAGAGATCATAATTTTCACAGCCAAACAAGGCACAAATCTAGTGCACCTTTTCCCAATTTATCTGCAAATTTTCCCTCTTCCAATTTCTAGTTAAATGAATTCTGTTTGGCTTTTTAAGTTTTCACAATGTTTATTCCTATAAGTAATTCTGACAGTTTCTTCTCCTTTATATCATTTTCTGATTATAGAAAGAATACTTGAATTTTTTTTTCTTTTTAATAAAGATGGGGTCTCGCTATGTTGCCGAGGCTGGTGGCAAACTCTCCCACCTCGGCCTTCCAACCTGCTGGGATTATCGGCCTGAGCAGCTGCACCTAGCCAGAAATAGTTGATTTTTTAAGGATATTTTGGAATTACAGGAAGAAAATAGATCACTTATAACCCTCTCACACAGAACAATATTTATTAATATTTTGATGTACTTATTTCTCGTATTTTTTCTAAACTTATACATAGGTTTTCTTCTACAAAATTGGTGTTACATTATATATAGTCTATTTTTTCTTTTCTCTTTCAGAATTACGAGCATTTCCTACATCTTAAAATTTTCATGAATATGATTTTTGTTGGTGCATTATATTAAATGGATATATGTAATAAGAATTTTCAGTGAGCATGTATGTGCATATCTTTTTTTCTGTCGATGTTCTTTTTGAAGCTTAATATATATGTGCTTAAGACTTATCCCCAATTAATACTCTGTATAAACTTTAAACCTCTAGTAATACCTTTACTTTTTTCATTTTTTGTGAATATCGCAATCTTTGAAAAGAAAGTGGTAGGAGAAACAGAAAGAGAAGAGAGAAAATGGAACTAGTGATAGGAGATAGCCATCAGGGCTGCAATAAATTGGGAGTTGTTACTAACCATCTGTGGCCTTGAATGAAGTTTGTAATAATAATGGCAAATTTGTAACAATTAAATAAAAATAACTTGATTTGCTCTTTAAAAAGCATGTTACTTGGCATTATCAAGAAAGTAAATGTCATAGCTGGCCACAGTGGCTCAAGCCTGTAATTCTAGCACTTTGGGAGGCCAAGGCATGCGGATCACCTGAGGTCAGGAGTTCGAGACCAGCCTGGCCAAAATGGCAAAACCCTGTCTCTACTAAAAATACAAAAATTAGCTGGGCATGGTGGTACACACCTGTAGTTCCAGCTACTCAGGAGGTAGAAGCAGGAGAACCACTTGAACCTGGGAGGTGGAGGTTGCAGTGAGCTGAGATCGTGCCACTGCACTCCAGCCTGGGCGACAAAGTGAGACAAAAAAAAGAAAGAAAAGAAAAGAAAAGAAGCGAAAGGAAGAAAGAAAGAGAGAAAGAAATAAAAGAATGTAAATGTCTATTATTAATACCTTGGCACTAAGAAAAAGCCTGCTTTAGGTATTTCTTTGCTATCTATTATCAATCTTCTCTCCTCTTATTCTGTATCTTCCTAAAGCCATGGGAATAAAGAAGAATTCTCCTGCAGAGGAATACAACTTGCGGTGGATTGGTTTCTAGATAAAGGCCATAAAGATATTACTGTATTTGTGCCTGCATGGAGAAAGGAGCAATCCCGCCCTGATGCACCAATTACAGGTACTGTGTCAAATAAGGTATTTCTTCTCATCTAGAGGCAAATCTGGAAAGATAGTTTGGGGATGGTCCCAATTTAGATATTTATTTTTCAAAGTTGTTAAGTATATTTAAAGTGTTTGTATTAAGTGTATATTTGAAAAAAGATTCAAAGAAAGCCATCATTATTTTGTAGCATCTGACAGTTAAATAAAGAAAACTTCAATTCAGCAAAAGATAAAGCACATAGTTTTTTCAAAAAGGAGTGCTTTTCTATTGGACCATAGACTTCAGACTAAAGGGAGACGAATCTGGTTATGAGCATGACTAAGTTTTCAAGAGAGCAAAAACACCATGGTGGACAATGGATCTCATTCTATACCAAAGAAGTGATTGTGGGGTTTGCAATTAGGGAATAAAAGAGAGAGAGAGAAAATTCCACAGCAGTCAGAGCCAACTTATCCATGAGACACAGTAGGTCTGGCACCTAGGGCCAATGATATTGTTAAGGTCCCATGGAAATGTCTTAATTTTATTTTCTTCTCACATCAGAAGAAAAAATTGAATATAATAGCAATGCATGTAAAATGATGTATCTAGCTGGGTTATCCTTGGCTTTATACCAAAGCAATTGAAAATGAAATATTTAATATTTAATATTTATATTTGTTTGAGACAGGGTCTCAGTCACCTAGGCTAGAATGCTATGGTGTGATCATGGCTCACTGCAGCCTCTACCTCCCTGGGCTCAGCTTTTTCTCCCACCTCAGCCTCCTGAGTAGCTGGGACTACAGGTGTGTACCACCATGCCTGGCTAATTTTTGTATTTTTAGTAGAGATTGAGTTTTGCCATGTTGCCCAAGCTGGTCTTGAACTCCTGGGCTCAAGCTATCTGCCCACCTCAACCTCCCAAAGTGCTAGGATTACAGGCATGAGCCACCATGCCCAGCCAATATTTAACATTTCTTATGGAGGAAGAGGTCCAGGAAAGCAAAAATGCCTAAGGTTTTCAAAAGTCATGATGCAATCCTAATGGCAGAGGGGTCTCTACATTCATTTACAACAGTCTTCTGGCATCAGCTGTTGCCTGATGTGCCTAATGAGAAAGTCCCATGAATGACTGTCTGAGCTGTGTGTGAAGCTATTTGCCATCTGCTGAACAGGCTCTTGAGCCTCCGTCTGAGAATAGATGCTAGCCCTGCTCAAGCCCAGCCAGCAAGCTTTCTTGCCTCAGCAACTAGGAGACCAAAAGGAAAGGGGATCAGCACTCAGTTGCTATATCTTGATGTTTCACCCTAGTTTTGGTCTTCCCTCAGGCAGAAGCCAAAAATGTAAGTCCCTAGGAGAGATGCTTTAGTTTCCTCCTGGCAGACACATCCTCAGTACTTCCCTGTTAGAAATCAACAACCAAAAAGCTGGTGCTTTGGCCAAAAGGCAAAACAAGCATCAAGAATGCTAAGATATCAGTGTCACTCTCACTCTTCATGTAGTTTTTAAAACTTAGATGTCATTGAATCCAGTTCCTTCATTTTATCAAAAAGAAGACTGAAGTCCAAAGGGGAAGATGACTTGCCTAAGGTCATAATCCAGATTGATATCATAGCCAGGAACAGGGCCTACTTTCCCTCTAAGGGCAAATAATATCTTCATCTAGTACCAACTTTTGCATTTTTAATATTGGGGTAATACTGTTAATTTCCAAAGATGATTTCTGCTCTGTGGCATATAATCATATTTTGACAGATCAAGATATTCTACGAAAACTGGAGAAGGAAAAGATTCTCGTCTTCACACCATCCCGAAGAGTCCAAGGCAGGAGGGTTGTCTGCTATGATGATCGGTTCATAGTCAAACTGGCTTTTGATTCTGATGGCATCATTGTGTCCAATGATAACTACCGAGACCTTCAAGTTGAAAAGCCAGAATGGAAGAAGTTTATAGAGGAGCGGTTGCTGATGTATTCTTTTGTGAATGACAAGTGCGTTTCTTTCCAGTAGGCCTATATTCAAGTTATCAGTAGGAATAGATTTCACTTTAATAAACATTTACCAAACACTTACTGTGTATCATACATTTTGCTAGTTGCCACAGAGATAAAAGGATGAATAAGGAAGAGGACTCACCCTTAAGGGACTCAAAGTGTAGTAGAGGAGTGAAAGAGACAACCACAGTGTTTTGTTATAAGAGCTACAGTTAAAAGTTGTTTTTTAAAAATTGCTTTGTCTATGTGAAGTAATAGAAAAAGGCATCCCAGAGGAGATGACATTTCAGACCAAGTTTACAGATGGAGGAAAGGGGGCTGCTAGGCATGAGAGGTAAGGGGAACATCATGAATAAAGTTATGAAGGTGTGAAAGTGGGTAGCATGTTGGTGGAACCAGCAGACATGCCAGTATGGCTCGAACATGTAGTTCATGGAAGAATGATGAACAGGGAAAATCATCCTTTCTATGTGATAAAGTGGCAACAAAGGGAAGAACTGCCAGATTAGCAGAGGATAGACTTGAGGCACGAAGGGCAATTAGAAGGCTGTGAGAACAGTACAGGCAAGAGGTAAAGAAAATCTGAACTCCTAGTAAGGAGTAGGGGACAGAAAGGAAGACAGTCACCTCTTGCTTACTTGCTTTCAGATTTATGCCTCCAGATGATCCATTAGGACGCCATGGCCCAAGCCTTGAAAATTTCTTAAGAAAGAGACCCATTGTTCCTGAGCATAAGAAGCAACCATGTCCTTACGGTGAGTACCTATGTACAAAACTGAGTTCTGTACCACCAGAAACATAAGGATTCTGTGAACACTTTTCTCTTCCAGGTTTCCCTTTCAAATGGGAAATCTTGGCTTGTCCACTGTCTTTGAGTTAAAGTTTGTGTCTTCATGTACACCGTTAGGTGTTTAAAGAAAAATCTTAGAAACTGAATGAGGAAAAGGTAGCTAGAATTGAAGGGAAGATCAGTTGTCACTTGTGACAATAGCACATGTGCTCTAGCTGCCTAAGTCCTGAACTATGTTGCTGGGAGCAGGGAAATGAAGAAACCTATATGGCCTGTGGAATCAGAAAGGGCAATACTGAACTGAGTCTGGCCCCAAGATGAACCTGTGTCTCAGGCAGGTGACTGCACCCTCTGTCAATTAATACTAACCTTTCCTTTAGATCTGTCCTTTCCAGTTTTGTTCGTTTGTTTGTTTGTTTTGAGACAGTCTCGCTCTGTCACCTAGGCTGCAGTGCAATGGTGCAGTCTTGGCTCACTGCAACTTCCGCCTCCCAGGTTAAAGCGATTCTCCTGCCTCAGCCTCCCCAGTAGCTGGGATTACAGGTGCACGATGCCAAGCCCAGCTAATTTTTATATTTTTAGTCGAGACGGGGGTTTCACCATGTTGGCCAAGCTGGTCTCAAACTCCTGACTTCAAGTGATCCATCCACCTCGGCCTCTGAAAGTGCTGAGATTACAGGCATGACGCACCCAGCCCCTTTCCAGTTTTCTTTTCTTTTTTTAATAAATATACTTTTCTAGAGTGTTTTCATGCTCTTATCCCAGTCCCTCTGATACAAGGTTTGTGCGCCTGACATTGCGACGTGGGCTGCTTGATCTGAGGCTACTTTGAATGTCTGTTTTTTTGGATGATCATTTGTTTTGTGGGTTGTTTTGGTTTTTGTCTTCAATTAACATTTAAGTCACAGAGTACTTTCATATTCATTATCTCATTTAATCTTTACAATGACCCTATAATATAGGCATGATGATGAACTTCGTTTACAGAAGAGGAAAATGAGGCTCACAAAATAAAGTCACTTACCAAGGTCACACAGCTAGTAAGGGACGTAGCTGGAATTGAAATTCAGATCTGACTGGACTCCAAACCTGTGCTCTTTGCACTGCACTGTGCTGCTTTCTATTACTCCATGCTGCTTCAGCATGAAAATTATGCCTAGGCAAAGTTGTACATTATCGAAAACTTGAAACTGCTCAACTGCTCAGCTTTAGCTTTTTTTTTTTTTTCTGAGACAGGGTCTTGCTCTGTCACCTGGGCTGGAGAGCAGTGGCATGACCATGGCTCACTGCAGCCTTGACCTTCCAGGCTCAAGAATTCTCCCACTGCAGCCTCCTGAGTAGCTGGGACTACAGACCTGCACCACCATGCCCAGCTAATTTTGTTTATATTTTTCTTTACAGACGGGGTTTCACAATGTTGCCCAAGCTGGTCTTGAACTCCTGGGCTAAAGTGATCCACCCACCACAGCCTCCCAAATTGCTAGGACTACAGACAGGAACCACTGCATCCAGCCAGCTCTTAGCTTTTATGCTGCCATTTTGTCCATAGCTTTCCACTTTCTCTCTCCCATCACAGTGTGTGATGCCGCCTTGGTGTTGTCTGTCTCTCATCTTTGTGGACAGTTAATTGTCTGCCTTTACCCCAAACAGTAAAACCCTAACCTGAGTGACCAGATTGTTACAACAGTTTCTGGCACGGAGGGTTCCATCACTGAGAGAGAGTCTTACCCCAAGGCATTATTTTTCAGGCAAAAAATGCACCTACGGCCACAAGTGCAAATACTACCATCCGGAGCGGGCCAACCAACCCCAGCGTTCGGTGGCTGATGAGCTCCGCATCAGTGCCAAACTGTCCACAGTGAAAACTATGAGTGAAGGCACCCTGGCCAAGTGTGGCACAGGGATGTCTAGTGCCAAAGGTGAGATAACCTCAGAGGTCAAACGTGTGGCCCCCAAGCGCCAATCAGATCCCAGCATCCGGTCTGTGGCTGTGGAGCCTGAGGAATGGCTGTCCATTGCCCGTAAGCCTGAGGCTAGTTCTGTCCCCTCGCTTGTGACTGCCCTAAGTGTTCCCACAATCCCACCCCCAAAAAGCCATGCAGTGGGTGCACTCAACACCCGTTCGGCCAGCAGCCCAGTGCCAGGATCCTCCCATTTCCCCCACCAGAAGGCCTCTTTGGAGCATATGGCCAGCATGCAGTATCCTCCCATCCTGGTTACCAACAGCCATGGGACCCCTATTAGCTATGCTGAGCAATACCCAAAGTTTGAATCCATGGGGGACCATGGCTACTATTCAATGTTAGGTGACTTCTCCAAACTGAACATCAACAGCATGCATAATCGGGAGTATTACATGGCTGAAGTAGATCGGGGGGTGTATGCCCGGAATCCTAATCTCTGTCCTGACAGCCGTGTGAGCCATACCAGGAATGACAACTATTCCTCTTACAACAACGTGTATTTGGCTGTAGCTGATACCCATCCTGAAGGCAATTTGAAGCTGCACCGCTCAGCATCCCAGAACCGACTTCAGCCTTTTCCTCATGGTTACCATGAAGCCTTAACACGAGTGCAGAGCTATGGCCCAGAGGATTCTAAGCAAGGCCCCCACAAACAGTCAGTCCCCCACTTAGCTCTGCATGCCCAGCACCCAGCAACTGGAACACGTTCCAGCTGTCCTGCAGACTACCCCATGCCTCCCAATATCCATCCTGGGGCAACCCCCCAGCCAGGCCGTGCCCTGGTGATGACTCGGATGGATAGCATTTCTGACTCCCGCCTCTATGAGAGCAACCCCGTGAGGCAAAGACGACCTCCCCTGTGCCGGGAACAGCATGCCAGCTGGGACCCGCTGCCCTGTGCAACTGACTCCTATGGCTACCACTCCTATCCCTTGAGTAACAGCCTCATGCAACCATGTTATGAGCCAGTCATGGTACGGAGCGTGCCTGAAAAGATGGAGCAGCTTTGGAGGAATCCTTGGGTTGGAATGTGCAATGATTCCAGGGAGCATATGATCCCAGAGCACCAGTATCAGACCTACAAGAACCTCTGCAATATTTTCCCTTCTAACATCGTCCTTGCAGTGATGGAGAAGAATCCCCACACAGCAGATGCCCAGCAACTGGCAGCCTTGATTGTTGCTAAGCTTAGGGCTGCACGTTGATATGACATAGTACTTATTTCTTTATACAAATATGAATATTAATACTAACAATACACTAACACAATAATTATAGTAACTAATAATTTGTATTGCGCTTTACAAGTTACAGAGTGTTTATATCATTTAAGCGCATAACAACCCTGTGAGGTAGGTCTTACTAACATCCTCTTTTATAGAGAAGGAAGGTGAAGCTCAGTGAAATTAAGTGGCTAGCCAGGGTCACACTGCTAGCAAATGACTAAGTCAAGACACACACCCAAGTCCTCTAAATCCAAGTCCTATGCCCCTTTGCACTGCACCATGCAGGTAATGGAGGACAAAACCCGGGGGAGAGGTCTAGATGTAAGAAACCCCAGAGGATTCCATTACCAGAGTTTTCCTTTTTCTCGTTTCTTTTTTTTTTTTTTTTTTTTGAGACAGAGTCTTACTCTGTTACACAGGCTGGAGTGGCACTATCTCTGCTCACTGCAACCTCCGCCTCCAGGGTTCAAGCGATTCTATGACCTCAGCCTCCCAGGTAGCTGGGATTACAAGTGTGTACCACCATGCCCAGCTAGTTTTTGTATTTTTAGTAGAGACGGGGTTTCACCATGTCGGCCAGGCTGGTCTCAAACTCCTGGCCTCAAGTGATCCACCCGCCTCGGCCTCCTAAAGTGCTGGGATTACAGGTGTGAGCCACCGCACCCAGCCTACCAGAGTTTTCATAGTCACATATTCTATATTACAAAGTATGGATGATATATCCAATTTAGAGAGCAAAAGCATCAGGATCAGATCATATGTTGAATTAACCTTTTAGGCTTTTTCTAATAGAAATATTTAAAACTATTTAAAAGTAAATGCATACTTTATTGCATGGATATCCGATCATTCAATCTTTATTAACGAAGCTATAGGGTCACATTGAAGCTTCTAGAACTATATTTTAAATCTATTATTAGCAATTATATTGCATGTATGAATATATATACTTGGTTTGAGATGTGTGTGTATCTCTGTATAACCTTTTATATAGTGATAATGAGAGGGTAGGCTCTACACAGTCCTTCGTCTATAGCTGTATAGGTCACTAATCTGACTTGATGATTTTAAGTCACATTTCATAGTTTCAACTAGTTATGAGAGTGAAATTATATGGCAATATTTGAACATTGCTTTCTTAGGCACCAGAGCAAAGCAGCTCTGTTTCCTTTGCACATTTTACCTGCCAACATTTATTAACAGTTATTAGCTTCCAAGTCTCTTCACCTTAGCAAATCAGGGATCAGGTTGCAGTCTTCTGCAGAGGAACTGATGGTGAAGCTCAAGTTCCAAGCATAGTATGTGTGTGCTACACAAGCTCAGAAGAGTGACAAGGACCAGGGGACTTACTACCACAATCCACTTCCCTTATCCCAGGAGAGATGGCCAAACACATGTGGCATTAAATGGTGAATAAAAAAAGCTCCACTCAAGGAGGGATTATTGGATGCTCTTTGGACTTCCAACCTATGCAGTATTCAACATCACTGGATGAAATGTAATGGAGGACAGTGCACAGCCATGTATCCACTTTCTCTTCCTGTCCACCCTTTGGGTAATAAGGTCAATCATTGGTGGAACAGAATTTCTCTAGGAAACAAAACCAGGGGATTGTCTATGTGGAAAAAGGAAGTTTCCAAAAGGGGATACTGCATCTTTACTAATAGCTGGCTCAGTTATGCACTTTAAATCCACGCAAAGAGAGTGCACTTGCTGTTAAATAATTGTTAGATGAGTTATTAGAAGGCAGGACTTTCAGTTTGGGCGACACCATTTGCGCAACTTGTATCTTGCTCAGGGTGGAAAACTTCATAGCTAAATGCCTCTAGAAGAGGTGTTTATTGTTTTTTTTTTAAGCTGCACTAAATGAATTCCCTTTTTGAATCCACTGTATATTTCAATATTTCGAACCATGACCAGCTCACTATTTCCTGAGCTGGAACTTGCTAACTTCTATGATCGTTTTTTCATGAAAGTTGAGAAGGCCGGGCCTTGGCCTTTTGTTTCTTCATGAGAAGGTGTGACACTGCCTATAAATGTTTCTTACTGTGAAACACTCTGAATGTGAGGCTGTAGTCAGGGTTGTTTCTGGTGGTTTGATAATGGCTTGCATGCTGCTTTCTGGCTTTCTGTCTCTGTCCAAGTTGATCAATACTGCATCTTAACCAATGTTTCACTTCAGTTAACCACAGCTTTACATTCTATCTCCTATCCTCTGATCTTCGTATACCCCAGCATATTGAAAAAGAGTAAAAGTATTTTCTATCAGGTAGGTCCACAGAGTGACAGTTGCCATTGCAGTGCTTGCTATTTCACACAAACACCATTTCATACCTTCAACTTCTTGGACTTTCTAAATTGGACCCATGTCTAAATCAGGGTATTTGACAATCTCAGATGATGCTACTGCCTATGTGCCAGTTAGTTCATCTTCCTACCAAAATCATCAATGGCACCACAGTATCCACTAGCTGTACAATTTACAGGGAAGCACAAGATTAATCTTGTCACCTATAATTCATCTTGAACATGTTCATATTTGGTACTCAGAAAACGTGTAAGCTCCTCCCAATACAGAAAATTCTTTTAAGGCAGCATATGTATTTCTGATTTACTAAAAATGATTGTCATCCTCCTCTCATTCTTCTTTTTGGTATGAACCAAAAGCGGCTAGGAGCAATGCCTCAAATAACCAGAAATGACCTTTTGTTGATACAAATTGTATCTCTTTTTTTCCTGATTGTATAGAAACAAATGTACAAAACTCATCTTAAGCTAGGTTTGGCACTGAATTTTCACCATGAGGTTTGTGGCACTGTGTGTCACAGGGAAGTAGCTCAGGGGTTGTGAGGGAGCTTTAGAAATAACTAAAGGGCAGTAGTAATTTATAGACAAAAACAATTTTTCAAGGCCTCTTTATTACCAGTGCACAGCTATCACGTGTACAATTTCAAGCATTATATTGCATAAGTTCTCTTTAGCCTATTAAATTTAATATGTCCTTGAAAAAGGGATTTTGTGTAAAAAGTATCAGTGTTAGTGACTCATCTGCAAGAATCTATAAATGGAGCTATACAAATATGAATACATAAATACAGCATGGTTCTTAGTTATTAGAGAAACATTTTCTTTATATTGAGGTCTAGGCACTTCTTGACTTTCCATTTTGTCTGTAATTATAAAACAGCAAGTAACAAAGAAGTATTGGGACCCCCTCGGCTGCCTTGATAATAAAATCAAGCTTCCTTCATGGGGCTAAGCATATGTCCTTCAGGATACTTACCTCTAAGCACTCAGCAGGGGTTACTACAAAGCGTTTTGTGTGGTTTTCAAGAAACAGTGTGTTTTGCAAGAGGTGCTTTGTAATTTTAATTATTTCACTGATTTTCTGACCTCATAGCAAGTCTGTGCCTGTTGAGGTCTTCAATTTTGTAGCTTTTCTGATTTTTTTTCTTCTTTTTGTGATTTTGTTGTTTTCATTTTGATCTAAAGGAGAAGTGTGACCCCGGAGTGGCATGGTCAATCCAGGGCACCCTTTCTGTAAGACAACTCAAAGGAAAAGAAGCCTTTTCAAAGGTAATATCGAGCCATTGCACTCTCTCTTAAGGTGCCAGGTATGGAAGGGAGAATGACAGATGCCTTATGGAAATGGTCTACAAAACTTTTCTTCTTCTAAGTAATAAAACACATAGCATGATTCTCTCTCCCTCTCTCTCTCTGCCCACCCTCTGCTAGTTTCCAGGAGAATACTTCTCTAAAATTCATTTTTTTCTATTTTGGAATAAATTATCTTTATACAGTAATTCAAACACTGATTTCCATTAACCTTTGGCCCTGAGTTTTCTTCTAACATAGAAGAGTTCATTTTGAGAGGCACTCAGTTACCATTCTATCTGTGCTGTAAGTATGGGACTTTGTACAAATGCCCTTTTTGAGGGCCAAAAATTTCAATACACTTTGTTCTACTTTGTGAACCAGGTCTGGATCTGCACAGAGAAAGTAATGCTGAGCTGTCCAAAGAGTCCGCTCAGGTCTCCCTCCTAACCCTCCTCTGCCTTCCCCTAGTTTGCAGGTCTGACACTGAGGAGTGCATAGTCTTCAACTGAAATGGCACTATAGTTAGTTCTCATTGGAAACAAACAAGTGTATTTCTGGAACCTGCTTGTCTAAAATAGTCAATGCCTTTGTAAAGACTCAGCATATTCAATATCTATTGTATGGTAGCTAGCTATATACATAGATTGACTATTTTTAGTCCTGGTTTGTGTATTGTTGAGCTATAGTAGTTTGCTTTATCCATTTGTGGGATTAAACAATACTGTTTAATGGTTGTAAACTTTTATAAAATCTCTTTGGGTTTTTTGTTTGACCCAAATATAATGTAAGTCTCAATGACAAAATACACAAAGTTAACCAGAGGTGAGTGAAAATATAGCCCTTCCCCAGTTTTGTCTGCCCCTATAAAGCACGTGCATTGCTTTGTAATATGCTCTCACTAGCATGAATGTGCTATGACTACTTCATGAGGTTTTAATTTGTTTCACCTATAATTGTGATGGAAAATGCTGTATCGCTGACAACAATGAACTGTAACCAGTTATTTACTGCATAAACTATTTGTCTACTGACCACTCATGGCTCTGTTTCTTTAAGAATACCAACAACAATGGGCCGGGCGTGGTGGCTCATACCTGTAATCTCAGCACTTTGGGAGGCAAAGCAGGAAGATCACCTGAGGTCAGGAGTTCTAGACCAGCCTGGCCAACATGGCGAAACCCCGTCTCTACTAAAAATACAAAAATTAGCCGGGTGTGGTGGCACGCACCTGTAATCCCAGCTACTCGGGAGGCTGAGGCAGGAGAATTGCTTGAACCCAGGAGTTGGAGGTTGCAGTAAGCCGAGATTGTGCTACTGCACTCCAGCCTGGGCGACAGAGTGAGACTCCATCTCAAAAAACAACACAACCAAAAAACAAAAAACAAACAAAAACCAAAAACAACAAAAGCCATACCACACATACATATACATATACTCTAGTTTGCTCCTAAGGTATTAGATTTATGTCCTTGCGACTTATATTGGGATAAACTATAAAGCCAGGGATTTCCCCAAATGTGTTCATTTGAATTTTACCACAGTAAGTATATGTCCTCAAATTTTTGAAGACTAACAGTTCCAAGTGATAATCAAACTGGCGTTCCCTGCAGGGCAGGGCTGGGCCTGCTTTTGCTCACCAGTCAGAACCAAGTGGTGGCCCCAGGACCCAGACTTAATTTTTGTATGCAGCCTATAGTTTCTCCCCTGAATAGCCTCAGGGCCAAAGATACATCATCTGCTGTCTCAGCCAGAATATCAGAGCCAAAAGGTGCCTCCTATCCTACACTTCACACTCAGAGTGCTCAGCTGCATCAACCCCTTCAGGGTATAGTGCGTGAACTGAGGCTCCAAGAGCACTGAAGAGACTTGACTAAGGCCGAACAGAATTAGTGGCAAAGGCAGGACTGGAAGCCCAGGCCTCACGACTCCCAGGCCGGTAAGCCCTTTATCACAGTGGAGTTGGTTCTTCTCTCTCTGGAGCCTCCTACCTACCTTCCACCGCACTCCAGGCCAGTCTCATTCTAAAGGTAGAGGTAGCCATGATGGTTGCAGCAGAGTCCAGCCTACAAGCCTTTGGAAGAGGCTATTTGTAAATCTGAGAATCTTTTTCTTGTTATCATCCTCCATGGGACTAAGAGTGCTCATCTCTCCCCACCTTTTTCCTCTTCTGTCTCTTACTCTTCCTGTCACATTCCTCAGGCATACACGTATCAAGTTCTTACTGAGTACCGGATGCGGGGGGGCGGTCTGGCCTATACTAAGCTAGGCAGACAGAAGAGGAACAGTCCATCTTGGGGAACTTGTACTCCAGTGGGAGAATGAAGCACACTCAGAGAATAGAGTAAGAAATTAAGACTTCCTTGGAGGGCAGTGGCAGCATGAGGGTAAGCAGAGTGGTAAGAACTACTAGAATTCCAAAAAGGGACAATCAACAAACATCCAGTCATTCTGCTAATCTCAGGTGGAAAATGAACTAGTCTGGTCATATCCCTCTCCACCTCCCCTCGGGCCTCATGTAATACCAAGTCCTTCACATCACCATGTTCCAATTATCCTGTACCCTGCATTTGTGCCCCCAACTATGCTTTCTCAACCTCGCCAGACTTTGACCTTCCTTCTACTCCTTGTTCTGACTAGTATTCTTGCCTTTAAAGACCCAGTGCCAATGTCCAACCTCCTGGTCAAGCCATTGTTAGTCCCTCCCCACAGTGGGCCTTGCAGGAATATTGAACAATACCTCTTAGCTCTTGTCACTCACTTTGGCACACCGTCTCTACCACAAAACAGGGAGTTCCTTGGGCACGGGAACCATGTTATTTGCCACTGATGAATTACCTATCAGAGGGGAATCTCTGAATTACTGTTGTTGAATAATAATATAATCTATGCTCCCTTTCCTTGACCCCATCCTTGTTTCCCAGTTAAATGTGTGCATTTCAGGCTGGGCACACTGGCTCACACCTATAATCCCAGCACTCTGGAGGCTGAGACAGGAAAATCACTTGAGGCCAGGAGTTTGAGGCCAGGAGTTTGAGACCAGCCTGAGCAACATAGGAAGACCCCCATCTCTACAAAAAATTCAAAAATTAGCCAGGTGTCATGGTGCACACCTGTAGTCCCAGCTACTCAGGAGGCTGAGGTGGGAGGATTGCTTGAGCCCAGTAACTGGAGGCTGCAGTGGCCCATGATTATGCCACTGCACTCAAGCCTGTGCAACACAGCAAGACCTTGTCTCCAAAAATAAAAACAAAAATGAAAATTGTGTGCAGTTCAGACTTTCTAATCAGTCTATCTCTAATCAGACAGAAAACATCCATGGGCACTAGGCTAAGTAAGGTTGCTTCCTGACAGCTCCACTCCCCTCCCACCAACCACTGCCGTCTGAAGCCCTTTAACCTGGCCTCAGAACTCCCAGGTTCCAGAAGGACACCAGCCAACAATGACCCTTGGCTCTTACTCTCTGGACCTGGACTAGAAATGAACTCATGTAGTCTGCTTCTCATCTTTAGATCAGTCTTTGAGGGCCAGGGGAAAGCATGACAATGGGTTATTTATATAGAGACCTCAGTCCTAATTTCAAGGCTTCTCAACCCTGGCATGAACCTACACCTCTCACACATACAAAGCATGATATGCTTTAGACAACACTTTCCCATCTATTGTCTGTTTCAATCCTTATAAACATGTGAGGCAGATATTATCTCCCTGCAGGTGAAAAAAATTTGTCCAAGGTTGCTCCTCTTAAGTGGTAGTGCTTGTCTGGAACCCAGGTCTTTGGCGAGCATTTTCCTGTATACCAGTGCATCTGAAACCTCAGTGTGCAACAGAATCACTTCAAGGGCTTGCTAAACCAAAGACTGCTGTCCACTCTCAACCCTTCTGATTCGAGTCAGGAGTGGAGTCCAATAATTTGCATTTCTAACAAGTACTCAGGTGATGTTGACATTTGCTAGAGAACACTGATCTATGCCGACCTATTAACTTGCTCTGTGGCCTTAGACAAATCCCTTTTTTTTTCCTATCCCACTGTCTCAATGCATACAATGGAGCGGGGCAGGGGTGTAGACTAGAACTGTGACTTCCAGACCTTATTTATTTTTTTTTAGCAGCAAAACCCATCTTTCTGGCCAGGTGCGGTGGCTCACGTCTGTAATCCCAACACTTTGGGAGGCTGAGGCGGGTGGATCACCTGAGGTCAAGGGGTTTGAGACCAGCCTGGCCAACATGGCGAAACCCCGTCTCTACTAAAAATACAAAAAACAATTCGCCGGCCTTGGTGGCGGGCACCTGTAATCCCAGCTACTTGGGAAGCTGAGGCAGGAGAATCACTTGAACCTGGGAGGCAGAGATTGCAGTGAGCCGAGATCGTGCCATTGCACTCCAGTCTGGGTGACAGAGTGAGGCTGTCTCAAAACAAAACAAAAACAAAAACATCTTTCCAAAGAAATCTTATATATGATTCCAATACATAAGAATCTGGTGAAGTGCTGGATGGGAACTCAGAGCTTGTGGCACCTATCTCCCCACAGAGCAGGCACTGGAGTACCTCCCGGAATACACAACTGCAAATCCCTTCACTAGATGTAGCCTACATGTTCTTTTTTTTTTTTAATTGAGACGGAGTCTTGCTCTGTCCCCCAGGCTGGAGTGCAGTGGCGTGATCTTGGCTCACTGCAAGCTCCACCTCCCGGGTTCATGCCATTCTTCTGTCTCAGCCTCCCGAGTAGCTAGGACTATAGGCGCCCGCCACTACGCCCGGCTACTTTTTTTTTTTGTATTTTTAGCAGAGACAGGGTTTCACCGTGTTCGCCAGGATGGTCTCGATCTCCTGACCTCATGATCCGCCCGCCTCGGCCTCCCAAAGTGCTGGGATTACAGGCGTGAGCCACCGCGTCCGGCCGCCTATATGTTCTTTGGGAACTCTTCCAGCTCTGACATTCCAAGATGCCAACAGACTTCTAGCACTTGCCATCATGAGGGGACAGGGGAGAGTTGGAAGGAAACTGATGCTGCACAAGACTGCTTTGCCCATGCCTATTGCTTGGATCATACACAGGAAAGATCTTAACACTGCTGGGCTCTTGGACTAATGGATCCCTTTGACAACTTGATAAAAGCTGTGGACCAGCCCCTTAGAAAAATGATTATACACATACCCACAATGATACTTAGTACATCCTTTGAAGTGTTGTAGACCCTCTAGGGGTCCTAATCCAAGTTAAAACTCTTGTCTGGGCTCTGGCACAGCACTTTTACCAAATTCCTCTTTGGCATTTTCTTAGTATAAGCCCTCTCTATCATTTCTTGGTGTGGCCATTTACAGAAATCCCTTAAGGCACCTAGCAGAGGCATCAGGTTATCATTTGGTGATTCTGTCCTTCCTCACCAGACTGAAGGCTCTAAGGAATGAAAACATGGTTTATTCATCCCTATCTCTTGCTAGCTCAGGGCTGACATGGGGTAGGCACTCTAACGTGAGGTGAGTTTCTGAGGGGATTTGGTGACCACAGAGAACAGGCTCTCTGGATCAGTCCCTAAGATATTTCTCTTGCTCTAATGCACACCACAAGGAAGCCCACTCGCATCTTTTCTAGGCCAAAAGAGTGCAGAAGTGACAAAGAAAATCTCTCTGGCTTTCAACTGCTGTTTGGTGCATAGTGTGAGCAGGTGTGGAGAACAGCAGGAAGCCTGTTGGGTAGCAGCAAGGCGGCCTGACTCTTCCCACTGTCAGGGAGGCTCTCAACAAACCACCTGGCCACTCGCTAGGCTCTGTAGCCAGCAATGCCTCTGGGGCCTGATGCTTCCAAGTGAGCTGGCCTCATACTACAGCTGAGAACAGAAATGGTTCGAGGAGTCCGGAATAAGATATGGGTGGAGCCTCGTTATGGGAGCAATCAGAACCAGAGGCCCACAGGGCCACAGGACCTGGTTCCTGGTCAAGCCTTGTCTGGAGCCTCCACAGTAAAGGGAAAAGGACCTGGTTCCTGGTCAAGCCTTGTCTGGAGCCTCCACAGTAAAGGGAAAACTATACTGGTCTGCCCCAGGACCCACCCTCTTCATCTCACAAACATCAAAACTACAGTTGCCTGTTTATTATTTTTCAAAACAAAACAAAAACAAAAGACATTCAAAATTCCCCTGTGGTGGACAACTGAGTTGATGTGGCTGATCCAGGCTGTCTCCCAGGTTGTCTCAGGGAGCATCAGTTGTACTAGGGGGTAGGCTGTTGCCCTGGCAGGGCTGGATGAACACTTGCACCAGGGATGGCCATCAGAAGAGCTGCAGGCCAGTTTTGAGCCCATGCAGCTGCCCCTGGCTCCAGAGAAGGCCCTCGAAGTTGCTGCTGCTGCTGTTGCTGCAGTTGCCACTGCCGACACCACAGCTCAGGCCCAAGGTGCTGAGGAAAGAGTGGGAGGTCAGTCAGGGAAGGAGGCAGCTTTAGGCTCTGGAGGAGCCAAGTGTGCTTGACATGTGTGTATCTGTGGGATGGGCCCACTCTCCTGTCTGGCTTTACAAAGAGGCTGGAGCAAATCCTAGAAACGACTTCATGTGGGCCCCAGGGGTGGCTTGGCCCTCTCCTCAGTTGAGGAAGGGAGGGAAGGAGGCAAGGAGCTTTTCAAATGAAGCTTTATGCAGAGCCCTAGTAGATAAACCAGATTAAAGTAGAGCTGTTTGGGTTGAGGTAGGGGAGGGGGCCCCACACCACCTGACTCCCAAGACATTGAAAGTAGCTGCCTTAACAGGGCCACCTTTCAAGGCCTTAGAACTTCGGGGCCAGGGCACTCCAGGCTGGATCCCTCCCACACCCAATAGCTGGTTAAGGGGTCCAAGGCCAGGCTTGGGCTATAAGACAAGGCCCACAGTTGCAAGATTGCTTTAGGGAGGGTGGCTCTGCCCTCCTTCTCCCTGGCCCTGCTCATAACACTCTTGCTTCCCCTGTTTCCCACAGGTCAAGGTCCTTCCAGCTGGGTGAGGGTGACAGCTGAGAGCAAAGCCATCATCCTACCCTCAGGCAGATCCATGGTTACACTACTGCAGCTGAAAAAACCCTTATAGATGATCTAGTCCCACCACCTCCCATCACCCACAATCTTACAGATAAGTTAACTGAGGCCCAGAGATGGGAATGGACTTGCCCAAGGCCACATAGCCAAGTCAGGGGTGGAGCTGAGACAAGGAGCAGGGATGGGCATGCCCTTCCACAGCAGAGGAAACCTCCTGACTACAGTGGGTGTGGGAGCTGGGCTGAATCAGCTTCCTTCTTGACTGAACAGCTCCAGCTGCCCACACTTCACCCTTGATATCCATGGTACTCAATAAGCCATCCTTACCCAGGTCCAGGCTGATTGGGAAGGACGGGTAAGGGCACCTCTGTCTCAGACATGTGAATCCCACTCCCAACTACAGATCTCCTGGCTTCCCCAGCTGCCGCCTCTCCTCTCCAAGAGGCCTGCTGGCCATGGCCCGTGGCCTTGGACAGAGTCCATGGCATTGCCTTGGGTCTGGTCTGCTTCTGGGGACCCTGGATTCTATAGCCCTCTCCCAGGATGTCCAGATGAAGAGGGGTTCATCTCCCAGGGAGGAGGCAGGCAGCAAAGGAAAAGACTCGGTTTCAGGGCCCTGCAGGGGTTCCTCTCTAGTACTCACAGGATTTTCCTGGTCAGAATGGCCCAGCATTCTGGAATGTACAGCCCTTTGGATGGGCTCCTTTGTGTTACCAGCATAGCCCCTCAGCAAGGGCTGCTTGGTTCCTGGCTCCCTGGTGACCCAAGGGCCCCCACGCCTGTGATTCAGAGGCGAGTTTCAAGGGACAGCATGAAGCCCTGTGCAGGCCTTGCTACCAAGGTGCCTGGACAGTGTGGGGAGGCCTACTGACTACTCTGTGCACATTTGGACAAATCCCTTCCCCTTTCTGGGCCTTAGTTTTCTCCTCAGGAACATGAAAAAGCTGGATGAGAGCATCTATTATTGACCTTTTAGGAGTGGTGGACCAGTTAAGAGAATCTGCTGAAAGCTATGGACCCTTCTCCTCCCAAAATGTGTGCACAGACACACACACACATGTCCATCCATAAGCACAAACTGAATCCAATCTGAGAGGGATGCCAAGCCCAGCTGTGTGTGGCTACTTCACTGGCTCCCCACACTAGGGACAGGGAAAGCTGGCAAGGGCCCAGCCAGGGACTGGGGCTTACACTTCACTCATTTAGGCCCTGACTGTGGACAGCTACCTCCCCCACCCACCTCACCCTGTCTTCTCTCCCTCCCACAGGTGGCAGAGAAAGGGGGTGAGAAATCCTGTTGCCATGGGCACTCACTCAGTCTTGCATGTTGAGGGTTCCAGCCGCTGCTCTAGCACAGGCTGGTCCAAAAGATACATGGTGTCATAATTCTCCAGCATGAGCTCTGCTGGGTCCTCGGTCTGACCTGGCATTCGGCCTAGGGGAAATGTGTCCCATCGCACGTCTTCTGTGGAGCAAAGGGAAGTGGCAAGACTGGGCTGATGAGCTGGTTCTCCGACTGGTGCACAGGCCTGCTCACCTTGTCCATCCACCCACCCCACTTAGCACGGGTGGGCTCTCTCAGGATCTCCAGCTTCACTGCTCTCGGTATCACTTCTCATGAGCCCCTCTCCACCAGAGTGCTTCACTACACATTCTTTATGGTCCTTCCCCTCTATTTGTTTACATATACAAGTATACAACTACAGACATTTTTGTCCCACTTTGCTCTTTTCCTACTTCCCCAGGCATGTTCCCACACAGACACAAATAACAACTTCAGACCTGGCTGTATCACTGCTTCAACTTCTCATCCTCACCCCTATTTCCCTGTCTGCAGACAAACACATAGGGACACATCATGGAGGGTCTGGATGTTCCAGAATTCCCAAAGCACCTCCCCCCTAAACCCCAAATCCACCAGTACCTCAGAGTATCTGAATGACCTAGATTTCCTACAAATCTATACACACACTCCCCTGCCTATTTGAATACCACATATTTTCTTAATGCAGAGATACACACACACCCCCATGCCCATCTCAGGGTAGACTCCCTGAGATAATATGTTCCCCTGCCCCCTGCAGTTCCTGCCCTAAGATGCACAAGGTACACCCCTTTTCTGGGGAAGGGCTGTCTCACTACACATCCCACCCCTCACAGCCACCCAAGTATGTATACAGAAGCACACATATACAAGCCCTTCACTCAGTGACTGTCCTGTTCACTCCCTGCCTCCCACAAACCTCATTCATTGGCATACAACCAGGAATCTTCCTGTCCCTACCTCCCTACACATGTGTACACAAAGAAGGAGCAATGGCAAAGGAGAGAGGGAAAGAGTTAACGTTCTAGACTTTCCACATTCACAACTCACATCCCCCCACATACAGATGCTCCACTTTAGAATGGGGATGCCGGGCATCCCCCATCCCGCTCTGTCCTATCACTGAGACACCTACCACACAGTATTATATTAAATGTCCCTCCCCATCCTTCCACAAATGCATTCAGTGTTTTCAAATGAAGCCTTCACTAGTGCATTCCACATAGTTTCCATTTCTGGCCTTCTGCATCTCCCTGGTACTCAAAGAATTCTCCCTGTCATAATGCCCCTGGCATTCTATAATGTGTCAACCCTGGACCAACTTTTTATGTAACCCAGAGCTCCTCAGGAAGGACTGTTCCTCTACTTGTCCATCCCCCTCCCCTGGCTCTCTTACTGGAAGTTGTGCCTGTCTTAATGTCCTGCATTACCCCATGATACAGAGACACCTTCGTGCACAGGGACCACTACCCACATAGGCTCTGTCACTGATCCAAACATCTATCATCACTAATATCCCCAATGCTGTCTACATCACTGCCCCTGCCTCTTTATCCTGATACCCTTGTACATGTCCCCAGTGATGGTGTGAACATATAGGCCACCTCTGGATGGCTATATCTCATTGCCTGTTCCCACTACCCCTCCATAGACGCCAGCCTCAATGCTGTCACTTCTCTCTCACAGACACCTATTAGCCCTAATGGATTTCAGCAACCCTGCCTCTTCACAAAGCTGTACAACAGCCTGCTTGGCCATGACTTCTTTAACTGCCCCTACTTTTCCCTTTTTCACACACACACACACACACACACACACACACAAATTCTGCTTATGTCAATGCCCCTCCCTTTCAATATTTACAAAGGCCCCCCAACACAGCCCTCCTTGCCCTAAGTTATCTGTCACTGGGCCATGGTTTGGCCAGCAGGTATAGGCACACGCCCATATACACACACAGAGAGACAGATTTTATGTTTTATGTTCCAGCCCTTCCACCCTGTCCATACAAGGGCAAACAAAGGCCATAGTATCTTTCTCTATAAACTCATTCACTGCCTCCCCTCTCACTTTCTGCAACTGCCCACCCCACACCACACAGGCCCAGCTGTTCTCCCTCCCTGCCCAGGCTTCAGCACACAGACTCCACACTGTTCTGTCATTCCTTCTGGGTCTTCCAGCCTCTGAGGTTCCTGTTCATTAACCTAAGCAAGGGTACTCAAAAGGAAGAGCAGATCCCTATCACTAACTCACCCTGCAGCCTCTTCCTGGCTCAGTCTCACTAATTTGTGTGCTCACCTAAAAATCACAGCATTCCTTATTCTCTCTTGTGATTTCACTTCCTGTTTCTCTGACTTAATGCCCTAGGTTCCTTATTTCTAATACACAGAGCAAAATCTTGTCTCATGACCAGCCAGCCTCGAGGCACACATACACATACACAGAAAGCACTGTCTCACTGCAAGTGAAAAACACGTGCAGAACCATATACATATACATTCCCTACTTTTTGCTATCTTCTGCCTTTATGTTACTGCCCAGGGCTCACACCCATGTCATCCGCTCAGAATGTGCTCTTTATATGAGGTAGTCAGCAGCCTGACAGTGGTCCCTGGCACTCACAGGCTCCATCCTAAGAGGCAGGAGAAGCCACCTGTCATCTATGCACCAGGCTGCCTCCAGGCTTCCCTCACATTGGCTACCTCCTGCTACTTTCCATCTCTTCCTAGGGTAGAAGGAAGCCTCAAGAGCCAGCCAAAGAGAAAAGAAGTTCATGTGGGGACACAGTAGTTCTTACCTGAGCTAACCTGCCATGCAGAGCCCTGCAAAGCTCCTCTTTTCTGGGCCAGAAGCCTAGCATTCTCGGCAGTGGGGGACTCTTGCCCTGTAGAGAAAGGCCCCACCTCCATTCTGTCTTCCTCTTCATCATCTTCATCATCATCGTCTTCATCATCATCTTCATCCTCCTCTTCCTCCACTTGGTCATCATTTTCTTCCTCCTCCTCTACCTGGTCTGGCAAGACCTCGTTCTCCTCCTTCTCCTCTTCCTTGACATCATTAACACTGCCCTGCTCCTCCTGCTGCTGGGCCTTTGCTTCAGACCCGAAGCTGGAGCTGGCTGGTTTGATGCTCCAATACAGGCTGTCTAGTGTATATGGAGACTTCCCAATGGGGGAGGCCTCAGAGCCCTCCTGCACCAGGCTGTTTTCTCCACTCTGGGTATAAATGGAACAGATGCGCAGCAGCTTCTCCTGCTCCTCGTCTGGCAGGCCCTGCCCCATGGCTTTGAAGATGCTGAGCAAAGGGAGGGATGGGGTAGGAAAGATTCAAAATCCCAAGCCACTTCATACCCCAACACTCCAGGGTTTGAACTTGGTCTCTGAACTTCCAGATCTGCCTCTGAAAGGCAGTGTAGTAGAGCAGACAGAACACAGAAACAACAGGACCATGGACCCCGAACAAGCTCTGTGGTTCATCTCTGTGCCTCACTTCCACTCTCAGGTAAAATGAGGACAATAATGATACCTAATGTATAGGATTGTTGGGAGGAGTAAATAAGAAAGCTCACATAGAATGCCTGGCACAGTGCCTGGCACATAGTGGGCATGCAATAAATGATAGCTATTAGTCTGCACTTAAAAGCTACATAAATACACAAAACAGCCAACAGGCCTGCAGGGCTGGAAATGAGCAGATCCCTCTCTTCTCTGGCCTAGCTGAGCAACCTGTCTTGAGCTCCAAGGATATGCCTGGAAGTGTTCTGGGCTCCTTCTGCGTGGAACACAAACTGTGATCCCTTTATGGGAGCAGCTACAGCCCAGCCTGGAATGGAGGAAAAGAAAAAAAAAGCAGCGGCTGACAAGACAAAGCAGGATGTGGGAGGGAGGCCAGATGAGCACTGCAAACCTACTGCAGGCACTGCGGGGCTGAGGGAGACAGAGAGCACGAGGAGGGCAGGAAAGACCAAGGGAGGGCTTTCGTGCAGGAGGTAGGGCCCGGGAAGCCCAGATACAAGAGCAAGCACAGGGTGCTGCTGCGTGCAGTGAGTAGCCCAGCTAGAGGGCACGGCCTGTGCTGAGGAGCCGTGGGAGGAAGAGAGGGCTGGGAAGGTAAGTGTGTGCATTGGTGTGTGTGTGAGGGGTCACTTGCCAATTCTGAGTACACATGAAGGCCATGTTTCTGAAGATCACCATGGTGACCATGTGGAAGCTGGCCTGGACAGGCAGCCAGGAGGCAGGGAGACCAGGGAGACCAGGGAGGAGCCTATTCCGACAGTTGAGGCCAGAGTCGGGGAGGGCTGACCTGGGGCACTGGCAGTGGAGATGGGATGGAGTGAAGCTGTGAAGGATACACAGACAGACAGAGAGCAGGGCTTGGTGACTGATGGCAGGGGTCAGGCAGAGTTAAAGATGATGACACTGTGCACACAAAAGACGGCGCCAACAGCAAAACCACCAACAGATACAGAGCTGCTGGGAAGGGGAGCTCGAGGTGAGAAGAGGGTGAGTACCCCTCACAGAGCCTCTCATAGAACCTGGTACCTAACAGGCACCCGGTCACAAATGGATGCGGATGGTTCACAGACGGGCCATGAGCTTAGCAGGCTGTTTTCTCTGGGCACATGCAGACTGGTCACATATGCAGGGTGACTGGTCAGTGGGGGCAGGGCTGGGGGGCTGATGACTTGACTGGGAGATCCTGTCTATGGAGCCAATTTCATATTCCAAGAGGATAGTGGTTCAAATTAAATTAATATTGGCTGGCTGGGGAAAGTGCTTGAAAAGCTTCCAGCCCTATCAGATGAAAAGCCAGAGAGAAACTTTGTCCTCTCATGGTGGTCCATTAGTGTGATTAATAATAAATATTCCCAGACACTTGATACTGGCAAAACGCCTCATCCACCTGCTTATGATTACCCACCTGCTATCTTGAGCCATTAGTCTGACCACTAAGGTGCAGGGGTGATGCGAATCTTAAAATACACCCCCTTCCTTGAGTATGTCTGGTCATAGCTCAGGACTGAGGTCACAGAATTCAGGCTGGTGGAATGAAGGTAGACTTTGGGCTCACACCACCTGGGCCAAGATCCCTGTCCCACCATCAATAAATGTGTGGCTATTAGATAAGTCCCATCACTCCTTAGAGCCTCAATGTCTTATCTGTCAAATAGGTTATAATACATAATACTTCCACCTCCCAAGACTGCTGTGTCAAAGTAAATGAAATTAACCTCTACAAAAAAACACAGCACCATGCCTGACACTTAATTTCCAATAGTATCTTTTATTTTTTCTCTGGGGTAAACAAAAGCCAAGTTCTGTGTTTAACAGATGCTTTCTGCAATAATACAATCTAGTGGAGTATTACAGAAGAGCATGGGACTAACGACAGGCTATCTGGATTCTGGCCCCAGCTCTGACTTGCAGCATAATACCTGGGCAAACACCCTCTGTTCCCCACTCTGTGTAATGGGGTGATTAGGACTAGATTCACTGCTTATCTGGGAAAGGCAGGATCTGTGCACAAGAAATCGTACCCAAGTGAGCCGCTGTTACTGCTGGCATGTCTCGCATCCCTCTGGTATGCTTGGGTTGGGAGAAGATCTCTGTGGTCCAGACTTCTCCAAGACCAGCAGCTTCCACTCTGCAGGCACTTAGGATTGGAAAGTACCTTGAAGGCCACCTATCCAAACCTCTCCATGCTGCTCTTGTCATTCCCTCCCTCCCATTACATACACATGCCATGTTCCTTCTGGACTTTGAAACTTGCTTTATTCTTTCTCCTGCTCGAATTGTTCAAATGCCTCCTCTCGAAACTCTGACTCATCCAGGCCCTTTTGGTTCTCCTCCCAATTTCCCACCCATCCACATCACTTCTAGTCTGGAGCACACATCTGGCAATGTGGCTGTTCAGTCCCAATTCCTGGAAGTCTTGCCTTGACTGACTTTGTCTACAAAGCCACTTTTAAAATCTTACAAATACCTCTGTGTCCCAAATGTCATCAGGGTTAAAGAAAGACTTTTGGACTCAATAGGGGGATCAGGGACTAAGAGGGTCTTGGCATCCAGACTCCCACTTCATTCATTCCCCAGGCACTGGGTCAGCTCCCACCAAGGACAGCACTGCTAGGAATGAGAGAGCAGAGCATGGTTCAATTCAACAACATTTACTGAGGCCTGTTTGGTGCCTAGACTTGTGTGGTGTGCTGGGGCACAGACAGCTGATGTAGAGTCCTTGCCCTTGAAAAGCTTAGTCTGATAGAGGGAAGGAGACACTAGGGGAAGTAGACACGGCAACACAAAACCTCAGATTTGGGAAGTATTCGAGAGTCAACAGGACAGGGTAGATGGTGCTGCCACCAAGTGAGGTAGGGAACAGAGGAGGAAGATCACTTTAGAGTTGAGATGGGGACTAAGACGACCAGTTCTCTTTTGGTCACAGTAAGGTGCCTGTGGGCCATCCAAGGGGAGATGTCTGACATGCAGTCGAGTACAGGAGGCTGAATCTTGGGGGAAGGGCCAGAGCTAGACAGATTTGGGTCTCAGCACTTTACAGGAACTAGTAATAAGCACAGGCACTTTTCAAGGAGGGGGTGGTAAACAGCATCAATGCAGCAGACACAGAGACTGACAAGGGCCCACTGATTTGGTAATTAGGAGGTCAAAGCAACTCTGGGGGTGAATGTCAAATTGCAGCAGGTTGAGGAGTAAGAGGGTAGTGAGGAAATGGAGAGTGTTGAGTGTAGACTACTCTTTTGAGATGTTTTGATGGGAAGGGTGGGAATGATAAGCTGATGATAACCCAACAGAGGGATGCAGGGTCAAAGGAGATTTTGCTTGTGTTGCTGTTACTGTTGTTTTGTTTAAGATGAGAAAAGCTCAGGCACGTTCCTAGGTTGAAGAGCAAGAGCCAGCAGAGCAAGGTAGAGGCTGGGGTGAGGCCCCAGCGATGCTGGCAGAGGTGGCTCCAGAGCACAGGTGGAGGAGCAGGCTTTGAGGTGGGGCAAGGCCACCTCATCCTGAGACTGGCGAGAAGGTTGAGTGCAGCCGCAGATCAGTTCACGAGGGCTGGACCTCAGGTCGAGGGGGCCCTGCTGGATGCCTCCATGTGCTCGAGGAAGCTAGGGTGAAATGGGAGAGGGGGAGGGGCTTGAGGTGAGCGGTAAGGGTTTAGAATAGTGAGGAAATGGGAGAGAAAGTGGTCAGAAAACAAGTAAAAGTTCAGACAAGCAGAACTGAGGCCTCGCCCAAGATTAAAAATCATACCTCTGCAGTGGCAGCAATCCGCAGGGCTATGTGGTTTTCTCCAGCAGAGCTCAGCTACCCGGGCTGAGGAGCAGGGGAAGCAGAATGGGGAGGATCAATTACAGCTCAGGGGTTTGCAAGTCAGATATGGCCAAAGGATGGGCAAAGCTGAAGGTGCTGATGATGAGTGGCCGAACTGAGCAACCACAGACAGGATAGAGGGGAAGCAAGGTCAAGGGATGCAGGAAATGGAGGGATGGAGATCTGGATGCAGGCAAAGAGCAAATGTCATGGGATGCAAGGGTGAGAACTAGAAGGACGAGAAGTGGTGGTCACCGAGTGGGATGCTGGGATGTCAGCTTTCAGAGGTGGAACAGCTCCGAATGATGGAAATGGGTTGCTGAGTGTAGTGGAGAATGAAAGTCACTGGAGTTGAGGAGCTGCAGAGTGTCAGATGAGTCATCCAAATGAAACAGATATTGCTCAAGAAAGCAAGAAGGAAATCAGGCGCTAAAGGCTTCCATGATTATGAGGGAAGTGGCTCAGGGTCAGGAAATGACAGAGAAAAGGAAAGGGAGACAACCACAGGTATTTACCAGTGCAATATTCAGTTTGACCATAGAACCCAGGGTGGATGGGGTAAAGGAGACTCACAGGAGGTATGGCTACCATGGTAAGTTGGGCCAGAATCAGAAAGATCTTTGAATGTCAGGCTGAGAAGCCTAGACTTAACAGGAAGGCAATAGGGAGCAACTGAAGGTTGCTAAGCAACTATCAGAGGTATACTTTGGAAAGATAACAGAGGAAACAGCACTGGGCTTGGAGTCAGAAGACCTGGGTTCAATAATAAACAGCAGCTACCATTTATTGTGCACTTACTCTGTGCAGGCCACTGTGCTAAGCACTCTAGGGGGATTGTCTTATCCATTCCCACACTGGACTCAGTTCAGTCAGGTCTTAAGCTGTATGATCTTAGGTAAGAAAACCCTACCCCTCCCCTCGCTGGACTCGGTTGTCCCATCTGTCAGTGGGAGTGAGACTGGGCTAGCTTGTCCCCAAAGGGCCCTTCTAACTCAGTCATTCTAGGGCAGTGTGGCCCTGAGGCTTGAAGGGCCTCACCCTCTTACCGGATGGAATTCAAGAGACTTACATCCGAAGGAGTTGGGGGCTGGCCCAGCAAGGTGAGCCCAAGCAGGACTCAACCATCCGGGGCCAGTCAAGGGAGGCGGAGCAGTTGAACAGCCTCCAGCCCCTTCTTGCTTCCCACTGGCCTGCAGAAAATCGGCGAGCATTCCGTCCTGAGAGAGAAGAGAGGATCTAAGGAGAAGGAAGCAGTGAGCCCCCCACCCAACATTTCACCTCAGAAAGTTTGGCTCTGTCCCTCCCCATCCCCCCAGACTCCCCACCTATACCTCCCAACTGCTCAAAGAATTCAGGGCACTTTGCCCCAGCCCAGTTTAGTTGGCTCTGAGAAGAAAAGGAAAAGGGAGATTTGTCCACTGCTTCCGCGGGGCCCTCTTGGGCAAACCTAAACCTTTAACACGGGAGGTGTTTGCCTGGTGCTTCTTAGCAGAGAGCTGAGGACAGCGGCAGAGGCTCCTGCCTGGGCTGCCTTAGGCCCTAGGGCTAGGGCTAGTCTCCCTCACCAGTCTTGGTGTTGGCCACGATCAGTTCAACGGTCCATCTGAGGATGTAGGTAGGCCGGATCCCGCTGATCCCCAAGGCTGGCAGTTCAGAGAGCATCCTCTCCAATAGGGCCTGCGTGAAGTTCTGGGAGTGCAGGCCCCTGAGCAGGGGCTGCCAGAACTGAGAGAACGGCTTTGGCACCAGGACGTCATTCAAGTCCACGTTTTCTGGTTTGTAAGGGACACCCATTTGAGGGGGCAATAGGAGGGAGAGAGCAGGAGAGCACGAAAGAGAGAGCAAGAGACAGCAAGAGAAAGGAAGTGAGAGTGAGAGCAAGAGAATGTGTGCGCGCGCATGAGCCAAGCCCCCCACCAACAACAGAGTTGCCACCGCAGAACAAAGGAAAGAGGAGAGCAGAACAGTGGGGAGAGAGAAACCAGTTAGTATCTGGCAACCAACAACTGACTCAAAATAAAGTATAAACAAAACAGAGATCTGGTTCTAGCTTCAGCTTTGTCAATAACTCACTGTGTGACTTTGGGTCAGTACCTTCCCCTCTCTGGACCTCAGTCTGACCATCTGTAACATGAGGATGTTGGACTAGATGACCTCACAAGGCCCCTCCAATTCTGCTGTTCTAGCTCTCTAGCTAGCAGCTAAATCACAATGAACATGGCACAATAATGTCATTAAGACTCCCCGACCCCACCCCATCCCACCCCACCCCATTCCAGACCACTTAAGGACAGCCCCACAACTGTCAGTGAGGCTACCTGTTCTGCTCAGCCAGAAAGGCTGAGGGAATTTCAGAGACCGCGGAATGGCAGGAAACAGCCTTCACACCCCAACCCAGGGCCCCCCAGCCCACCCCAGGTGTTCCCACCCAGGAATCAGAACCCTAAGGGTGCAGTGAGCCCCCAGAACCCTACCTTCATACTCTATCTGCAAAGCTGCCAACTGTTCAAATGTGGGGACAAGGAAGCCATCATCCAGAAAAGCATCCAGCACAGCCTCCCTGGAACAAGAGGACACTAATTTAGCAAAGTGATGCTGGCAGAAGACCCTCTCCTACTCCTCCACCTACCTCCAAAGCAGTTAATGCCTCTGGCTCAAGTGGCTGAAGCAGTATAGGGAGAGGGGTGGTGGGTGGGTAGGAGTGGGGACGAAGGGAGTTGACAATTGGATCTTAAGCTTCAGCCTCCTCGGGCAAGGGCTGGTTAGAGGCTGGGATCAATGGGTTTTGAACAAGTGCTTACCAAGCACTAATGCTGATCTATGGCCCATAATGAGGGCAGTAGTGTCTGAATACACTTCAACACACAGACAGGAAAAAGTTCCACATCCACAGAGGAAGGAATTAAATGCCTGGGATCATGGGGTCAAGGGCTTTTAGACTCAGTTCTTGCAGTCTGTTTCTCTTAACCACTCTCCAGTACCCTACCCCTTCTCTTCTCTCTGGCTACCTTCTTTTAGATCCTAGAAGTAGAAATCTTGGGGACCCAACTGCTAGACCAAATATGGTCCACAGGCCTTATTACTAGGGGTTCTAAAAACCCAGAACAAAGTTAGAGGGGTTGCAGGAATAGGCTATAGAGATAATCTCCCATCTCTATCTATTAACCCATTTATGCCTAGTGTTCCATTATTGGAACCGCCAGCATAAATGGGTTAATAGGTCAAACCTACACCAGCAACAGCAAGCTGATTCCTCCAGAGTTAGTGGCTTCCCAAGAGGCTCTCTGCTATAGTTTGGATGTTTGTCCCCTCCAAATCTTATGTTGAAATTTGATCCCCAATGTTGACCTTGGTGCCTGTAGAAGGGGTGTGGGTCACTGGGTCGGATCCCTCATGAATGACTTGGTGCTGTTCCCACAGTATCAAGTTCTTGTTCTATTAGTTTCCGCAAGAGCTGGTTGTTAAAAAAGAGCCTGACATCTCCCCCTCCACCTTGCCATCTGATCTCTGCAAAGTGGGCTCCCCTTTGCCTTCTGCCATGAGTGGAAGAAGCAGCCTGAGGCTCTCACCAGAAGCAAATACTGGCACCATGCTTCTCGTACAGGATACAGAAGCATGATATAAACAAACCTCTTTTCTTCATAAATTACCCAGCCTCACGTATTCCTTTATAGCAACACTAAACAGATACAGATATTCTCCTAGCTGACCAAGCCTAAACGTGGAAAAAAGAGCTCCCAAGGTGTCCTAATGCCTGGAAAATTGACATACTTAGATCCCAACCTCCAGCATTACCAGGCAGATGCTACTGTGTTAGCGGCATAGTTTTCCCAGCTGCTAATGAAGCCACCACCAACTCTTTTGGTGAAAGGTAGAGCCAAGAAACCTAGGCTGGGCAAACACTGATAAAATACTTTTGGAACTAGTATCCTGGACATGAAGAGAAGACTCCAGGGGCAACCCCAGCCTACACCGTAGTTTTCACCCAGGGTTACTCTGCCACCTACACCACCTACCTACACTCTCCAACTTCTCTTTAGCTGAGGTTTAGCACTGCCTCCACAGGTTCTTAGAGGAAAGTCCCCCAAAGCCCTTCCAGCTGAATTTAGGTAGAAAGCCCCCAAGAGCTAGGGAGGAAAGAAGAATGGGTAGACATACTATGCGCCTGCTCTGGACTGAGCTGAGCACTTTGTTTTGGAAAAAAAAAGGCTCACAGCCATACTTGAGAGACAAGGAACTTAGTCTCTAGGAGCCAGACCCTGAGAAGGTCCTGCTTCTATTCCCCTAATCATGACTATCCAAGGGATGCTAATACCCTCCAATGGCAGTTCAAAAGAAAACACCAGGCTGGGCGTGGTGGCTCACATCTGTAATCCCAGCACTTTGGGAGGCCAAGGCAGGTGGATCACCTGAGGTCAGGAGTTCCAGACGAGTCTGGCCAACATGGTAAAACCCCATCTCTACTAAAAATAGAAAAATTAGCTGGGCGTGGTGGTGCTTGCCTGTAGTCCCAGCTTCTTGGGAGGCTGAGGCAGGAGAATCCCTTGAACTCGGGAGGTGGAGGGTGCAGTGAGCCGAGATCGTGCCACTGCACTGCAGCATGGGCAACAGCGAAACTCCGTCTCCAAAAAAAAAAAAAAAAAAAAAACAAGACAAGACCAGGCCGGCTGCAGTGGCTTACACCTGTGATCCCAGCACTTTGGGAGGCCAAGGCAGGAAAATCTCTTGAATCCCCAAACTTGAAACCAGACTGGGCAATATGGTGAGACCCCATCTTTACAAAAAATTAAAAAATTAGCCAGATGTGGTAGTGCATGCCTGTTGGTCCCAGCTACTTAGGGGCCTGAGGTGGGAGGATCTCTTGAGCCTGCGAGGTTGAGGCTGTGGTTAACTATGTTCGCACCAATGCACTCCAGCCTGGGTGACAGAGCACGACCCTATCATAAAAAAAGAGAAAAGGTCAGGCTCAGTGGCTCATGCCTGTAATCCCAGCACTTTCGGAGGTCCAGACAGGCAGGTCATTTGAGGCCAGAGTTTGAGACCAGCCTGGCCAACATGGTGAAACCCTGTCTCCACTGAAAATACAAAAACTAGCCAGGCATGGTGGCACACATCTGTAGTCCCAGCTACTCTGGTGGCTGAGGCATGAGAATCACTTGAACCCAAGAGGTGGAGGCTGCAGTGAGCCAAGACTGCACCACTGCACTCCAGCCTGGGTAACAGAGAAAGATACTGTCTCAAAAAAAAAAAAAAAAAAAGACAAGACTAGTAATGCCCACCATATTATCTTTTACCTCAAACTTAGACAAGGGCTAGGCAGTGAGGTGGTAATTATCAAGGGATTTTCCTAGTTGTCAAGAGCTCCACATGCCACCCGACAGACAGGAAAACAGCTGGCCAGGAGATGGATGACAGTGGGCATTCCTGCCTCTGGCCATTCTAGTATAGGCAACCCCCACCTGGAAGTTGGCAGGGTCGAGGGCAAACAGTTCTGCCAAATGTAGGGTCACTGTGGAGGGGATCAGGATTATCCCTGGGATTCTGTACAGCAGAGATTGGCAAGCTAGGATAGGGAAACCGATTTCAATGAGGCTGCTACCCTCTATCCTAGAGAATACGCAGCTCCCAGTTACCTAGTTACACACCTGTTCTCGCATGTAACGCCCTTGAGCTCTGCCAGGACACATTCTACACGTGGGGACGGGTTATTCCACGCCTTAATGGCCTTAGGTAAATACCTAAATTTCTCCAGCACCTGCCAGTAAAGAGGGTCCCATCAGAAGGCTGGTTCAGCCAAGCAACCCACCTCCACCCCTCCAGGATCCCTTCCCATAGGACCTCTCAGCACTGCCCTGCAGGGGACAGGGCAGGGCGAGCAAGGGTGGACCCACAACTCCCCTATTGGCCTTGCAACTAAAAATAGCCTGACTCTCAAATATGAGACTTTCTCCTCCTTCTCTCTCCCTCCCTCCTCCAATTGAATTTCCTGTGGGCAAATACTGAGACATTCAATGGGAGAATGTGGCTGGAGATAGAGACTCTTAGGCCAAAGGGCCAGGGATGAGGGGAGGCAATGAGTTACAGAAGAAAGATAACTGGGAGATCCAGGTACTAATCCCGGTTCTATCATTAACTGTATATGTGACTTTGGGCCTGTCCCTTCACTCATCCATGGCTTCAATTTCTTAATCTGTGAAAAGGGAGGACTGAACTAAATGGTTTCTGAGTGACCTCCCTAAAAACAGCACCCCTCCAGCTCACCTGATTTAGGGAAGCTCGTGGGCCCCATCTACTGGTCAGTTGCGGAATTGGAAGGCTGCGCAACTACCCATTCCCAGTTGTTCCCTACCACCCAGTGGGGCAGATTATCCGCAAACTTCATCATCTGTTCCCTTCCATCGGTGTGGAGGATCAGTCAATTGGACTCTGCTCCTCTTGTGTCCTTCCTAGTTCCCCCCTCTCTCTTTCCGAGAAGTTCCCTCACGCTTTGTCACTTTTCTTTCAAATTCCTTCTCAAGACTTCTCTCAGGTAGCTGGCAAGAGGGAAGAAATGGCTGGGGCAGATGAGAGCACATCAAGTCCAGGGCACTTTCTTACCGTAAACTGCTCCTCTTCATATGATACCAGCAGTTCTCGGGCTCTTTCTGAAAACAGAATGGGGAAACAGATAGGACTGCCAGCCCAGACCCCTGTTCCTGATGGGATTCTGAGCCTCTCTCACCTCATTTCTTGAGTTGTAATTGGGGAGCTAGAATTCTTTCCCCAACTACTTCACAGGGCTCAAGATGGTTTGTGAAGTGAATGTGACAGCCATTATACTATGGAAACTAGCCAGGAAGATGGTTTGTGACAGTAATTTTTTAAGCTAAGACTCACCACAGCCCCAGAGGAAATGCTGAGCCAGGGAAATAAACAGCATTAACTCTTAAGCCTGAGCCTTCTGGGCTCATGGGCCCCTTTCTGCCCTCCAAAACACCTACCATATAGCTCTTTATGACTCAGGGCCTTTTTGCAATGAGAATCCACCTCTTCGCTGCCTTTGCTGTCTCCATCGGCCTTTACATCTGACTCCGCACTTTTCCCATTATCCTGAGGCTCTGGTTTCTGTTCTGTGATGTCATCAACAACAATGTTCTTATCTTCCTCTTGATCCTCTTCCTCTATCCCTTCCCTGAACTCCTCCAACTCCCAGGTCTCTCTCAGGCTGTTCTCCAGTTGGCGGCACCAATAGGTCTTCTGGAGCCAATCTAGGACAAAGTAGCAGCCTAGAGGAGGGAAGGAAGGCAGTGCCACAGGATCAGGCAGGCAGCTAGCAGGCCTCCAGGCTCATCTTGTGGGCATTATAGGAAGGCCCCAGGAAAAGGCCTGGCTCCAAGGTTCAAATCTCAAATATCCAGAAGCAGCTTCTTTCACTCTGGGTTATCCCCGTTCTTTGCTTTATCCTGCTCACGAGCACCTTTACTAGAAAAAAACTATTATTGGACTTAGAGACGGGATGCCAAAAACAGCAAGTGGCTAGTAAGTGGGAGAAGTAGGAATCAGCCCCATTAGCTAGTTACATGGCATTGGCCAAGTCTCCCCTTTTCTAGATCTGTTTTCCCATCACAAAAGGTGAGGCTAAATCCGGGACTCTTAATTGGGATGGGGTGGATGTCCAAGGAACTCCTGGGTTCATGACACTGCTGATGGCTCATGTCTGACAACCTCCCCACCTCAACTACAGAGAGGTATGTGAGACTAATGAGGGACGACTTCAGGAACAACATTTAATGGGGGAGTGGCCGGGCACTGTGGTTCACACCTATAATCCCAGCACTTTGGGAGGCCAAGGTGAGCGGATCACTTGAGGTCAGGAGTTTGAGACCAGCCTGTCCAACATGATGAAGCCCCAACTCTACTAAATTACAGCTGGGTGCAGTGGCTCATGCCTGTAATCCCAGCACTCTGGGAGGCCGAGGCGGGCAGATCATGAGGTCAGGAGTTCAAGACTAGACTGACCAACATGGTGAAACCCCATCTCTACTAAAAATACAAAAAAAAAAAAAATTAGCCAGGCATGGTGGCGGGTGCCCGTAATCCCAGCTACTCAGGAGACGGAGGCAGGAGAATCACTTGAACCCAGGAGGTGGAGGTTGCAGTGAACTGAGATTGCGCCACTGCACTCCAGCCTGGGTGACAGAGCGAGACTCTGTCTCAAAAAAAAAAAAAAAAAAAGTTAATCACGCATAGTAGCGTGTGCCTATAGACCCAGCTACTCAAGAGGCTGAGGCAGGAGAATTACTTGAACTCGAGAGGTGGAGGTTGCAGTGAGCCAAGGTCGTGCCACTGGGCAACAGGGTGAGACTCGTCTCAAAACAAACAAACAAACAAAAAACAACTTAAGGGCAGGCAAAAAAACCCCTTAGTCAAGGTATCAAAATATGCCAAGCCATGTTGGAAGCTGAAACAAAAGGAGAAATCAGTAATACTAATCCTGTTTTATTTAAAGTTTTGATATTATGTTTATCATGAATTTTTCCACATTAATATGTTATTTATCTTGATTATGGAACTTTTGACTTCTCCCTGCTTTAAATGTTGTGCACAAGGCGAGGCCTCACTTCTTTCACCCTAGTCCCAGCCTTGGCTCCAGGTGAAGACCCTCCTGCCTATCCCTCTACCCTCAGTGCTACCAAGCCCAGGCCCCTGGGTTTAACTGTAATAGGTATACCCTCTGAGGACTCACCTCTGCGGCAGTCATTTATATGGGGCATTTTCTTGTGGGTCAACTCATGGCGAAGGTCAACAATCCAATCCGGAATGTTTACCTGATTACAGGGGAGGGTGTGAGTATAGAAATTGGAAAATATTAAAGCTGGAAGGGAGCCAGAGATTAATTATCCTGAACACCCTCTGCCCCATTTTACAGCTAGAGAAAGAGAGGTCCTGAAAGAAGATTCCAATCATAGTGACAGAGCCAAGATCAAAAACCAGCTCTCCTTATTCTTTTTTTACTGCTCTATGGAGGAGGTATTGAAAATTAGAAAAGTGGGCCGGGCACAGTGGCTCATGCCTATAATCCCAGCACTTTGGGAGCCCAGGGCGGGCAGATCACTTGAAGCCAGGAGTTGGAGACCAGCCTGGCCAAAATGGTGAAACCCCGTCTCTACCAAAAATAAATGTAATCCCAGCTACTCGAGTGGCTGAGGCACGAGAATTGCTTGAATCCGGGAGGTGGAGACTGTGGTGAGCCAAGATCACGCCACTGCACTCGAGCTTGGGCAACAGAGCAAAACTCAGTCTCAAAAAAAGAAAAGAAAATCAGAAACAGAAAAGGCACACACCTCCCCTAACCACCAACCACCCTTCTACAACAAAGAAATACCTGTGAATGAGCATTAACAATCACGTTCTCCAGCCTCTCTCCACCCTGTCCTTCTCCCTGAGTATCCTTTACCCCTGTTTCCCTCCTACACCTACTCTGGGAAGTGCTAATGACTGAGAACATGCCTGCCCTCTGGGCCTCTACACACTTCACATACTCACTCAGGGCAGGAATGTCTAAATTACAGAAGTAGAGACATGGGATGGGAATTCCTGATTTACAAAGTGACTCACAGTGGCTGAGCTGTCTCCTCCCTCTGATTGTCACCTCTTTCCTGTCCCCACCCAGTGCTACATTTGGGCTCCTCCCAGCAAGTTGGGCAGGCCAAGCCCTCTGAGATACCAGTCATGAGCAAGGGAGCAACTGTGCCTCCTTCAGGCTGGAAGCTGAGGTTCTGGGATTCTTGCAGGGCTTGGCTGGTAGTGATGGGATGAGCTAGTCTGACTGTGTGCCCACATTACCCCATGACCCATTTGGTGAACCCTCTTGGAGAGAGAATTGAGCAAGTTCACTGAATCATACGCACCTCTTGAGCCAGACACTTGAGGGGGACCTTGGCAAACTTTGTCTTCCTCTCCGAGATGAGATTCACAAACCTGGAGTTGAGGGAAAAATAAGTGGCACAGCCCAAGGAACCATTTTATTCCAAACGCTTTGCTGAGTTACTGAAACCCTGCATTTCTACAACTTTTCCACTGACTGTCCTGTCCTATTCTTACAGCTGGTGTCAGCCAGAGCAGGGACAGTTCCATCCATTCCGACATTTAATGAGAGTCTGCCCTATAATGAAGCCATACAGATGAATAAGACACTGCGCTAGTCTTGAACAGTTCAGTCTAGGATAAATAATCATGACATAATGTAATGTATTAGGCTAGAACATAATATGCTATAAATGCTGCGAAGGGCTATATCAGATAATGGGGAGCACAGCTAATCAATGGAGAAAATAAGAAGAGAAAGGGAGGATCTCAAGGCAGACAAGGGGAACAATAGATAAAGACTTTGACAGATATGAAAACTCAGTAGCAACATTTTTTCCAATGTGTATACAGCTAGAACCATTATGAGTCACTTTGTAAGTCAGGAATTTCCAGCCCATGTCTCCACTTCCAAAACTCAGCAATCTTTCAGTGTTCATGAGGGAGAGAAGGGGAAAAGGGTGGTGCTAGGAATAGACAGGGACAGGGTTGGAAAGTCCACATTAAATCACGGGCAAGGACATCGAGCCATTCAGACAAGTTCCTCTGGGTGAGGAATTCAAAGGTAAGAAAAAATATCAGACTATCAAGAGACCCACAGAGATCACCTGGTCTGAATCCCTTCCTCCACATTCCAAGAGAGAAAGAAAAATGGAAGAGAAGACTTTCAGGAAAAAGGAAGAAAAAGAGGAATGTGTTGGCGAGGGTACCAAAAGCTGTTAAGTCAGGCAATAATCACAGGCTGATCCACACTGAGGTACACGCAGGGTTTTGCTTCAGGTAACACCTGAAGCCAAGTTTTGCTTATCACATGCCTCCCCTGCCTCCAGTCCCCAAAGCCAACCTCCACCCCTACCCCATGCAGGTCTTACCTGACCAATGCCATGCCATAGAGCAGTCTAAGTTCATCAGTGCCCAAGCCACCAGTTACATCCAAGAGCTTACAGCGTATCAGGTCAGCAGTAGAAGCCACTGCCAGAGGGAGTTCGTTGCCTGACCTAAAGGGTCACAGTCCAGCACCATCATAAAGAGCCCTTACACTGGTCTACCCTCCACCTCAGAACCTAGGTTGCTGCAGGCTACACCCATCATATTCTGGTTCAAGAGAGCATGAACAGACACAAAACAAGAAGGTGAGGGAGACAGAGTAATGTCTGTGGCATCCAACAGTGTACAGGGCATGAGGGGCTGACTAGGCCGTATACAAGGACACCTAACTGGTAGACTGTCAATCAACAGTTGTGTGGACACACCCCTTTCTTTCACCCTCCCCCCAAATCAACTCATTGAGCTAGAGGAGCCCCTTATCCCTTGTTAGTCCGCTCCCAACTCAATCTTACCAACGGGACTGAGGCGCCCCACTCAAACATGGTTTTGCAGGCAAGACCTCCTCCCCACTGAAATCGGAAATCCACCCAAGGGTATTAACCTACTCCTTAAGCCCTGGCTCAGGCCTCACTAGTCCCTCCGGCATCCTCTCCAAGTTGGGAGAAGGTCACTTTTTGGAGGTAATGGGTAAACCTCACAGACATAACAAGAGAATTGTTGAGGCACAACCCCTTACTTTGCTTCCACAAACGGGATTAGCGCAAGGATAGCCGCGGCGTTCCCCAGGCATTTGGGAGACGGGCAACTTTAGGCGACTTAGGGGAAGACTGGAGAACAGGGCCTTACAGAAACTCGACAAAGGAAGAGGTGCAGCGCCACCAGCACGCAGGCAAAAGGCCCGAATCCGCCACCTTACCTGCTCCTCCACACCGTGATGCGGTTAAGTGCGTACCGCTGCAACTTATGGTCGTCACAGAACAGATAAACCGTCACCTGGTCCCACTCGGCCCTGCTGAGCCAGGCGACCACGATTCCGTGGGCCCAGAGTGGCAACGACCCTTTCCCTTTGAAGCACTTTCCGTACCACGCACTCCACACGAGATCCATCCCCTGGGAACCCAGACCTGGCCCGGCCCCGGATTCCCACGACATACTGAGCTCAACACCAGGCTCTGTGCCGCGATTCTCCGCACAGCCTTCAGCTCAACGTGCTACCCTCACTCCGAACCGCCACCGCACCAGCAGCCAATAGGAGAGCGTGACCCCATACGCAAGCCCGCCTTCCAGCGTCAGCATGGCCAATCGGAACGTGAGAGTTGGGCGCCGACCTAATGACGTGCGGGGTTAAAAACTCGCCGGCCGGAAGTGTTCTTTTCACAAACCAAACCCTCCAGGTGCAAGCGTTCAGCCACCAGGTTCCGCCAATTTCCTGGTTGCTAACCGGCTTCTGTACCAGACCGGAAAGGGTGTGTCTTCACTGCAAGAGGAATTTTATTTTGCGCCCCTGGGCGGGTGGCGGCATGATTGTAGTCATCCAGTGAACTGAAAATGCGATTTTAAGTATGTTTTTATTGCTACGAATCAGGACCTAACCTAGTAAAACACTGGACACTGAAGCCGGGCTACAGAGGAAATATCTCATCGAAATAGTTAAAGTTGGGTTGAAAAAATCTGCTTTTGTGGCCGTTAACCAGGGGCCCTGCCTTTTAAATTAGTACCAGCCTGGCCGGGCGTGGTGGCTCACTCCTGTAATCCCAGCACTTTGGGAGACCCAGGCGGGCAGATCACTTGAGGTCAGGAGTTCCAGACAAGCCTGGCCAACATGGTGAAACCCGGTCTGTAGTAAAAATACAAAAATTAGCTGAGCATGGTGGCACACGCCTGTAATCCCAGTTACTCAGGAGGCTGAGGCACAAGAATCGTTTGAATCCGGGAGACAGAGGCTGCAGCAAGCCAAGATCGCACCCCTGCACTCCACCCTGGGTGACAGATCGAGACTCTGTCTCAAAAGTAAATAAAATACATACATACAGACTTACATACATATATACATACATACATACCAGCCTAGAGACCTGGGTTTTACTCTAAATTTTGCAACTAACTGTGTGGACTTAGACTAGTCTCAGTTTTCCCATCTGTACAGTGAGAGTTGTAGACTGGTCTCTAGGTTCTCTGTCACAGCTGAAAATTGTAGGATTTTACTCTGCCAACATTCTACTATGTTGGTTTCAACATCCACCAAGGTATACTTAGTTTTTCTGCAAAATTCCTTGGTATTTTGGAGTTCTGGGAGAAAAGCAGTATTACGAAGTTCCTCTGATTTTACAAGTTGGCTAAAATATGTTTAGGACTATGTCCCAATCCTTCTTGCAGAAGTTATTTTCCAACGTAACACTTGAGAGAGAGAGACAGAACTGTTGCTAGCGATCTTAACAGCATTGCTGTGAGTGGCACTTTCACGCCTTATAGCAACAAATCCCTGTTCATCCTCTGTATGTGCTTCTTTCTCCAGCCAACTTTTCCTAAGATGTAGTCTGCCCATGGTTATTTTATTTTATTTTTTCCTTCCTTCTTTGTCTTTCTTTCTTTCTTTTTCTTTTTTTCTTTTTCTTTCTTTCTTTTTCTTTTTCTTCTTTCTTCTTTTTTTTTGACATGGAGTCTGGCCCAATCTCCCAGGCTGGAGTGCAGTGGCGCGATTCTCGGCTCACTGCAACCTCTGCCTCTGGGGTTCAAGTGATTCTCTTGCCTCAGCCTTCCGAGTAGCTGGGATTACAGGAGCCCGCCACTAGGCTCGGCTAATTTTTGTATTTTTATTAGAGACAGGATTTCACCATGTTGGCCAGGCTGGTCTGAAACTCCTGACCTCAAGTGATCTGCCGGCCTGAGCCTCCCAAAGTGCTGGGATTACAGGCATGAGCCACCACACCTGGCCTGCCTATGGTTCTTGACTGACAGTTACTCTGTCCCAAGTAGCCGTGCCAACCAGTTGGCCAGGTGTCTGCCTAAAACCAGATACGATTTTTCCTTCGGGATCATGACAGTGTGCTGGCAAAGAAGTCTGGGAAGTGGTTTCTATGACTCCTCAAGATATAGTTCAGTCAGAGGAGCTGCCAGATCTGCGGCAATTATTCACACACATTTTGGGGTTTATAGGCTAAAAATTTTGCACAATACTTTTCAGGTAAAGACACCTGTTTAACCCCATTCCATCCACATAGAGCTGAAGTTCTCTCTAGTCCATGTGTTCTAAGAAAACATGACCAAAGCGTGTAATAAGAGCACTATGTCTAATATGTTGCAAATGGAGCCTGAGACCAATTGAGAATTAGGAATTAGTGGACAAACAGCGTTAAATAGTGCTAATTTTGAAGGAGCACTGTGTTCGTTTCCTGTTGTTGCTATAGCAAATTACCACAAACTTGGTGGTTTAAAACAACAGACATTTATTCTCTCATAGTTCTGGAGGCCAAAAGTTTGATAACAGTATCACTGAGCTGAAATCAAGGTACTGGTAGGTTCATGATTCCTCCAGCTGCTCTAGGGAAGAATACACTCCTTGTCTTTTCTAGTGGCTGCTAGCATTCCTTGGCTTGGAGCACATTATTCCAAACTTCAAGACCAGCATCTTCAAATCTCTCTGCTCCATCTTCCCCTCTGTGTTTGTAAAATCTCCCCCAGACTCCCTTTCGAAGGATACATGTGGTGGCAGAGTCCACCCAGATAATGCAGGCTAATTTCCACATCTCAGTATCTTCAATGACAATGAAGTCCAATGTTTTTCTTTCTTTTCTCTTTTCCTTTTAACCACATAAAGTAACATTCATAGGTTGTAGAGATTAGGATGTGAGTATATTTTGGGGGACAATTGTTTTAGCTCACCACAAGGAATATAGATCTGTCCTGGCACATGCTCAAGAATCCTAAGAATCCCTAGGCTTGTGGTGACGTAGGACACTTCTAGCAGTGGCAGTGGGCATGAATTAAATAAAGTCTCCAAGTCCAAGGCATTGTCTGTGAAATCGTGAAGTTATTCAAATTTATCTTCAAGCTACTGTTTCCCCTTCCTTATTTCACCATTTCCCTCCCCCTCACTTGACCCCAACCTCCACTTTGTGTATCTAGTTCACCTAGAGCAGTCCTGTGGCCTCGGCTAAGCAAACACCTATATGTTGATGTTCTTCAAGTCTCCAGCTACAGTTTTCTGTGGCACTCCAGACACATTTAATCAACTGTCTGCTGCACTCATGTGATCCCGCAGGTGACCCAATATCAACCTGTGTAAAACTAAAATACTTTCCCCCAAAATCTGTCCCTCTTCCTATATCATTCAATACATGGCAACAGTATCCACATAGTCATCTAAACCTCAATATCTGCACTCAGGTAGCTTGGGCTTGAATTTTGTCTTCACCACTTACTATTTGAAACCATGAGCAAGTTACTTAACTTTTCTATGCCTCGTTTACTTCATCTGTAAATGGAAATAATAAGAGCACTTATTAATAGTGCTCGCATAATAGTCTTACAGGACTGGTATGTGGATTAAAAGAGGTGAACACTGGCCAGGTGCGGTGGCTCTCGCCTATAATCCCAGAACTTTGAAAGGCCGAGGAGGGTGGATCACTTGAGGCCAGGAGTTCAAGAGCCTTCTGGCCAACATGGCAAAACCCTGTCTCTACTAAAAATCACAAAAATTATCCGGGTATGGTGAGGCACCTGTAATCCCAGCTATTCTGAGGCATGAAAATGGCTTGAACCCAGGAGGCCCAGGTTGCAGTGAAGTCCTTCTGATTTTACAGGTTGGCTAAAATGTGTTTAGGACTATGTAACCAAGATCTGCCACTGTACTTCAGCCTGGGTGAAAGAGGGATACTCTGTCTCAGAAAGGAAAGAAGGGGAGGGGTAGGAGGGAAGGACTTCTTAGGAGAGTGCATGACACACTGTAAGCACTTACAGCTATTAGCATATATATATATACACACACACAAACACACATATATGTATAATATACACACACACACATATATATTTATTTATTTTTATTATTTTGTTTTTGGCAGAGTCTCGCTCTGTCTCCCAGGCTGGAGTGCAGTGGCATGATCTCAGCTCACCACAACCTCCACCTCCCAGATTCAGGCGATTCTCCTGCCTCAGCCTCTCAAGTAGCTGGGACTATAGGCACGCCACCACGCCGGGTTAATTTTTGTATTTTTAGGAGAGACAGTGTTTCACCATGTTGGCCAGGCTGATCTCGAGCTCCTGACTCAGGTGATCCAACCACTTCAGCCTCCCAAAGTGTTGAGATTACAGGCATGAGCCACAGCGCCCAGTCTAGCCTATATTTTTAATCGTATTTTCAGAGGCATATGAACCAGAGCAACTTCATCCTGAATAGGGGCTGGGTAAAATAAGGCTGAGAACTACTGGGCTGCATTGCCAGATGGCTAAGGCATTCTAAGTCACAGGATGAGATAGGAGGTCAGCACAGAATACAGGTCATAAAGAACTTGCTGATAAAAGAGGTTGCCGTAAAGAAGCCGGGCTAAAACCCACCAAAACCAAGATGGCCAAGAGAGTGACTTCTGGTCGTCCTCACTGCTACACTCCCACCAGCGCCATGGCAGTTTACAAATGCCATGGCAAAGTCAGGAAGTTACCCTATATGGTCTAGAAAGGGGAGGCATGAATAGTCCACCTCTTGTTTAGCATATCATCAAGAAATAATCAGGCCGGACTCGGTGGCTCAGGCCTGCAATCCTAGCACTTTGGGAGGCCAAGGAGGATGGATTGCCTGAGCTCAGGAGTTCGAGACTAGCCTGGGCAACACGGTGAAACACTGTCTCTACTAAAATACAAAAAAACAAAAAGCAATTAGCCAGGTGTGGCAGCGTGCGCCTGTAGTCCCAGCTACTCGGTAGGCTGAGGAAGGAGAATTGCTTGAACCTAGGAGGCGGAGGTTGCAGTCAGCCGAGATCAAGCCGCTGCACTCCAGCCTGGGTGACAGAGTGAGACTTCGTCTCTAAAAAAAAAAACAGAAATAACCAGAAAAAATGAGCAACCAGCAGCCCTCGGGGCTTCTCTGTCTCTGGAGTAGCCATCCTCTTATTCTTTTATTTTCTTCTTTTTTTTTTCTGTTTCTTTTTTGTTTGAAAAGGAGTGTCCTGTGTCACCCAGGTTGGAGTGCAGTGGTGTGATCTCTGCTCACTGCAAGCTCCGCCTCCCGGGTTCCAGCGATTCTCCTGCATCAGCCTCCCGAGTGGCTGGGACTACAGGAGCCCGCCACCATGCCTGGCTAATTCTTGTATTTTTAGTAGAGACGGGGTTTCACCATATTGGCCAAAATGTTCTCGATCTCCTGACCTCGTGGTCCACCCACCTCAGCCTCCTAAAGTGCTGGGATTACAGGTGTGAGCCTCCGCGCCAGACTTTCCTTTACTTTCTTAATAAATTTGCTTTCACTTTACTCTGTGGACTCGCCCCGAATTCTTTCTTATACCAGATCCAGGAGCCCTCCCTTGGGGTCTGGATCTGGACCCCTTTCCTGCAACATGTTTCTGGCAAACCCCAAAGGGACTATGGTGAGGAAACCCCCTACCCAAAGGCTAACTTTGGGTAAGTGGTGGGGTCCTGTAACAGTATTATCATTCTCCACTACTTCACCTCCTCACTCACTTCCACTGTTCCATCTTCTCCCTCACCTTTTGTGCCACCCTCCCCCAAAACTACATAATCTACCCACTACCTTTTTAATCAGTCCTCTTCTTTTCATTCTCATGGCCGCTCTTCTAATTCGGGCCTTGGTTTTCTCTGGATCACTGTACTACCTTCCTACGTGGTCTCTCTGCTTCCATCCCTTACATAGAGGAGAAGGGGTCTTATAAACTGAAAACTCATCTTGTTAGAATAATAAACCCCTAGACTCTTTTCCTGAAATAGTAGACATTAAATAGCTTTTCAAAGTTTTGTTTTTTGGCCTGGCGTGGTGGCTCATGCCTGTAGTCCCAGCACTTTGGGTGGCCAAGGCGTGTGGATCACTTGAGGTCAGGAGTTCAAGACCATCCTGGACAACATGGTGAAACCTTGTCTCTACTAAAAATACAAAAATTAGCCAGGCATGGTGGTGTGCCTGTAATCCCAGCTCCTTGGGAGGCTGTGGCACAAGGATTGCTCAAACCCGGGAGGCAGAGGTTGCAGTGAGACAAGATCACACCACTGCACTCTACCATAGGCAACAGAACAAGATTGTCTAAAAAAAAACAAGGGGCTTTTTGTTGTTGTTGTTGTTTTGTTTTCTTTTGTTTTTTGAGATAGGATTTCACTCTGTGACCCAGGCTGGAGTGCAGTGATGCCACCATAGCTCACTATAAGCTCAACTTCCTGGACTTTAGAGATCTTTCCACTAAAGCCTCCCAAAACAGCTAGGACTGGACCCCTACCTACCAGCTGGGTAGGCGTGCCACCACACCCAACTAATTTTTTATTTTATTTTTTGTAGAGATAGGGTCTCGCCCTGTTGCCCAGACTGGTCTCAAATTCCTGGCCACAAACCTAGGCCTGCCAAATTACTGGAATTACAGGCGTAAGTTACTGAACTCAGCCTTTGTTTGTTTGTTTGTTCATTTGTTTGTTTTGAGACAAGGTCTTACTCTGTCACCCAGGCTACAATATAGTGGTGCTAAAAGCGCCTTTGCAAAAATTATAACAGTGACAAAATTATGACAGTGAAAGTAAAAGAGGTCTGACCTAACCCACTTCATCTTGCCCTTAACCTACAAACTGCCCGTGGTCATTCCTGGGTTTAGGCCAAGCTAACTATGGGAGAAATTTACTTTATGGTTTAAATTATAATAGCCCTTCTCAAAACTAAACTACCTTTGTAAAACTAATGAAAGACCACCAAGTTAGGAGGATGAGAGGACCCTGAATTCCGCTAAGATGTAGCCATAATTAAATGATTACCAGTCATTATTCCGGAGGTCACAAGATTTGCAACTTCCCCAATTACTCCTGTAAATAACATAACATCACATCACTATTGTGGAACCTAAGATTGGCCTTTTGAGGTGTCTTTTCAGGCTTTTGCATTTATTTTATTTTATTTTATTTGAGACAGGGTCTCGTTCTATCACCGAGGCTGCAGTGCAGTGGTGTCATCTCAGCTCACTGCAACCTCTGCTTCCTGGGCTCAAGTGATCCTCCCCACTCAGCCTCCAGAGTAACTAGGATGACAGGCACGCAGCACCACACCAGACTAACCTTTTGGGTTTTGGGTAGAGATGGGGTTTCACCATGTTGCCTAGGCTGGTCTCAAACTCCTGAGCTCAAACAATTTCCTGTCCTTGGCCTCACAAAGTGTTGGGATTACAGGTGTGAGCCACCATGCGCAACTGACTTTTGCATTTCTGACTGTTACATGGCCCCAGTCAGACCAACAACTCCCCTGTGATCCTCCATCCAGAAGTAGACTCCACATACAAGGACCGTTTTCCACACTCCTGTGATTGCATTTCCAACCAATCAGCAGTATCCTTACCCTAGCCCTCTGCCTGTCAAACTATCCTTTTAAAAACCTTAGCCTCCTAATTTTGAGGGAGGCTTATTTGAGTGATAATAAAACTCAGGTCTCCTGTTTAGCTAGCTCTACGTGTTTTGAATTCTTTCTCTGTTGCAATTCCCCTATCTTGATAGAATGGCTCTATCTGGGCAGCAGGCAAGTAGAAACCATTGGGCAGTTACAGTGTGACCACAGCTTACTGTAGCCTTGAACTCTTGATCTCAAGTGATCCACCAACTTGGCCTCCCAAAATGCTGGAATTATAAGCATAAGCCACCATGTCCAGCCAAGCCACCTCCCATTCTGTTCAAAGTCATCCGTCTGCTCACTGAGATAAATGCATATCTGATTGTCTCCTTTGGAAAGACTAATTACAAACTCAAAAGAATGTAACCATTTGTCTCTTACCTACCTACTACCTGGAAGCCCCCTCCCTGCTTCGAGTTGTCCCACCTATGTTTCCAGTTGTCCTGACTTTCTGGACTGAACCATTATTCATCTTACATATATTGATTGGTGTCTCATGTCTCCCTAAAATGTATAAAACCAACTTGTGTCTTAATCACCTTAGGCACATGTCGTCAGGACCTCAGAGGCTGTTTCACTGGTGTGCATGTCCTTAACCTTGGCAAAATAAACTTTCTAAATTGACTGGGACCTGTCTCAGATATTCAGGGTTCACAGGTTTTACAAGAGTGATGTTATTGCTTCCCCGGAGCAATTTGGGGAGGGTCAGAATCTTGTAGCCTTTAGCTGCATGACTCCTAAACCATAATTTCTTTCCTTCCTTCCTTCCTTCCTTCCTTCCTTCCTTCCTTCCTTCCTTCCTTCCTTCCTTCCTTCTTTCTTTTTTGAGACAGAGACTTGCTGTGTCACCCAGGCTGGAGTGCAGTGGCAGGATCTCGGCTCACTGCAACCTCCGCCTCCAGGGTTCAAGTGATTCTCGTGCTCAGCCTCCTGAGTAGCTGGATTACAGGCACGTGCCACCATGCCCAGCTAATTTTTTTTTTTTATTTTTAGTAGAAACGGGGCTTCACCATGTTGGTCAGGCTGGTCTTTAACTCCTGATTCAAGTTATCCACCTGCCTCGACCTCCCAAAGTACTGGGATTACAGACATGAGCCACGGTGCCTGGCCCTAAACCTTAATTTCTAATCTTGAGGCTAATTTCTTAATCCTATGAAAACAGTCTAGTCCCCAGGCAGGAAGGGGGTTTGTTTTGGGAAAGGGCAGTTATTATCTTTGTTCCAAAGTTAAACTACAAACTAAGTTCCTCCCAAAGTTAATTCGGCCTATACCCAGGAATGAACAAGGACAGTTTGGAGGTTAGAAGCAAGGTGGAGTTGGTTAGGTCAGATCTCTTTCACTGTAACAATTTTCTGTTATAATTTTGCAACAGTGGTTTCAATATGGGGTTCACTATATTGCCCAGGCTAGCCTTGAACTCCTGGACTCAAGTGATCCTCCTGCCTTGACCTCCCAAAGTGCTGGGTTTACAGACATGAGCCACCATGCCAGGCCACCTCCAGCTCAATTAATGATACAAGAAGCATCATGATATTGGAAAAGGAGCTATCATTTATTACTTCTCTACTACAGACTGGATGCTTTACATAACTCTTTCTTATTTATATCTTCTTATCTTTCTCGTGTGTGTGTGTGTGTGTTTTGTCTGTTTGTTTTTTGAAACAGAGTCTCGCTCTGTCACCCAGGCTGGAGTGCAGTGGCACGATCGTGGTTCACTGAAACCTCAGCCTCCTGAGTTCAAGCAACTCTGCTGCCTCAGCCTCCTGAGAAACTGGAATTACAAGCATGTGCCACCACACCCGGCTAACTTTTCTGTTTGTTTTTGACATGGAGATTTGCTCTTGTTGCCTAGGGTGGAGTGCAATGGCGCGATCTCGACTCACTGCAATTTCCACCTCCAAGGTTCAAATGATTCTACTGCCTCAGCCTCCTGAGTAGCTGGGATTACAGGCTCCTGCCACCTCACCCAGCTATTTTTTTTTCTTATATTTTTAGTAGATACGGAGTTTCACCACATTTGCCAGGCTGGTCTCGAACTCCTGACTTCAGATTATCCGCCTGCCTTGGCCTCCCAAAGTGCTGGGATTATAGGCATGAGCCACCACGCCCAGCCTTGAAGCTCCTTTGTGAAGCCTGTAGACCAAGTTTTATTGTTTCCATTTTCTAGATAAGAAAACAGAGGCTCAAGAAAGTGATGTGATTTTGCCAAGGTCATACTGTAAGTGACAAAGCAGAGACTGAGACTCAGATTTCCAACCCAAGTTCTCTTTTTATTATGCTGTATTAGAAGCAGTGGAGTGAATTTATTTATATCCCCTGTGATCCTGCGGACATGTGAATTTGTATTTGTAGGTGCTTTACTAGGAACTCATGGCAAACAGGGATTATGAGCTGATGGATTTCCAGAATTCTTACAGCAGGATCCTCCATATTAGGAAGCAAATGTATATGGAAAGAAAGAAAGGAAAGAAGACAGAGAAAATAATGAAAGATTGGCAAGAAGAAAAATAAAGTAGAAGAAAAAAATGAAAGGTAAGAAAAAAGAGAAAAAAGTAAAGGGACAGAAAGAAATAATATACATTGCTACATGTGTTAATTAAAGAAAGAATTCTCTGTGATTTGAAAGGCCTTTCAGAAGCAATAGATATATTGGCAAGAACATGAAGTTAGAACTCAGGGAACCATGGGTGCAGAATCCACCTCCTACTTAAATGCTCTATTACTTTGGCTGAAATTACGTTCCCTTCTAAGTCTGTTTCCTCAACCTGCAAAATGTGGTTAATATGCTAACTTTTAGGGTGGTTTGTGAGGAAAGCTTGAAAAAAGAAAAGGTGTTCATGGCATCTGACAGGAACTCAATAACAGCATTCCACACCTATGGTTACTCCCACTGAGAGCCTGGAGCCTCAGCCATTCCATGACTGTTTAATCTTTTTTCCCTTCCAGGTTCTCTATGAGCAGATGGCGAAGGTCTTGGATCAGGTGCTCCAAAGCTTCCTCCCTGAGAACCCTGACTCCAGAGAGGTATAGGTACAGGCCTTCAAGATCCAGAAGGAGTCACAGTCAGCCTCTCAGAGGATGTTGGCTGCCTGGGGAAAGTGGCAGGAGGAGGAAGAGGTTGTGTATTGAACTGGTTAAAACCAGGTTTGAATTCAAAACAAACAACAAAAAACCTTGTGAATAATCCACTGTTTATTAGCATGTGGATAATTGAGAGTTGACCATGTCCTCTGAGCCTGCCTCAAGTCTGTCATTATTTGAGTTAAACGTTCCTTGGGCCTTTGCTAGTTGACCCCTGTCTTCAACCACTGTGGTATACCAGTTAGGGCAGAGGTGATTACATAGGCCTGAGCTGGGAGGCTCTGAGCCTTAATTTCCCTGATTCTCCTTCCCCTCACATTTAGCAACTGATATCCTGGATGAGTTCTGCACTCCCCTAGAACCTCAAGCCAGGGCTGGACTGGTGCCCTTTTTCTGAAGTTTGTCATGGAGCACTTTGGCCATGATGTGAATCTGGCTAACCTTTGGCCCTTTTCTAATCTTCATCCCTCTTACCACACACATCCTGGCCTGTTTCTCGGCCTCCTGAATAAGTCTATATTTGCACCTCAGGAATCTATCTGTCTTTTGGTTTTTCTCAGACTCTTCTCAACCTTTCTGCTTCTCTTAGAATATCCTCCACTTTCCTTTACTGCCTCCTTCTCCTCAACTTGCTGAGTTTGATTAGGATGGAGTTGCCTTATGTGGTCTGGTTCATGATCCTTTGCAGAGTGCCCTCTGTCTGACAATTTTCAGGGAAGGTAACTAGTGCCAAAAACCAAATTAATCCCAGAAGCAAGTTTGCTTTTCCTCTTTCTTTCCTCTTGTATCCCTCTTCTTTCCATCCTTTCAAACTGAACCACTTCTACATGCCAGGTTTTGTGTGGGCACTAAGAAAACAAAGAAATCAGATGGAATCCCTGCCCTCAATGAGATAAGCACCTCATCAACCCAGGTCTTTGCCTCTTACTAGCAATGAATTCTTCGGCAAGTCGTTTAACATTTCTGGGCTTTGCTCCTTAAATAAGTAGAAATCGGGGTTGAATATGAGTACTTAAGAGAAACCAGAGGGAATTCAAAAGAAGGAGAGATCGGTTCCATCTCCGAACAACAGTGAAGGTGCCCTAGTTCATTTCTACTTCTATAACAAAATACCACAGACCAGATAATTTGTAAACAACATACATTTATTTTTCATAGTTCTAGAGGCTAAGAAGTTCAAGATCAAGGCACTGGCAGATTCAGTGTCTGGTGAGGACTGCTGTCTGCATCTGAGATGGCTCCTTCTTGCTTCATCCTCACATGGTAGAAGGGCAAAAGGGATGAACACGTGGCAGATGAGATAAAAGAGCCAGGCAGCTATCTGAAGCCTATTTTATAAGGACATTAATCTCATTCACAAGGGCAGAGCCCTCATGACTTAATCATTTCTCAAAAGTCCCCACCTTTTAATACCATCACCTTAGGGTTTAAGGTCCAACATATGAGTTGTTTTTTTGGTTTTGTTTGAGACTGAGTCTTCCTCTGTCACCCAGGCTGGAGTGCAGTGGCATGATAACAGCTCACTGCAGCCTCGACCACCTGGACTCAAGTGATCCTCCCACCTCAGCCTCCCAAGTAGCTGGGACCACAGGTGTATGCCCTCATGCTTGGCTGATTTTTTAAAAATATTTTTAGAGATGGAATCTTCCTATGTTGCCCAGGCTAGTCTCAAGCTTCCAGACTCAAGTGATCCTCCTGTATTGGCCTCCCGAAGAGCTGGGATTACAGGTGTGAGCCACTGTGCCCAGCTAGACTATTTTCTATGTATGTTCAAATATCCATATGTGTATGTGTGAGCATATAAGTGTATGTAAACAAAGGAAATGCATGTGAAAATATGGGAGCTTGTAGTGGAGTATGTGCAATACATGTGAATGGTGGGAGGTTGTGGTGTCTGGGAGAATATATATATGAATAAATGCATTTCTATCAGAGTGTAGGGCATAAGACTATGGTGGAATATATATGAAAGTGTGGGCAAGATATGTCTATGGGAGCTCATGTAAGCTTTGCAAGTATCTGTGTGTGAGTGAGAGTGTATGTCAGAGTTTGAGACGAGTGTGTATGGTGTGGGGAGGTGAGGCCTTGAATTGTTTCATGTGAGTGTATGGGTATGGAGAATAAATTCGTGGGTTGATTGGCAACCCTAGTTCTACTCCTTAGTTTGCATCATTCAGTGAAGGCTTTCCAGTGAATTGCTTTTAGCACCAGTTTCTGGGATTTGGGCACTCTAGGGTTAGGAAACTTGTTATTTTTCCCTTTCAGGCCCTTTGTTGAGGTATACCCTCATTTAGCACCATATACATTTTATGAGCACTTACTGTGCACAAGGCGTTGCTCTTAGATCTTTCCTGGCAGATAAAAATACTCTCTGAGGAGTCGTGTCCCTCAATATTATACCAAATCCTTTCCCTCACTGGATTCTCATAAGAGCTGACTCCCTTCATTGTATAAATGGAGACAGCAAGATCTGTTCAGAGCACGGGCTTGCAGGCAAGTAGACCTAGGGTGAATTTCTCTCTCTGTTATTACCTAGTTGTGTTAGTTTGTAAGGGCTACCATAACAAAATGCTACAGAATCGGTGGCCTAAAACAACAGAAATTTATTTCCTCACAGTTGTGAAGATTGGAAGTCCAAGATCAAGGTGTTAGCAGGGTTGGTTTCTTTTGAGGCCTCTTTCCTTGGCTTGCCAATGGCTACCTTCTTGCTGTGTCTTCAACATGGTCTTTCCTGTGTTAATGCATCCCTGGTGTGTCTGTCTGTCTTTTCCAATATTCTCTTCTTCTTTTTTTTTTTTTTTTTTTTGATAGAGTCTTGCTCTGTCACCAGGCTGGAGTGTAGTGGCACCATCTCAGCTCACTACAAACTCCTCCTCCCGGGTTCAAGCAATTCTCCTTGCCTCAGCCTCCCGAGTAGCTGGGACTACAGGCATGCGCCATCACGCCCAGCTAATTTTTGTATTTTTAGTAGAGACAGGGTTTCACCATGTTGGCCAGGATGGTCTTGATCTCCTGACCTTGTGATCCGCCTGCCTCGGCCTCCCAAAGTGCTGGGATTACAGGCGCGGGCCACCGTGCCCAGTCTATATTTTTTTCTTAAAAGGATGTCAGTCAGATTGGATTAGGGCCTACCCTAACAGCCTCATGTTTTTTGTTTGTTTGTTTTTTGTTTGTTTGTTTGTTTGTTTTGAGACAGAGTCTCCCTCTGTCACCCAGGCTGGAGTGCAGTGGTGCGATCTCGGCTCACTGCAACCTCCGCCTCTCTGGTTCAGGCAATTCTCCTTCCTCAGCCTCCTGAGTAGCTGGGATTACAGGCATGCGCCACCACACCCGGCTAATTTTTTTTTTTTTTTTTTTTTTTGTATTTTTAATAGAGACAGGGTTTCACCATGTTTGTCAGGTTGGTCTCAAACTCCTGACCTCGTGATCTGCCCTCCTCGGCCTCCCAAATGCTGGGATTACAGGCGTGAGCCACCATGCCGGGTCCAACAGCCTCATTTTAACTTAATCACTTCTTTCAAGACTCAGTCTCCAAATACAGTCACATTCTGAGGTGCTGGGGGTCAGAGCTTCAACATATGAATTTTGAGGGGATACAATCAGCCATATAACTAGCTGTGTGACCTTGGCCTCTCTGCACCTTGGTTTCTCCCCAGGGTATGTACAGATAATTAGGGGTGATATTCTAAATATTTGACACCTGGAAGGGACTCTGAGAACCTACAAACTTTGGTGGCCCTAATGTTAGAGCAGAGTCCTGGAGGCCCCTGCTATGCCAGGCATTAATCCTTTGGTTGTTGAATTACATGGGGAAGTCCTAGGGGGAAGAGTTCTCATGAAGGAATCAAGGTGGTGGTGGCGCAAGTGAAGAGTGATACCAATCAGTATAGAAGTTTTTAAACATTTTAACAACCTGTATGACTCTATCCCTGCATACTACCCAAATATCAGTCCCAGTAGAGTTAATGCCTACCGTATTAGTGTAGTTATACACACACATGTTGACCTCTTCCCCAAACACTCTCCTTGGTTTCTCTAAAGAAATCCTATCAGGCCCAATTCTAGAGACTCAGAAACTCAGCTGCCCCAATGCTGAAGAGCTATTTTCTCCTTTCTCATACACTGTGGAGTTTACCAAGATAGGGTAACTGGTGGCTGTTTGGGGCATGGTCTCTATATTACTCTGTTCTCACGCCGCTAATAAGGACATACCCGAGACTGGATAATTTACATAGGAAAGAGGTTTAATTGACTCACAGTTCCACATGGCTGGAGAGACCTCACAATCATGGCTGAAGACAAATGAGGAGCAAAGTCACATCTTACATGGCAGCAGGCAAGAGGGCTTGGGTAAGAGAACTCCCTTTTATAAAACCATCACATCTCATGAGACCTAATCACTATCATGAGAACACCAAGGGAAAGACCTGCCTCCATGATTCACCAGGTCCCTCCTGCAAAAAGTAAAGTAGAGATTCCTTTTCAAAGACTTTCCTCCCCATCTAATTAGGAATAAATAGTAACTTCTTTTAGAAGCAAAATTTATTAAAAGACCTGTGCTAACATTCTTAAATATCTGCTAGCTGTAATAAAGAAATCAATGTACTTTACGTTCTTAGCTCCCACAATTTAGCCTGAATATTTTCCCTGGCATGCTTATACTGGTCCAAGCAAGCATTAGGCCATAGCCTGTTTCTCTTCCTTATTTGAAGGTGTTTTCACCTTTCTCAGCATTCTACAAGTTGATTCCTCTTTCCTTTGTTCTCCTCTGCCTTTGCCTCTTTTAAAAAGTTTTAAGTTGCTAGGCAATCAGGACAAATACAGGATGTGAGGTCCCCATGGAAACTGGACACAGCAGTAGGGTGGACGTGTCAGGTTGTAAATGACCCTGTCTCCTTTGTTCGGTGTACTCTCGTGGCAAAACTGCTGGCAAGTGTACTCTTTCTGCAGAAAGTATAAAAATGGCCTTGCTGAGGAAATTAAATTTATGTTTAAGTGCTATTTCTTTACGGCACTGGGGAACAAGCATTTCAAACACTCCCATGACACATAGGAATTATGAGAGCCACCATTCAAGATGAGATTTGAGTGGGGACACAGCCAAACCATATCAGTCTCTAGGGACTCCAAGAAAGACACCCATCTCTATGTCCTGGAATGGTGTAGACTGTTTTATATCTACACCATTACAGTGTAGCAAAAGGCTAAGATTACAGTCTGGGCTTAGTTGCCTCCTCACCATTTCCCTCTCTTGGTGGACTTCACTCTTCCCTTTGTCCTACAAGGGGCTGGACAGTTCAACGTTCTGTGAGAGCTTTTGCTGGGAAGCAGAAAGGAACTTGAACAGTAGTCAAGTTACAGTCATCTCTCTTCCTCATAGGAGACTCTTTCTTGACCTTGGGATCCATTTTATCCCATTCCCCTTTTTTCCCAGGAGCCAGGAGCCTTTTTACCCACCTTTGGGCAAGGAAGCCAGAGCAGGCTGCCTGCTTTCTCTTGACTGAGGGCCACTTCTCCATAGCTCTTTATGTCCTGACTCTTCTTTGCGTTTTTCTTTTGTTTTTGTTTTTTTTTTTTGAGATGGAGTCTCACTCCACTGCCTAGGCTGGAGTGCAGTAGCATGATCTCAGCTCACTGCAACCTCTGCTTCTTGGGTTCAGGAGATTCTCCTGCCTCTGCTTCCCAAGTAGCTGGAATTACAGGTGCCCCTCACCACGCCTGGCTAACTTTTGTATTTTTAGTAGAGACGGGGTTTCAACATGTTGACCAGGCTGGTCTCAAACTCCTGACCTCAGATGATCTGCCTGCCTCAGCCTCCCAAAGTGCCTACCTCATCTTTGGGAAGTTGGTAGAAAGGGGTGGGAGCAGAGCCTTTTCTTAGGGTTGGGGGTTCCTTAATGGGAACCCAGGCCAAGAGGGATAATATGAGATTTCAGGGCAAGCTACTGACCCCAAGCCTCAGATAGTTTAGCAAAACCTAAATGAAGGGTGTAGTCAGCTTCACTACCTCAGCATTCCTGGGGCTGTCCAGCAGGGCTCTTCTGGAAAGCTGAGGCCAAACAGAGAGAGAGAGAAGAAAAAGGTGCATCACAGTGGCAGAGGTGACTTTGTCAGAGGTGACTTTGGAAGTGGAGCAAGAGATCCCAGAACATTTGAGAAAGTTCTGTATAAACAGCTCCCAGATTGTGAAGGTAGTGCTTATGAGCAATGTTTGCTGGGATGAGGGTTTAGGGAGGCCAGGGTGATTCAGTTTCATCTCCTCTCCTTGATGGAACCATGGGATCTCAGCCAGACTCCCTTGCAACCTAGTGGGGGTATTTTGTTTGTCCACCATTGAGTTGCTAGGGCAGCCTAATATTATTGAAAGAGCACTAAATTTGGAGCCACATGGTCTGAGCTGTAGCTCCAGTTCTGCCACTGAATTGCTGTGTGACTTGGGAAAATTTCTTCTTAGATCTCTGTAACATGAGACAAGGAGGGACTTCTTGGTCTCTGTGGGATCCATGCTGCTGTATAATCCTAAATCTCTGAGTCAGTGGAGGTGGTGTAGGGTAGGGGAATGAACTGGCTTCTGCCTTCCAGCTTCCACCTTCAGCCTTGCCCCTTGGGATTGGGGCCAGCAAGCCTGAGAGAAGTCATTCCTCCTTTTACCTCTGCCTCCCAAGGGATGGCTCACTGACCCTCATTTTCTCTAGACCTCATCTACTTCTAGTTCTTTTTGTTGTGATGTTAGGTTGTTAATTTGAGATCTTTCTAACTTCGATGTGGGCATTTAGTGCTACAAATTTCCCTCTTAACACTGCCGTAGCTGTGTTCTAGAGACTGTGGTATGTTGTATCTTTGTTCTCATTAGTTTTAAAGAACTTCTTCATTTCTGCCTTAATTTCATTATCGACCCAGAAGTCATTTAGGAGCAGGTTATTCAAATTTCATGTAATTGTAATGTAATTGTATGGCTTTGAGTGAATTTCTTAGTCTTGGCTTCTAATTTGATTGCGCTGTGGCCCAAGAGATTGTTTGTTATAATTTCAGTTCTCTTCCATCTGCTGAGGAGTGTTTTACTTTCTATTATGTGATTTTTTTTTTTTTTTTTTTGAGATGAGTTTTGCTCTTGTTGCCCAGGCTGGAGTGCAATGGCACGATCTTGGCTCACTGCAACCTTCGCTTCCCGGGTTCAAGTGATTCCCCTGCCTCAGCCTCCTGAGGAGCTGAGACTACAGGCTTGCGCCACCATGCCTGGCTAATTTTTGTATTTTTAGTAGAGATGGGGTTTTACCATGTTGGCCAGGCTGGTCTCGAACTCCTGACCTCAGGTAATCTGCCTGCCTCAGCCTCCGAAAGTGCTGGGATTACAGGTATGAGCCACTGCGCCCAGCCTTATGCAATTGATTTTGGAGCATGTGCCATGTGGTGATGAGAAGAATGTATATTCTGTTGTTTTTGAGTGGAGATTTCTGTAAATATGTAACAGATCCATTTGATCCAGTGCTGAGTTCAGATCCTGAATATCTTTGCTAATTTTCTGTCTCAATGATCTGTCTAATATTGTCAGTGGGATGTTTAAGTCTCCCACTATTATTCTGTGGGTGTCTAAGTCTCTTTGAAGGTCTCTAAGAAATTGCTTTATAAATCAGGGTGCTCCTGTGTTGGGTGCATATTATATTTAGGATAGTTAAATCTTGTTGAGTTGAACCCTTTACCATTATGTAATGCCCTTCTTTGTCTTTTTAAAAATCTTTGTTGGTTTAAAGTCTGTTTTGTCAAAAACTAGGATTGTAACCCCTGCGTTTTTCTGTTTTCCGTTTGCTTGATAGATTTTTCTCCATCCTTTTATTTTAAACCTATGTTTGTCACTGCATGTGAGATGGGTCTCTTCAAAACAGTGGTCTTGGTTGTTTATCCAGCTTACCACTCTCTATCTTTTAATTAGGTCATTTAGCCTGTTTCAATTTGAGGTTAGTATTGTTCTGTGTGTATTTGATCCTGTCATCATTTTAGCTGGTTATTTTGTACACTTGTTTATGTGGTTACTTTATAGTGTCACTGATCTGTGTACTTCAGTGTGTTTTTGTAGTGCCTGGTAATGGTTTTTCCTTTCCATATTTAGTGCTTCCTTCACTAGCTCTTGTAAGGCAGGTCTGGTGGTAATGAATTCCTTCAGCATTTACTTGTCTGAAAAGGATCTTATTTCTCCTTCACTTACAAAGCTTAGTTTGGCTGGATATGAAATTCTGGATTGGGATTTCTTTTCTTTAGGAATGCTGAATATTGGGGCCCCCATCTCTTCTGGCTTGTAGAATTTCAGCTGAGAAGTCTACTATTAGTCTGATGGGCTTTTTTTTTTTGTAGGTGACTTGGCCTTTCTCTCTGGCTGCCCTTAACACTTCCTCTTTTATTTCAACCCTGGAGAATCTGATAATTATGTGTCTTGGAGATGATCTTGTGATGTCAGTTGCTCCTGATTCCTCACACACAACTAATGTTCCTGTATAAGGCTTTTATGGAACATTTCATCTTGCCCCAAATAAGGAGCTTCATGACAACTTTGCCTGATAATCTGCTAGACAGCTTGATCTTCTGCACTCACACAGTTGTTGAGATGCTAGATACCATCTTTGAGGTGTTTGGGGGTCATCAATATCAGATATCCCCCTCAGAAACTTCCTCACTATAAAGGATGAAGTCATATAGAGCAAGGAGTCTAGCAGCACTCCTGTGCCTTTGTGTCACCATGGGAGAGGGGCCAGAGAAATAGGTCTCACTTGCCCTTGAAAGTACATCTTTTCCTCTTTTTTTATTTTTTTTTCGGAGTCTCTCTCTGTCACCCAGGATGGAGTGCAATGGCAGGATCTAGGCTCACTGCAACCTCCACCTCCTGGGTTCAAGCGATTCTTCTGCCTCCGCCTCCCAAGTAGCTGGGACTACAGGCGCATGCCACCACACCTAGCTAAATTTTGTATTTTTAGTAGAAACGCAGTTTCACCTATTGGCCAGACTGGTCTCAAACTCTTGACCTCGTGATCAGCCTGACTTGGCCTCCCAAACTGCTGGGATTACAGGCCTGAGCCACCGCGCCCGGCCTGAGAATACATCTTTATAGAATACTCGGTATAGTGCTCTGCCTCCACGCCCTGCTAAATTAAACTGGTTGTCACTGGGGGAAAAAAATCTCCTGTTTGGGTTTTACCAAGAGACACACACAGTTTGACTTTAGTCCTGTCCCCCTCCCAGTGAAAGTGGCAAAAACAATAACTGAAAGATTTAGGCATTACTGTACTCTCTTTATTTGGGCAGTAAGTAAAAGTTATTTTAAAATTAACTAGTTGTATTTTTTTTTTAATTTTAAAAACAATACCTGCACATAGGAAAGCAGTACAAACAGCCAGATTACCAAGTTCTTTCCACAAGGGTACCCAATGAAAACAGCTTCTTGTGTGTTCCTTTGAAAAAATGTTAATATTTCTATAGAACAACTTTTTTTTTTATTCACACAAATGGACTCAAACCAGTTACACTGTTCTCTGCCTTACTTTATCCCCTTAACTATTTGTATGCTTTTCCATATTAGTAAAAACATATTCACCTCACTCTTTTTAATAGAGATATAGATGGAGGTAGAGTTTGTACCTCAGTTTGACTGATCAGTCCCTAAATGATGAATATTTGGGGATTCCAACCCCCCCCCACACCCAGTCTTTTGCTACTAGAAACGATGCTATAGTGACTATCCTTGTACACATGTCCATGCACAGGTGTGATATATCTGCAGGCTAAATTCCTAGAAATATAACTGTTGGATCAAATAATATGCACACTTAACTTTTTTTTTTTTTGAGATAAAAGTGTCACTTTGTCACCTAGGCTGGAGTGCAGTGATGTGATCTCTGCTCACTGCAACCTCTGCATCCCAGGTTCAAACGAATCTTGTCCCTCAGCCTCCCGAGTAGCTGGGACCACAGACACGTGCCACCCGCTAATTTTTTTGTATTTTTTGCAGAGACAGGGTTTCAGCATGCTGGTCTCATACTCCTGACCTCAAGTGATCTGCCTGCCTCAGCCTCCCAAAGTGCTGGGATTACAGGCATGAGCTACCACACCTGGCACACACTTAACATTTTTGATAAATACTGACAAATTGACCTCCAATGAGATTGCCCAATTTATACTCTTAATAGGCTGTGTAGAAGATGGACTGTTTTCCCACACTGTCACTTACAGTAAGAATTAACAAACTTAATAATCTTATAGGTGAAAAGTTGTATCTCACTTTAATTTTAATTTCTTTCATTATGAGCGATGATGAGCATCTTTATCAATAATTCATCTCTCTTACTGTCTACTTACTGTTCATGCCCTTTCCCCATTTTGCATTGTTATTCATCTTAATCTTATTGATTTATATGATCTTCTTGTTATTGAGGAAAGCAGCCCCTCTCTTACCTGTTTTATGTATTATAAAATCTGATACCACTTTGTCATTTGTGTTTTGACTTTGTCGTATATATTTTTGTGATGCAAAAGTTTTAAATGTTATGTGAAATGCATCAATATTTTCTTGTATGGCTTTCGGATTTTGTATCATGTTTAGAGTTTCTTCACTCAAGGGTTATACATGTTTCTTCTTATACATTCATTAGTCTCTTTCTTTCTTAACATTTAAATCTTAGATCCATCTGGAATTTTCCTTACATTATAGTTAACATTTCAAACTTAGCACCACTAAATCTGCTTATTTCCCTCAGGCTGGTGCTTTTCAAATATTTCCACAAAAGGATATCTCAGAGGAGAGGAGTGTCCTTGAAACCCTGGGGATCTGGAGAGATTTGGTGCCAGCTACAGGATCAACATTTTTTTTTTTTTTTGAGATGGGGTCTTGCTCTGTTGCCCAGGCTGGAGTGCAGTGGCGTGATCTCAGCTCACTGAAACCTCTGCCTCCCGGGTTCAAGCAATTCCCCTGCCTCAGCCTCCCGAGCAGCTGGGATTACAGGCACCTGCCACCACACTCAGCTAATTTTTGTATTTTTAGTAGAGATCCCCTGCCTTGGCCTCCCAAAGTGCTGGGATTACAGGCGTGAGCCACTACGCCCGACCAGGATCAACAATTTTTTTAAGCCTCATGTTTTATCCTAAATAGCTGTGTCAGTTTTGCATTTTACTCCATGCTATGTCTATGTTTCCTTTAGTATAAAAATAGAAGTTTAAATTATTTACCCATTGAGTGAAAGTAGTGGCCCAAAAAGATGGGCCATGCCATGTTTTACCTGTGACTTCATTGCCCCGCCTTAGCCTTTTGTGCACACACAGGCTTGCTGTATTCTGAGAGTGTGTGTCGGTGGAGGGAATTGCTTTTTGTACTTTGGAGCAGCAAAGCCTTGGGTTATTGGTCTAAAGTTAAGGCATGCAGCCATTAGGGGAGTGTACAGAGCCAATGGTGCCTTTATTAGTGTCCTAGGGCTACCATTGAGTACCATGATCTAGGTAACTTCAAACACCAGAAATTTTTTTCCTCACAGTTCTAGAAGCCAGAAGTCTGAGATAAAAGCATTGGATCTTTTTTGGAGCCTCAGAGGGATAATCTGTTTCATGCCTTTCTTCAAGCTTCTGGTGATTGTTGATAATCTTCGGCATTCCTTGGTTTGTTGTGGCATAACTCCAAACTGCCTCTAACTTCACACAGTGTTCTCATTGTGTGTCTTTGTATTTCTTCTCCTCTTATAATATGACTTCAGTCATATTAGATCAAGGGCCCACTCTACTCCAGTATGATTTTATCTTAACCTGACTAATTATATTAGCAGTGATCCTATTTCAAAGTAAGGTCACATCCTGGGATTTTGGGAAGGACTTGAATGGGGGTGAGGGGGTGGTACTATCCAACTCAACAGTGCCTTTGTTAGAAGAAATTGGTTCAAAGAAGAGGGTGACCTTGGGTTATGCCTGCCGTATCTTTCTGCCCACTCATTTCACTTTCCTATTAAGAGCTTCCTTTTAAATTTTTATTTTAAGCTTTTTTTATTATGGAAACATTTAAAGATATACAAGGTAGAGAGAATAATGTAATGGATGGACCCTCATGTATCAACCATCCAGTATCAATAATTTTCAACTAATGGTTTCATCTATAACCCCTCCCCACTGGATTATTCCACACATTATATTATTTCATCCATAAATACTTCAGCATGCATTTCTTTTTTCTTCTTCTTCTCTGCCTTCTTTTCTTTACTTTTTTTTTTTTTCTCCTCTACCTCTCTTCAGTATGTATTTCTAAAAGGTAAGGACTATTTTTTCTCTTTTTTTTTTTTTTCTTTTGAGACTGAGTCTTGCTCTATCACCCAGTCTGGAGTACAGTGACATGATCCTGGCTCACTGCAACCTCTGCCTTCCAGCTTCAAGTGATTCTCCTGCCTCAGCCTCCCGAGTAGCTGGGATTACAGGCACCCGCCATCATACCCGGCTAATTTTTGTATTCTTAGTGGAGAAGCAGTTTCACCATGTTGGCCAGGTTGGTCTCAAACTCCTGACCTCAAGTGTTCCACCTGCCTTGGCTTCCCAAAGTGCTGGGATTACAGACTTGAGCTACCCCAACTGGCCAAGATAAGGACACTTAAAAATATATATATGTCTATTTGCTCTTGTTACACATTAAAGAATTCCTTAATATCATAATAAATCAGTTTTTAAATTTCCCTGATATAAAACAATTTATGAAGACCGTTTAATAAATTGATGTTTTAGCCAGATGCATTGGCTCATGCCTATCATCCCAGCAACTTAGGAGGCTGAGGCAGGAGGATTGCTTGAGCCCAGGATTTCTAGACCAGCCTGGGCAACATATGGAGAAATAAAAAATAGCCAGGTGTGGTGGTGCACACCTGCAGTTCTAGCTATTCAGTAGGCTGAGGTGGGAGGACTGCTTAAGCCCAGGATTTTTAGGGTGCAGTGAGCTATGATGCTATGATTGCTCCACTGCACTCCATCCAGCCTGAGCAACAGAGCAAGATCCTATCAAAATAATAATAATAATAATAACAACAACAATAATAATAATAATAAGAAGAAAGAAAAGAAAAGAAATTGATGCTTTCATTAACATCAGTAATTTGTGGAGACTGCATGAGAAATTTTCGTTGAAGGTGCCAAGCCCCAGTAACTTCCTTGCAAATTCTTAACTATCAGCCCCTAAGACTGAATTCTTTCAGCTTCTCTCTGAAACCTATCTTTGAGTCAGACTGCTGCCTTAATTAACTTTTTAACTTCCTTAGCTAGACCTTGTAGAAAATTAATTGTTCCTCCTTATTTCTCTTTAGAACTAGCCACTTTCAAAGAGTTGCTTTTGAAATATACAATACCTTGTTGTTAACTATCAATTTTTAAAAAGTTGCTTCTGACAATAAGCATAGAATTCCATCAATCTCAGGATACACTAGAAACTTTTCTAAAATAATTTATTGCCAGGCACGGTGGCTCATGCCTGTAATCCCAGCACTTTGGGAGGCCGAGGTGGGTGGGTCACCTAAGGTCAGGAGTTGGAGACCAGCCTGCCCAACATGGTGAAACCCCGTCTCTACTAAAAATACAAAATTAGCTAGGCGTGGTGGAGCATGCCTGTAATCCCAGCTACTTAGGAGGCTGAGGCAGGAATATTGCTTGAACCTGGGAGGGAGAGGTTGCAGTGAGCTGATATCATGCTATTGCACTCCAGCCTTCAGGCAACAAGGGTGAAACTTCGTGCCCCCCCACCCTCCTCCCCCCAAAAAAAAGAAAGAAAAAAGGAAAGAAAAGAAAAAAAGAAAAAAAGTCTTTAAGTCATTTTGGCTGGGTGTGGTGGCTCACACCCGTAATCCCAGCACTTTGGGATGCCGAGGGGGCCGGATCACCTGAGGTTAGGAGTTCAAGACCAGCCTGACCAAGATGGTGAAACCCCGTCTCTACTAAAAACACAAAAATTAGCCAGGTGTGGTGGTGGGCACCTGAAATCCCAACTACTCAGGAGGCTGAGGCTAGAGAATCTCTTGAACCCAGGAGGTGGAGGTTGCAGTGAGCTTACATCATGCCACTGCACTCCAGCCTGGGCGACAAGAGCAAAACTCCATCTCAAAAAATAAAATAATAAAATAAAATAAAATAAAATAAAATAAATAAAATAAAATAAAATGAATTTCTCTTGTGGGAAACAAACACCTAGCTTTTTCATAGCTTTTCCTAATCTAAGCTGAGGTTCGTGTCTCCTGGGGGAAAATTAAACTAAACAAGGAACAGAAGCCTGAGTGAAGGATCCTGGCAGAGGTGGAAGTGAAGCTGGTCTCTTTGGGATCCAACTTTAATCACCCAAAGAAAGACTACGTGGTTGATAGGGCACATCTATGTTCCATCTCCTTGGAACACAGATATTCAGGGGGCATGGACTGGGATTAATCACAGTCTAATTCCAATTTCAACCAGGCATAGAGAAGAATTTCTCTGGCAAATATTTGACAAAATAGAAATGGGCACAGTGGCACATGCCTGTAATCCCAGCACTTTGGACAAGGCAGGAGGATTGCTTGAGTTCAGGAGTTTGAGATCAGCCTGGGCAACACAATGAGACCTTATCTCTATTTTTAAAAAGTAATATTAATATACCGGGTGCAGTGGCTCACGCCTGTAAACCCAGCACTTTGGGAGGCTGAGGCGGGTGGATCACCTGAGGTCGGGAGTTTGAGACCAGCGTGACCAACATGGAGGAACCTGGTCTCTACTAAAAATACAAAATTATCCAGGCGTAGTGGCACATGCCTGTAATCCCAGCTACTTGGGAGGCTGAGGCAGGAGAATCGCTTGAATCTGGGAGGCAGAGGTTTCAGTGAGCTGAGATCGCACCATTGCACTCCAGCCTGGGCAACAAGAGTGAAAGTCCGTCTCTAAATAAATAAATAAATAAATCGAGAAAATAGTAAGATTCATGTCCACCTTCCTAGTCTTCAGGAGGATATTACTCCTTTGCCTGTACACTCCCTTCTCCAACACACACACTCTGAGTGGAAGCATCTTATTCATCTGTCAGAGGCTGGTTCAGGTTGTAGGCTTGAAGGCTGGGATTTGAGTCTTGACCTAGGCGAAAACAAGGACCAGGGCCTGGCCAGGAAAGGATCAAGAGGATACTGTTCACAACAACCCTTCCTATGAGTAGTGGGCATTTTATCTAACAAAACCTGTTCATGTTCATGTTCTTTTTTTTTTTTTTTTGAGATGGAGTTTTGCTTTGTCACCCAGGCTGGAGTGCAGTGGCATGATCTTGTCTCACTGCAGCCTCCATCCCCTGGGTTCAAGTGATTCTCTGTCCTCCGCCTCCCAAGTAGCTGGGACTACAGGCGCATGCCACCACACCTAGCTAAATTTTGTATTTTTAGTAGAAACGCAGTTTCACCTATTGGCC
>NW_012119332.1:544347-545484 GCF_000951035.1 Colobus angolensis palliatus | reverse complement strand
TTTTTAGTAGAGACGGGGTTTCACCATGTTGGCCAGGCTGGTCTTGAACTCCTGACCTCAGGTGATCCGCTCGCCTCGGACTCCCAAAGTGCTGGAATTACAGGCGTGAGTCAACATGCCCGACCGTGTTCATATTCTTTCTTCTTTTTCAATTTTCTTCTTCTTATTATTAATATTATTATTATACTTTAAGTTCTGGGGTATATGTGCAGAACGTGCAGGTTTGTTACATAGGTATACATGTGCCATGGTGGTTTGCTGCACCCATCAACCCGTCATCTACATTAGGTATCTCTCCTAATGCTGTCCCTCCTCTAGCCCCCTACACCCCAACAGGCCCCAGTGTGTGATGTTCCTCTCCCTGTGTCCATGTGTTCTCATTGTTCAACTCCCACTTATGAGTGAGAACATGAGGTGTTTGGTTTTATGTTCTTGTGTTAGTTTGGTAAGAATGATGTTTTCCAGCTTCATCCATGTCCCTGCAAAGGACATTAACTCATCCTTTTTTATGTCTCCATAGTATTCCATGGTGTATGTGTGCCACATTTTCTTTATCTAGTCTATCATTGATGGACATTTGGGTTGGTTCCAAGTCTTTGCTGTTGTGAACAGTGCCACAATAAACATACGTGTGCATGTGTCTTCATAGTAGAAAGATTTATAATCCTCTGGGTATATACTCAGTAATGGAATTGCTGGGCCAAATGATATTTCTGTTTCTAGATCCTTGAGGAATCGCCATACTGTCTTCCACAATGTTTGAACTAACTTGCACTCCCACCAACAGTGTAAAAGCATTCCTATTTTTCCACATCCTCTCCAGCATCTGTTGTTTCCTGACATTTTAATGATCACCATTTTAACCGGCATGAGATGATATCTCATTGTGATTTTGATTTACATTTCTCTAATGAACAATGATGATGACCTTTTTTTCCCATATGTTTGTTGGCTGCATAAATGTCTTCTTTTGCCAGGCGCGGTGACTCTCGCCTGTAATCCCAGCACTTTGGGAGCCCGAGGTTAGTAGATCATGAGGTCAGGAGTTCAAGACTAGCCTGGCCAAGATGCTGAAACCCCTTCTCTACTAAAAATACAAAAATTAGCCAGGCACTGTGTCAGGCACCTCTAATCCCC
>NW_012119332.1:537869-538497 GCF_000951035.1 Colobus angolensis palliatus | reverse complement strand
CCCAGTACCTCAGTTCAAAATGCTGAAATCACCGGTCTTCTGTGTCCTTCACGCTGGGAGTTGGAGACTGCAGCTGTTCCTATTCGGCCATCTTCGATTCTCTAGTACTTTTAATTGTGATGTTAGGGTGTCAATTTTAGATCTTTCCTGCTTTCTCTTGTGGGCATTTAGTGCTGTAAATTTCCCTCTAAACACTGCTTTAGCTGTGTTCCAGAGATTCTGATACGTTGTGTCTTTGGTCTCATTGGTTTCAAAGAATTTATTTATTTCTGCCTTAATTTCATTATTTACCCAGTAGTAATTCAGCAGCAGGTTGTTCACTTTCTGGTAGTTGTGCATTTTTGAGTTACCTTCTTAATCCTGAGTTCTAATTTGATTGTACTGTAGTCTGAGAGACTGTTTGTTATGATTTCTATTCTTTTGCATTTGGTCAGGAGTGTTTTACTTCCAATTATGTGGTGAATTTTAGAATAAGTGTGATGTGGTGCTGAGAAGGATGTATATTCTGTTGATTTGGAGTGGAGAGCTCTCTAGATGTCTATTAGGTCCACTTGGTCCAGAGCTTAGTTCAAGTCCTGAATATCCTTGTTAATTTTCTGTCTCGTTGATCTGTCTAATATTGACAGTG
>NW_012119332.1:536682-537819 GCF_000951035.1 Colobus angolensis palliatus | reverse complement strand
CTGGGAGTTGGAGACTGCAGCTGTTCCTATTCGGCCATCTTCGTAAATTTGTTTAAGTTCTTTGTAGATTCTGGAAATCAGCCTTTGTCAGATGGATAGACTGCAAAAATTTTCTCCCATTCTGTAGGTTGCTTGTTCACTTTGATGATAGTTTATTTTGCTGTGCAGAAGCTCTTTAGTTTAATTATATCCCATTTGTCAATTTTGGCTTTCATTGCCATTGCTTTTGATGTTTTAGTCATGAAGTTTTTGCCCATGCCTGTGTCCTGAATGTATTGCTTTGGATTTCTTCTAGGGTTTTTTATGGTTTTAGGTCTTACGTTTAAGTCTTTAATCCATCTTGAATTAATTTTTGTATAAGGTGTAAGGAAGGGGTCCAGTTTCATTTTTCTGTATATGACTAACCACTTTTCCCAACACCATTTATCAAATAGGGAATCCTTTTCCCATTGCTTGTTTTTGTCAGGTTTGCCAAAGGTCAGATGGTTGTAGATGTGTGGTGTTATTTCTGAGGTCTCTGTTCCGTTCCATTGGTCAATATATCTGTTTTGGTACCAGTACCATGTGGTTTTGGTTACTGTAGACTCGTAGTACAGTTTGAAGTCAGGTAGCATGATGCCCCCTGCTTTGTTCTTTTTGCTTAGGCTTGTCTGCTATGAGGACTCTTTTTTGGTTCCATATGACATTTAAAGTAGTTTTTTTCTAACTGTGAAGAAAGTCAATTGTAGCTTGATGGGGATAGCATTGAATCTATAATTACTTTGATCAATATGGCCATTTTCACCATATGGATTCTTCCTGTCCATGAGCATGGAATGCTTTTCCATTTGTTTGTGTCCCCTCTCATTTCCTTGAGCAGTCATTTGTAGTTCTCCTTGAAGTGATCCTTCACATCCCTTGTAAATTGTATTCCTAAGTATTTTATTCTCTTAGTAGCAATTGTGAATGGGAGTTCACTCATGGTTTGGCTCTCTGTCTATTATTGGCGTATAGGAATGCTTGTGATTTTTTCTTTTTTTTTGGCTGGAGTGCAGTGGCCAGATCTTGGCTCACTGCAAGCTCCGCCTCCTGGGTTAACGCCATTCTCCTGCCTCAGCCTCCCCAGTAGCTGGGACTACAGGCGCCCGCTACCTCGCC
>NW_012119332.1:535726-536632 GCF_000951035.1 Colobus angolensis palliatus | reverse complement strand
CCTTTACCATTATGTAATGCCCTTCATCGTCTTTTTTGATCTTTGTTGGTTTAAGTCTGTTTTATCAGAGACTAGGATTGCAACCCCTGTTTTTTGTTTGTTTGTTTTTTTTTTATTATGATACTTTAAGTTCTAGGGTACATGTGCACAACGTGCAGGTTTGTTACATATGTATACATGTGCCATGTTCGTGTGCTGCACCCTTTAACTCGTCATTTACATTAGATATATGTCCTAATGCTATCCCTCCCCTCTCCTCCCACACCATGACAGGCCACAGTGTGTGATGTTCCCCTTCCTATGTCTAAGTGTTCTCATTGTTCAATTCCCACCTATGACTGAGAACATGCGGTGTTTGGTTTTTTTGTCCTTGGTGATAGTTTGCTGAGAATGATGGTTTCCAGCTGCATTCATGTCCCTACAAAGGACATGAACTCATCCTTTTTTATGGCTGCATAATATTTCATGGTGTATATGTGCCACATTTTCTTAATCCAGTCTATCACTGATGGACATTTGGGTTGGTTCCAAGTCTTTGCTATTGTGAATAGTGTTGCAATAAACATACGTGTTTATAACAGCATGATTTATAATCCCTTGGGTATATGCCCTGTAATGGGACGGCTGGGTCAAATGGTATTTCTAGTTCTAGATCCTTAAGGAATTGCCACACTGTCTTCCACAAAGGTGGAACTAGTTTACAGTCCCACAAACAGTGTAAAAGTGTTCCTATTTCTCCACATCCTCTCCAGCACCTGTTGTTTCCTGACTTTTTAATGATCACTCTTCTAACTGGTTTGAGATGGAATCGCATTGTGGTTTTGATTTGCATTTCTCTGATGACCAGTGATGATGAGCATTTTTTCATGTGTCTGTTGGCTGCATAAATGTCTTCTTTTGAGAAGT
>NW_012119332.1:533582-535093 GCF_000951035.1 Colobus angolensis palliatus | reverse complement strand
GTCATTGGTAGCTTAATGGGGATGGCATTGAATCTATAAATTACCTTGGGCAGTATGGCCATTTTCACAATATTGATTCTTCCTATCTATGAGCACGGTATGTTCTTCCATTTGTTTGTGTCCTCTTTTATTTCACTGAGCAGTGATTTGTAGTTCTCCTCGAAGAGGTCCTTTACATCCCTTGTAAGTTGTATTCTTAAGTATTTTATTCTCTTTGAAGTTATTGTGAATGGGAGTTCATTCATGATTTGGCTCTCTGTCTGTTATTGGTGTATAAGAATGTTTGTGATTTTTCCACATTGGTTTTGTATCTTGAGACTTTGCTGAAGTTTCTTATCATCTTAAGGGGATTTTGGGCTGAGATGATGGGGTTTTCTAACTATACAATCATGTCATCTGCAAAGAAGGACACTTTGACTTCCTCTTTTCCTAATTGAATTCACTTTATTTCTTTCTTCTGCCTGGTTGCCCTGGACAGAATTTCCAACACTATGTTGAATAGGAGTGGTGAGAGAGGGCATGCCTGTCTTGTGCCAGTTTTCAAAGGGAATGCTTCCAGTTTTTGCCCATTCAGTATGATACTGGCTGTGGGTTTGTCATAAATAGCTCTTATTATTTTGAGATACGTTCCATGAATACCTAATTTATTGAGAGTTTTTAGCATGAAAGGCTGTTGAATTTTGTCAAAGGCCTTTTCTGCATCTGTTGAGATAACCATGTGGTTTTTGTCTTTGGTTGTATTTATATCCTGGATTATGTTTATTGATTTGCGTATGTTGAACCAGCCTTGCATCCCAGGGATGAAGCCCACTTGGTCATGGTGGGTCAGCTCTTTGATGTGCTGCTGAATTCGGTTTGCCAGTATTTTATTCAGGATTTTTGCATTGATGTTCATCAGGGATATTGGTCTAAAATTCTCTTTTTTTGTTGTGTCTCTGCCAGGCTTTGGTGTGAGGATGATGTTGGTCTCATAAAATGAGTTAGGGAGGATTCCCTCTTTTTCTATTGATTGGAATAGCTTCAGAAGGAATGGTACCAGCTCCTCTTTGTCACTCTGGTAGAATTTGGCTGTGAATCCGTCTGGTCCTGGACTTTTTTTGGTTGGTAGGCTATTAATTATTGCCTCAATTTCAGAGCCTGTTATTGGTCTATTCAGGGATTCAACTTCTTCCTGGTTTAAGTCTTGGGAGGGTGTATGTATCCAGGAATTTATCCATTTCTTCTAGATTTTCTAGTTTATTTGCATAGAGGTATTTATAGTATTCTCTGATGGTAGTTTGCATTTATGTGGAATCAGTGGTGATATCCCCTTTAGCATTTTTTATTGGGTCTGTTTGATTCTTCTCTCTTTTGTTCTTTATTAGTTTTGCTAATGGTCTATCAATTTTGTTGATCTTTTCAAAAGCAGCTCCTGGGTTCATTGATTTTTTGGAGGATTTTTTGTGTCTCTATCTCCTTCAGTTCTGCTCTGATCTTAGTTATTTCTTGCCTTCTGCTAGCTTTTGAATGTG
>NW_012119332.1:487062-533532 GCF_000951035.1 Colobus angolensis palliatus | reverse complement strand
GGTTTTGAGTGAGTTTCTTAATCCTGAGTTCTAGTTTGATTGCGCTGTGGTCTGAGAGACAGTTTGTTATAATTTCTGTTCTTTTACATTTGCTGAGGAGTGCTTTCCTTCCAACTATGAGGTCGATTTTGGAATAAGTGTGATGTGGTGCTGAGAAGAATGTATATTCTGTTGATTTGGGGTGGAGAGTTTTACAGATGTCTATTAGGTCTGTTTGGTGCAGAGCTGAGTTCAATTCCTGGATATCATTTATAACTTTCTGTCTCGTTGATCTGTCTAATGTTGACAGTGGGGTGTTAAAGTCTCCCATTGATATTCTGTGGAAGTCTAAGTCTCTTTGTAAGTCTCTAAGGACTTGCTTTATGAATCTGGGTGCTCCTGTATTGGGTGTATGTATATTTAGGATAGTTAGATCTTCTTGTTGAATTGATCACTTTACCATTATGTAATGACTTTGCCTCTTTTCATCTTTGTTGGTTTGAAGTCTGTTTTATCAGAAACTAGGACTGCAACCCCTGCCATTTTTTGTTTTCTATTTGCTTGGCAGATCTTCCTCCATCCCTTTATTTTGAGCCTATGTGTGTCTCTGCATGTGAGATGGGTCTCCTGAATATAGCACACTGATTGGTCTTGACTCTTTATCCAATTTGCCAGTCTGTGTCATTTAATTGGAGGATTTAGCCCATTTACATTTAAGGTTAATATTGTTATGTGTGAATTTGATGCTGTCATTATGATGTTAGCTGGTTATTTTGCTCATTAGTTGATGCAGTTTCTTCCTAGCTTTGGTGTTCTTTACAATTTGGCATGTTTTTGCAGTGGCTGCTACCAGTTGTTCCTTTCCATGTTTAGTGCTTCCTTCAGGATCTCTTGTAGGGCAGGCCTGTTGGTGACAAAATCTCTGAGCATTTGCTTGTCTGTAAAGGATTTTATTTCTCGTTCACTTATGAAGCTTAGTTTGGCTGGATATGAAATTCTGAGTTTAAAATTATTTTCTTTAAGAATGTTGAATTTTGGCCCCCACTCTCTTCTGGCTTGTAGAATTTCTTTCAAGAGATCTGCTGTTAGTCTGATGGGCTTCCCTTTGTGGGTAACCCAACCTTTCTCTCTGACTACCCTTAACATTTTTTGCTTCATTTCAACTTTGGTGAATCTGATGATTATGTGTCTTGGAGTTGCTCTTCTCTAGGAGTATCTTTGTGTAGTTCTCTATATTTCCTGAATTTGAATGTTGGCCTGCCTTGCTAGGTTGGGAAAGTTCTCCTGGATGATATCCTGCAGCGTGTTTTCTAACTTGGTTCCATTTTCCCCGTCACTTTCAGGCACACCAATCATACGCAGATTTGATCTTTTCACATAATCCCATATTTCTTGGAGGCTTTGTTCATTTCTTTTTACTCTACACTTGTCTTCTCGCTTCATTTCATTCATTTGATCTTCAGTCGCTGATACTCTTTCTTCCAGTTGATCGAGTCGGTTACTGAAGCTTGTGCATTCATCATGTAGTTCTCGTGCCATTGTTTTCAGCTCTATCAGGTCATTTATGGACTTCTCTGCATTGGTTATTCTAGTTATCCATTCATCCATTCTTTTGCAAGGTTTTTAGTTTCTTTGTGCTGGTTATGTAGTTCCTCCTTTAGCTCTGAGAAGTTTGATCAACTGAAGCCTTCTTCTCTCAACTCGTCAAAGTCATTCTCCATCCAGCTTTGTTCCATTGCTGGTGATGAGCTGCATTCCTTTGGAGGGGGAGATGCGCTCTGATTTTTTGAATTTCCAGCTTTTCTGTCCTGCTTTTTCCCCATCTTTGTGGTTTTATCTGCCTTTGGTCTTTGATGATGGTGACGTACTGATGGGTTTTGTTGTGGGTGTCCTTTCTGTTTGTTAGTTTTCCTTCTCACAGTCAGGACCCTCAGCTGCAGGTCTGTTGGAGTTTGCTTGAGGTCCACTTCAGACCCTGTTTGTCTGGGTATCAGCAGCGGAGGCTGCAGAAGATAGAGTATTGCTGAACAGCGAGTGTTGCTGTCTGATTGTTGCTCTGGAAGCTTTGTCTCAGGGGTGTACCCCACTGTGTGAGGTGTGAGGTGTCGCTCTGCACCTTGTCAGGGGTGTCTCCCAGTTAGGCTACTCAGGGGTCAGAGACCCACTTGAGCAGGCAGTCTGTCCATTCTCAGATCTCAACCTCCATGCTGGGAGATCCACTGCTCTCTTCAAAGCTGTCAGACAGGGGCATTTACCTCGGCCGAGGTTTCTGCTTCTTTTTGTTTAGCTATGCCCCGTCCCCAGAGGAGGAGTCTATAGAGGCAGGCCGGCCTCCTTGAGCTGTGGTGGGCTCCACCCAATTCGATCTTCCTGGTGGCTTTGTTTACCTACTCAAGCCTCAGCAATTGTGGGTGCCGTTCCTCCAGCCTCGCTGCCGCCTTGCAGTTAGATCTCAGACTGCTGTGCTAGCAATGAGGGAGGCTCCGTGGGCATGGGACCCTCTGGGCCAGGTGTGTCATATAATCTCCTGGTGTGCTGTTTGCTAAGACCCTTGGTAAAGCCCAGTATTAGGGTGGATGTTACCCGATTTTCCAGGTGTTGTGTGTCTCACTTTCCTTTGGGTAGGAAAACGAATTCCCTTCCCCCTTGCACTTCCCAGGTGAGGCGATACCTCGCCCTGCTTCAGCTCTCGCTGGTCGGGCTGCACCTGAGGACCAGCATCAACTCTCTGACAAGGCCCAGTGAGATGAACCCCTCACCTCAGTTGAAAATGCAGAAATCGCCCATCTTCTGTGTCACTCACCCAGGGAGCTGGAGGCTGGAGCTCTTCGCCATCTTGGGCACGCCACCCCAAACATTTTTTTTAAGAATGTTGAATATTGGTCCCCACTCTCTCCTGGCTTGTAGGGTTTCTGCAGAGAGATCTGCTGTTAGTATGATGTGCTTCCTCTTGTGAGTAACCTGACTTTTGTCTCTGGCTGCCCTTAACATTTTTTCCTTCATTTCAAATCTTGGTTAATCTGACTATTATGTGTCTTGTGGTTGCTTTTCTCAAGGTATATCTTTGTGTTGTTCTCTGTACTTCCTGAATTTGAATGTTGGCTTGTCTTACTAGGTTGGGGAAGTTCTCCTGGATAATATCCTGAAGAGTGTTTTCCAACTTGTTTCCATTCTCCCGGTTACTTTCAGGTACACCAATCAAATGTAGGTTTGGCCTTTTCACACAGTCCCATATTTCCTGGAGGCTTTGTGCCTTTTCATTCTTTTTTCTGTAGTCTTGTCTTCACATTTTATTTCATTAAGTTGATCTTCAAATTCTGATATCCTTTCTTCTGCTTTATTGATTTGGCTATTGATACTTGCGTATGCTTCACAAAGTTCTCATGCTGTGTTTTTCAGCTCCATGAGGTCATTTATGTTCTTCTCTAAACTAGTTATTCTAGTTAGCAATTCGTCTAGTCTTTTTTCAAGGATCTTAGCTTCTTTGCTTTGGGTTAGAACATGCTCCTTTAGCGAGGAGGAGTTTGTTATTACCCACTTTCTGAAGCCTACTTCTGTCAATTTGTCAAGCTCATTCTACATCCAGTTTTGTTCCTTTGCTGGTGAAGAGTTGTGATCCTTTGGAGGTGTTCTGGTTTTTTAAATTTTCAGCCTTTTTACAGTGGTTTCTCCCCACCTTCGTGGATTTATCTACCTTTGGTCTTTGATGTTGGTGACCTTTGGATGGAGTTTCTGAATGGATGCCTTTTTTTGTTGATGTTGATGCTATTACTTTCTGTTTGTTAGTTTTCCTTCTAACAGTCAGGTCCCTCTGCTGCAGGTCTGCTGGAATTTCCTGGAGGTTCACCCCAGACCTTGTTTGCCTGGGTATCACCAGCAGAGGCTGCAGAACAACAAAGATTCCTGCCTGCTCCTTACTCTGGGAGCTTTGTCCCAGAGGGGCAACCACCAGATGCCAGCTGGAGCTCTCCTGTATGAGGTGTCTGTCTGCCGCTTCTTGGAGTGGTCTCCCAGTCAGGAGACACAGGCATCAGGGACCCACTTGAGAAGGCAATCTGACCCTTAGCAGAGCTCCAATGCTGTGCTGGGAGATCCGCTGCTCTCTTCAGAGCCAGCAGGCAGGGATATTCAAGTCTGCTGAAGCTGTGCCCACAGCAGCCCCTGCTGACAGGTGCTCTGTCCCAGGGAGATGGGGATTTTATCTATAAGCCCCTGACTGGGGCTGCTGCCTTTTTTTCAGAGATGCCCTGCCCAGAGAGGAGGAATCTAGAGAGGCGGTCTGACTACACAGCTTTGCTGAGTTGTGGAGGGCTCCACCCATTTGGAACTTCCCCAGGGACTTTGTTTACACTGTGAGGGGAAAACCACCTACTCAAGCCTCAGTAATGGCAGATGCCCTTCTCCCCACCAAGCTCTAGGGTCCCAGGTCGACTTCAGAGTGCTGTGCTGCCAGTGAGTGTTTCAAGTCAGTGGATCTTAGCTTGCTGGACCCCGTGGGGGTGGGATCCACTGAACTAGACCACTTGGCTCTCTGGCTTCAGCCCCTTTTCCTGGGGAGTGAATAGTTCTGTCTCACTGGTGTTCCAGGCACCACTGGGGTATGAAAAAAAAAATAAAAATAAAACTCCTGCAGTTAGCTCAGTGTTGTACAAATGGCTGCTCAGTTTTGTGCTTGAAACCCAGGGCCCTGGTGGTGTACGCACCTGAGGGAATCTCCTGGTCTGTGGGTTGTGAAGACCATGGGAAAAGCATAGTATCAGGCCTGAGTGCACCATTTGTCATGGCAAAGTCGCTCACAACTTCCTTTGGCTAGGGGAGAGAGTTCCCCAACCCCTAGCATTTCCCGGGTGAGATGATGCCTCACCCTGCTTTGGCCTGCCCTCCATGGGCTGCACCCACTGTCTAACCAGTCCCAATGAGATAAGCTGGGTACCTCAGTTGGAAATGCAGCTATCTTCTGCCTTCTGCATTGATCTCGCTGGGAGCTGCAGACTGGCGCTGTTCCTAGTCAGCCATCTTGCCTGAGTCTAGACATGTTCATATTCTTAATGCCCATCAGTGAAGTGGGTGCTTTCATCTCTACTTGTTAGATGAGGAAATTAAGTCTCAAGAAGGAAGAGGTCCTCCAAGGCCACAGTGAGTGAGTATCAAAACTGACTACAAATCAGGCCTTGTAAACTCAGGTATCTGGCTTCCAAACTACTATGATTTTCCCCGAATTTGTCCTCTGTCAGTGGACCATGGTGGAACTGATCTCAGAGAGAATCCCCACTCACCTTATCTGAGCCCTGGAGATTTGGGGGATAATGGGCATCACTAAAGGAGGGCAGGGGCAGAAGGAACACTTTGGCTGACACTACCCAGGCAAGGACGTGGCTGTAGCATTTCCGTGGAAGTGGTACAGTCTCCTCTGCAAGACAAGCCTCTTGGAGGAATTCATTTTTCTGAAGCTCAAGAAGCCTGGGCAAATCTTGTCAGCCCTATAACCTTCAGTCATGGCATTTATCTCATACATAACCTGGTACCAAGAGGGCCTGGGAATACCACTCCCTCCCCTGAGGAAGTAGATAGGGAGTAGCAGCTCGTTCAATAACCAGACGCAGGGAGTCGTTGAGCACCGTTCAATGGAGTGGAGAAATAGAGGAGCAGAAAAAGAGAGAGGAAACCCTGACAGTCAGCCTCTGTATCCTGGCTGTCACCCCTGGATCCATGAGAAGGATTCAAGGGGTCTGGCTGAAGGATTCAAGGGGTCTGGCTGAAGAGTCAGTTCTTTGTTATACCTCTCTATTCATTTCTCCTCTGGACCCTGAAAGCCACCCCGACCCCTATTCATTGAACAAGGGACAACCTGGCTGTTTTCTCACTCCTCTTGGTGCCCATGGGCAAGATGGAGGTAGTATGAGGGCCCGATAATCCTATATCTTACATGTGAAAAAACAAAGGGATGTGATGTCCCCAGGGTCTACTCTAGGGAAACAAAAGCATTAGACATTTTACTCCTTGAAATTGCAAGACAGATCTAAACGATGGGTCACAGGCAGGACCCTGGCCATTAGCAGCCACTCTTGGGCTCTGCTTGGCTCAGAGAGGGAGCCAGCAGGGGCCTCAGTCTAGGAGTTTGGGGTCAAATCTGAGAACCTTCAGCTTCTTTATAGGAAAAACAAACAAACAAACAAACAAAAAAACAGGCTCCCAAGTCCCTGCCCAAAAGCTCCTGCAAGAGTTCCTCAGGCTGCCGCTGTCCCCAGGCCATATTCAGCTATGGAGACAGTATACCTGCCTTCCTAAATGCTGGTTTTGATACCAGTCTTATGGCTCAAGTTTCCTGTTCTAGGGCCATGGTGGAGTTCTGCTGTCTCCAGATTCCAGGAATTCTCTTGTATTCCATCATCATATACCAGACTGAGGATAAGAGGCACAGAATTGCAGCCATGGTCTTCTTCACCAAGGTAAGAACTACCTCCACCCTACAGAAGCCAGGAGTTGGCCTAGGACAGACATGTATATCTTCCTCTAAATATAACTTGCTTTTGTGCAGGACATTGCTCAGTGTCTGGATTGTTGTATGACTCTAATCAGTCATTGACTCTGGGACTTGGTATGGTCATCTGGAAAATGAGGGGTTCAGACTAGAGAATATGAAATCCACTGTATTTAGGACAAGAAGGTTCCTGGGGAGATCCCGTAGAAGTTTTCTTGCCCTCCTGAAACATTTTATCTCCTTGAAAAGAACAGACACCAAGCCTCTGTTCCTACTCTGGTAGGAACAGACTTGGGATGACCCAGGTTGTGGTTAGCAGGTGCAAGTCTTATCTAGTTCCTTCAGTTCACCAGCATGTGGTTCCAGTGGGCATTTCTCCTCTGAGATCAGGGTAGTTGTGGGTTGGTAACAGGGGCACTGATGGCAAAAGTGCCTCCTGCTTTGGGAAGGACTCATCTCAGCTGGCAGAATATGAGCTGGAAAGCCTTTCGGGGTCGAAAACTTCAGGGACTGACTCTTCCAGTATTTTGAAGCTCTCTGGTGTCCAAGCTGTTGCTTTGAGACTCGTTTCTGAGCTGCCTGTGTAAAGGCATCTGTGACAAGAGCATGATAGTGAGGCTAGTGAGTCTGCATGGCTTCAACAACATCTTCCACACCCTGGGTATATTGGGTGCACAGGGTCCAAATGTGGGGTGCAAGGCTGAGCAGAGGAAGGAAGAGAGGAATGCTCCAGCACCACTACCTCAGACCTTCCCTTAGCAAAGGCCATCCTCTAGGAATGGGGAAGCTGGGGAGGGTGGATTTTCTCATCACCCTCCTCCCCTTGCTAGGAAAGCATTAGCGTGCTCCATGATATGCAGTGTGGCCTAGTGGAAAGACCCCTGGCCTTTCTGTTAAGATCTGGGGGATCTTAGGCCTCCTCTGGGCACTCAAGTTAGATGCTTAACACTTGAAAGAACCTTGATCTGGGATTCAGCCACCCTGGATTCTCACGACAATTCTGTCCCTAACATGCAGTGTAACACTGGGAAAATATCTTCATTTCCCTGTAAAAATCCCTGTACATATTTTTCCCATCTGTAAAAGGTTTTATTTCTATTAATAGATGCCTAGCACTTTGCTTCAAGAGTCAGGACACCTAAGTTCTAGTCTCAGTTCCAATTTGCTAGCAATTTGTTGTGTGACCTTGTTCAAATCACTTTGGGCCTCATGTAAGTTTTCCCACCTGTCAGTGGAGAGGGATGCATTTGGATCCAGGGATCTCTGAGGTGCCTTCCTGATCTACCATTCCATGTGTCTGTGCTTGATAACCCAGAGTAGTTTCCATCAGGCCTAGCTGCCAGCCCTTCTGAATGCATTCTTTGAGATAAATGAGTAGGTGATTTTGGCCAGCATGAGTGTCCTGTCAGACATATTCTACCCATTGGGTAAGTAACGCATGGGAACCTGGGCTTTGGCATCACTCTTTCCTCAAAGTCTTTCTTTGATGATACAAAATGTGAAAAGGGAATTACTGCATGTGTATTTGGGGGTACATGGGCCTCTTCAAATGTGTTCTGTGGAGTTTGTAGGTGGGTGAACCAAGTGTACAGAGCATGGATACAGTGAAGAGATGAAGACTCACACTCTGCCTCTGAGACCCAGGTCCGCATGCCACCCTGGGAGGCATTGTCTGACCCTCACCACTACCACCTTCCCTCCAAGGCAGAATCAAATTAGCTCCCAGAATCTTTTCCCCAGCCCTCTAGTGCAGGGGTCATCAAAATTTTTCTGTAAAAGGCCAGATAGTAAATATTTTCATCTTTGTAGCTATATGGTCTTTATGACAATGGCTCAACTCTGCCATTGCAACCACAGACAACATGTAATTGAATGGGCATGGCTATGTGCCAAATAAAACTTTATTTCCCCAAACAGGCTGGGTGCGGTGGCTCACGCCTGTAATCCCAGCAATTTGGGAGCCCGAGGCAGGCAGATCACTTGAGGCTAGGAGTTCAAGACAAGCCTGCTCAACATGGCAAAACCCCATCTCTATGAAAAACACAAAAGTTAGCCAGGCATGGTGGTTCATGCCTGTAGTCCCAGCCACTTGGGAGTCTGAGGTTGACCCCAGGAGGTGGAAGTTGCAGTGAGCCAAGGTTGTGCCACTGCACCCAAGCCAGGGTGAAAGAGTGAGACTCTGTCTCCAAAAAAAAAAAAAAAAAAAGAAAGAAAAAGAAAATCAAACAAAAAGAAAACTTTATTTTCCAGCTAGATTTGGCCCCCAGCCTATAATTTGCCAACCCCTGTTCTAGTGTAATACTGAGCCCTATGAATCATGGGCATTTTGTGTTCACGTTTGTTTCCTCTGCCACACCAAGGGCAGGGACAGTGACATAGTCATCATTTCTTTAACCTCAGAGGACTGCCCAGGGATTGGAAATTTTCAACTCAATATTTATTAAGTACCTACTATGTCTTCAGCTCCCCTCCACCACCCTGCCATGTCCCAACATCATACACATGCAGAGAACTGAAACATAGGAAATGTCTGTTGAATTGTTTAATTTAAACATGCATACACAATTTTTGAAGCTGGGTGATGGGTTCACGGGCATTCATTTTACTATTCTTACTACTTCTGTATAGTTTTGAAAACTTTCATATGGAAAAGTTTTAAAAAAATAAAAGAGTAGTAGACAAGGAGCCAGAAGGAAGGATATGACACAGACCTAGGAGAACTTGCAAAGCAACATAAAGCATTAGTACTTGCAAACCAATCTGCTGAGTACATGTAGGAAGTACTGGATGTGTATAGGTAAGCACAGAGGGTGAGAGTCTGTGTGAATTACTGTGGTTGTGTGTCTCTGTGTCTGTATATCATTATGTGAGTGTGTAAAGAAACATAGTTGTGTGCGTTTGCAAAGGAGACTTCATTGTGACAGATTGTGGACATGTTTATATCCAAAGGAGATGAATATGAATGTTCTGAGTGGGGCTAGATGTATATGTACAGGTTTCTTTGAGTGTACACATACGTAGTGTGTGAGAGTCTGTATGTCCAGGCGTGTGTACTTGTGGATATTTTATGATTGCGTATGTCATACATACATACATGTCTAGGGGGAGGTAGGTACATGTGTTTCTGATCAAGGAGCAAGTTGCATGTGAGTATTTAATGGTAAACTTGGCTGAGTCATGTGTGTGTGCCAGAGGAGTAATGGTGACTTACTCAGGGCTGGGAATCTGAGTATACTATGTTCTGTACCACTTGCCTGGGGAACAGAGGTTGAGTGCTACAGAAACAGGCTGCCATGGCTGGGCTGGGGCGCAGGCACACAAGGCCCTAGACACATAGTCTTAATCTGCACAGGAAGAAGGCTGTGAACGCACAAGAACTGTCATCATATTTGGAAACTTGGTGGGTAGTCTAGAGAACAAAAGGAATGTGACCTTCCTCCATGATCAGACTTGCCACAGGTTTATTCCCCTGCTCTTTCTTCCACCTCATAGATAAGAATAAGGAAATGGTGAAGGTGAACTCGCAGCCCTCAGCTAATTTCTCCTACGTTCCCCTCTCCCTGCCCCCTTCTTCCCCTTGCAGCACCCCCAGTGTCTATGAGCAGCAAGCTCCAAGTTGGCCTCTAGAGTCACTGGATGCTCTGTTCCCTGTGGTTGTCTCAGGCCTGTTGCTGTAAGCAGGGATGCCTGGGCAAAGCCCACCTCTATTCCTGGGGCTCAACTCCCTGAAAACCTAAGTTGGTTGATACCCACCCAACTGCCTTGTCACTGCTCTCTTCCAGGAATCAAAGGTCTCTTGTCCTATCCTATCCCTTTTCCTTTCTCCCCTTCTTATTTCCTCTGGTTAGGACTGGGCTAGTGGCCCACTATCTTAGTCTATTTTGCATTGCTATACCTAAGACTGGATAATTTATAAAGAAAAGAGATTCTGCAGAGTGTAAGAAGGATGGTACTGGAATCTGCTTCTGGTGAGGACCTCAGGAAACTTTCAATCATGGCAAAAGGCAAAGGGGGAGCAAATGTGTCACATGATGAGAGAGGGAGGAAGAAGGTGGCAGGGGGTGGCAGGCTCTTTTAAACAACTAGCTTCTATGTGAATTAATAGAGAGATAACTAAATTATTCTCAATTATTACCATGAGGATGACGCCAAGCCATTCCTGAGGGATCCACCTCCACGACTCAGACACTTCCCATTGGGTCCTAACTCCAACACTGGGGATCAAATTTCAACATGAGATTTGGAGGGGACAAAAAGCCAAACTGTATCACCCACCTCACCGCCTCCTCCCAGAAAACAGAAAAAGAGGCCAGTGCATGTCTAAGGGGAGAGGAATTGTTGGAGGATTCTCAGAGCCTGGGACCAGAGCAGCTGCCTGACTCCCTCACATCAGCTCCCTTTTCTTGCTCCACAGATTGTCAAACTCATCTTCTTCCACAGTGCCTATTTTCTCCAGTTGTCAGAGCTCTAGAAGTTCTTTTGCCAGATGGTCTGGGATAGAGATCTGTATGCTCTGCAAATGTCTAAAAATCCTTTATAAGGGTGGATTTAATGATTGAGACTGGACAAGGTTTTGGTCAAGGGTCTGGACTTGGGATTCTCTTATGCCTCTCAGGGATCACTGGGGCCCATGCTAGGGACCCATGATATGGCAACTAGGGTGCCTGACTTGGCCCAAAGATAACTGAGCCTTAGTCCTGAGTTGAAGCCTGTCTTTGTCTCCTTTATATAGGCAGAAAATGATGTTCATGTTCTGCAAATTGGACATTTTCCTCTACCAGGCCATCAACTATATCCATTGCAAGCAACTGATTTAGGCAGAGCTGCAGGCAGTCTATATGTTGATACACAGACTTCCTCTTCCACAACATCTCCACCTTTCAGTTCCTGACACCCACAAAGATCCTTCATCTATTTTTTGGGCTGTTTACAAGTATTGGATGGTCTAATTCTCTCCAGCCTCTACCTAAAAGTGAAAATATAGGGATAGAAAACTGGCTTAGGATTTTGGATAACTTAGGTTTCATCCTTCCCAATTCTGCCACCTGATGCAAATCTCTTTGCTGCTCTGGCCTCAGTTTCCTCCAGCTATAAAATTGATTCATTGTAACTTGTCCTGCCCACTTCCCAGGGCAGTTGGAGAACAGTCTTTGAAGGTTAGGTATAGATGTGTCTGCATGCAAAATAAGCTAGATGACATGTAGACCTGGTTTCCTAGAGAAATTAGATTGTGGGTATCAGAGCACTGAACAATGTATCTGGAAGGTGAACATCCTTGCAGAACAATATGCAAGTGATTTCTCTGGTCTTGAGCTTCACAGCACAGTTAATTTTTGAAATATTCTATATAGCCCTGCTCATAGTATATTGCCTCTTTAGGGAAATTCCTGTTTCTAACCTGAAACTCCTTCTCAATTTGTTATCACATTCTTCCAGGGTTTTGAGGCTGGCTCTGGTTGCTCAAGTACCATTAGGGAACCTCCGACTTGAAGGAAAATGACTAGCAAAGATGCTTCCCCAACCTTTTCATTCTCTGTTTTTGTTTGTTTGTTTTGTTTTGTTTTGTTTTGTTTTTGAGACAGTCTCACTCTGTCTCCCAGGTTGGAGTGCAGTGGCACGATCTCAACTCACTGCAACCTCCACTTCCTAGGTTCAAGCAATTCTCCTGCCTCAGCCTCCCAAGTAGCTTGGATTACAGGCACCAGTCACCATGCCTGGGTAATTTTTGTATTTTTAGTGGAGACGGGGTTTCACCATGTTGGCCAGGTTGGTCTCGGACTCCTGACCTTAAGTGATCCACCCGCCTCAGCCTCCCAAAATACTGGGATTACAAGCGTGAGCCACCATGCCTGCCCATTCATTGCTTTTTTTTTTTTTTTTGAGACGGAGTCTTGCTCTGTCGCCTGGGCTGGAGTGCAGTGGCCGGATCTCAGCTCACTGCAAGCTCCGCCTCCCGGGTTTACGCCATTCTCCTGCCTCAGCCTCCCGAGTAGCTGGGACTACAGGCGCCCGCCACCTTGCCCGGCTAGTTTTTTGTATTTTTAGTAGAGACGGGGTTTCACCGTGTTAGCCAGGATGGTCTCGATCTCCAGACCGCCAGGATGGTCTCGATCTCCTGACCTCGTGATCCGCCCGTCTCGGCCTCCCAAAGTCCTGGGATTACAGGCTTGAGCCACTGTGCCCGGCCATTCATTGCTTTTTGATCCTTTGAGGATATGCTGTCAACTTGCTGTCTTATGCTGTTTCCAGGTTTCTGTTTTAAAAGGGGTGTGGCACTCCTGCTTGAAGGTGAGGTCTGAACAGTGGGTTATCTGGATTGTTGGGATGAGGACAAGAGGACAGAGTGTGTATAGAGTCCTCATTTGCTTTTTCAGGGCCCATAATTTGGGTTCTGCACCCTAAAGCTGACTACTCCAGCATCCTTTAACATGGCTAGAGGAGTATTTAGGGGCTCTTTATCCCCAAATGTGAGATATAGCTGTGGCTGACTTGCTGGAGCAACTTCCCTTTAGGCTTCTTCACCTTCAAATCAGCGGTGGTGGAGAGCAGAGAGGAGCATTGGCCTAGACAGGCCCTGATATTATTTTTCCAGGGATAAGTGTCTATCTCACGAATGCATACTTTAGCAGGGCCTATTCATTAGGTATCTTCTTGGTGGAGTGTTTTCATGGGAGTCGGAAAGGAGCCTTCACACTTTGGTCTCCTGCTCACTGAGGAGGAAGGACCTATCTATCCAGATGTTGAGGTGCCATCCTCTAGTTAGACTAGATGGCAGCACCACATGGCACGGTGAGGGGTTGTGGGGGTGGCCCCCAGGCTGAGGGTTCAGCTTCTTGCCTTTTTTAAAGCTCCCTCTGTACAACCTTCTCTTTTCCTTTTTTCCCTTAACTTCTTTTGTGTCTTGATTGTTCCTCACTCCTCTCATTCCCCAACAGCCCTCTCCACCATTCCTCCACTGTTTTGCTTCTTGCCTATCATTCCCCGGCCATAAGCATCCAAAATGAATACTCAGCTGGGTGCGGTGGCTAAGGCTTGCAATCCCAGCACTTTGTGAGGCCGAGGTGGGTGGATAGCTTGAGGTCAGGAGTTCGAGACTAGCCTGGCCAACATGGTGAAACCCTGTCTCTACTTAAAAAAAAAAAAAAAAAAAAAAAATTAGCCGGGCATGATGGTGTGTGCCTGTAATCCTAGCTACTTGGGAGGCTGAGGCAGGAGAATCACTTGAACCTGGGAGGCAGATGTTGCAATGAGCTGAGTCGGCGCCACTGCACTCTGGCCTGGGGTGAGAGTGAGACTGTGTTTCGAAAAAACAAAACAAAACAAAACAACAACAACAAAAAAACCCTAAAATGGATACTTACAAATGCATTCACTTATACCCAGCTGTACAAAAGATGGCTCTCTAATTCCTGGGGGGAAGTCAAGTAAGGTGAAGAGGATACAGATGTTGTAGAGCATTTCATTGTTCCCAAGGTCTTCATAACTCAACAGAGGTCCCAGTGAGAATTCAGGCATCAGGCTAGCCAACCTCGGTTGAGAAAGACCCCATGTCCTTCCCTTCCCTTCCTTGCCTTTTTTGTTTTTTCTCTTCCTTATTCTTACTCCTTTGAAAAATTCCTTGCTTTCCTTTTCTTTAAATATGACAAAGGCTCCCTCACCAGGGGTGACTTTCAAGAGCAGGGCCATGCAAGGAATAAGAGGACTGTGTGGAAATGGTTCTCTCCTCCTCACAATGTTTCTTTAACTGAAGGAAACTATTTCCATTCCTACTGCTTCCTGGGGTCTCCCCAGGGACAGATGGTTACTGTCAAAACCAGTGAGTGGATAGGCTGGTTGAGAGGAAGCCCCTGCTAGCAGAGTATAGAGGGCTGGGTCCTGGATTAGGAGTCCAGAGCCCTTTATATATCCATGGGAGGGAGGTAAACAGGGAGAGAGGGAGAAGGAGGCAGAGGGAGAGAGAGGGAAAAGGAAATAGTAGATTCTAAGCTATGTCCTACAGAACCTTTTTCTTTCTTAGATGTAAGTCCAGGTCTGGCAAGGGCAGGGTGAGCAGCGGGAACAGTGGTGGGCATGGGATGGGCACAAGAGTGCCTCTGTCCTCTGTGCTGAGGATTCAGGTGAGGTGAGAACCAGACTTAGTGTCTCCACGAATCAAAAATATGGAGTGGAAAAGCAAAAAAATTAGTTGAAGGAACTTTTTATTTTGTAAGCGTCATGCCAAGAAGCTCAGCTGATTGTTTTCCACTAAATTAATCAGGTGAACCAATTTGACCAAAACGGACCAAATGGTCTGCTTAGTTTTGATGTCATATAAACAATAACTTCTCCCTGGGCCCCAGTTTTCCTACTAATACTAGTCTTATGTATGATGCCTATTACTTATATAATTGCAACACTACAGAATTATTTCTTAGGTTATTTTCCCTGGTTCAGGACACACTTCTCCCCCACGTTCAATTCCAAAAGAGCAGCTGCTCAGAGTTAGAAGAGAGCGCATTCCTTTTTTTCACAGCTGCTCAGAGCTAGAAGAGGGCTGCATTCCCCCCACCCACCCAAATTTTTTTTTTTTTTTTTTTTTTTTTGAGATGGAGTCTCACTCTCTTGCCCAGGCTGGAGTCCGGTGGTGCAATCTCAGCTCACTGCAACTTCCACCTCCCGAGTTCAAGTGATTCTCATGCCTCAGCCTCCCCAGTAGCTAGAATTACAGGGGCCCACCATCACGATCAGCTAATGTTTGTATTTTTAGTAGTGATGGGGTTTTGCCATGCTGGCCAGGCTGGTCTCGAACTCCTGATCTCAGGAGATCCACACATCTTGGCCTATCAAAGTGCTGGGATTACAGGCGTGAGCCACTGCACCCAGGCATGCATTCTTCCTCTTAAAATTTCATTCTCTGACATTCCAGTGAAGGATGAGGAGTTTATCTGCAACATGGCAGCTGTTAACCTGGAAGGTCTGCACAAAGTGGCCCAATTGGAGTAGCACTCCAGTTGGGATCAGACTCCAATGCTGCCTGCTCTAACCAACACCCAAACTTCTAATCTTAGGCTGGCTGGATATCCTTCAAATCTTTTGGATTCCATGAAGTTAGTTAGACTTTCCCTTTCCCTCCCACCTCCAGTCCTATCCCATCTCTCCCATCCTTTACCTGGCCCAGACACTTTTCTAGGATAAAGGCTTATTTTCAGCACTCTATTGCTTGTTAGCTCTTTCTTTTGCTCAGGTAATTTTGCCCCCTCCCGCCTTGAGTCTTGATTTGGCTACAACATAAGAGGATGTCTGATGCAAACTAGCTAAAACTATGTAAAAGCTTTCAACTTGGGAAACAGTAAGGTCCCCAAAGTCAGGTGCCAGCTCCTCTTTAAAGCCCTGGGTTCCTAGTTCAAACCCCATACCTAATAGGCTATGGGTTGAGGACAAAGTTTGCCTTAGATCAGAGTGATTTCCAAGTTGCTGCAGGTGTTTGAGTACCCAGTCACTGAAAATGGGCATTGAGGGGTACGCAAAGTTGGGCCTTGAGTATCAAAATGTGATTTTGACTAGAATGATCTGAGATCTATCCAGCACTGAGATTCTGCTTCTAATCAACTTCATCTCTCTGAGCCTCAATTTCCTCATTTGCAAAATAGAGATAACTCTGCTGGGTGTAGTAGCTCACACCTGTAATTCCAGCACTTCGGGAGGCGGGAGGATCACCTGAGTCCAGGAGTTCAAGACCAACCTGGACAACATAGAGAGACTCCGTCTCTATTAGACAGAGAGAGGAGAGAGAGAGAGAGAGAGAGAGGAGAGAGAGAGAGAGAGCTCTCCACATCCTGCCAACTTCACAGAGCTATGGGGATGCTAATTAGATGGCCATCCAGGTGGTAACCTATTATGGCCAGATTGCCCTGGTATTCTAATTGTAAGATGTTGAAATGTAGCTGAAGTATATGAAATACTCCATGGATGTAAAGAGCTTATATAATGAGTATTAGAATAATCCCCGCTCCAGAATCAGTACCCTTTCGGGGTGAGGGGACAACTTCAGGGGACAATGGCTCCTGTCTGAGCCATTTGTATGCTCCAGGTCTGAAGAGGGGAATAGATGGAAGAGAAACTTGTGGTCTGAGACCTTCGTGTGTGGAAAGTTGTCTTGCTTTACTCCCAGGAGTTCCAAGCCAACCAGGAAATTGATTTCTAAGATCACTTCATTTAAACATCATTTGGCCACAGAAATTCCACCCCAGCCCACAAAATATGTTTTGACCCCTGCCTAAGCGCTTGTTACCCCCCACTGCTCTCCATTTTCCCTTCACTTATTATCCTTTCCTCCCCTCACCCAATTTTCTAAGCACCACAACCAGCCTGGCAGCAGCCAGCTCACTCAGGGCCTCATCCTTTGGACAAATTCCTAGAATTCACAGCCTAGATGGGAGAAGAATGAAGATTCATTTACCCCAGGACTCTTGCTTGATTTGTTGTTGAGCCTCTGCCTGATTTTCAGTCATCAGCCCCCAATTTTATTCCCAGAGCCAGCTAGGGCCAAGCCTCATTTTCCTGGGGGCCCAATTCCTCCCCCATTTCCCTTCCATCCAGGCATCAAGCCATAGGCCAAACAGGAGTCAAGGATGATGGCTCATTGGCAGGGCCAAGCAGGTGCCCCTGGCCTACATTCAGCCCTAGGGAGCTTCTTGTTTTCGCCTGAACTTCCAAGAATCTCAATTCCCAGATGAGGCATACTGTCAGATCTTGGCATATGACACGAAACATATTCCCCTTTCCCTCTTCTGCCTGAGTCTGAATGTCCCTTTTCCTCTGACCTACAACGTAGAAGATTCTTGCTAAGAGCTGGATGAGGAAGGCTTCGTGGGGCCAGGCGGGGCCAGGGGGTGGTGGGTTGCATCAACTAGAGTGCAGTTCTATGTGCGAAGAGGGAAAAGCCCAGCTTCCGAACCTCCAAGATAGCTTGTTTAAAATTTCTATTGAAAGAATCTAGGGGTATTTACCTCTCAGCTCTGGACACTGAGTTTTCAGACCTGCATATTTTGGGTAGAAGGGCCCGTGTCAGGCTGTGAAGCCAGTTCCTGGCAGGCCAAATGTGGCAAAGAACCATTCAGTAAAGCAGCCAGCCCAGCAACACAGGCCCAGAAGGCAGCCTTCAGAGCTGGTTCAGTTACAGAAGGTCTGAGACCCCTATTCCAAGCCCCTTTAGGAAGCCTGACTCTCTGACTTCCAAGCTGCCTGCTGTCCCCAGTCCCTCTCTTTCTGGTGAAGACACTGAAGAACACGGTTGTGTCTTGTTTTCTGCCTGCAGCAGCTGGGGCTATTTGAATATTCTGTAGGATATTCCTGGAAGGTGACCTCCCTGGATCCTCCTCTTGCAGAGTCAAAGGCAAAGCAGGATGTGGCTGGGAATTCCACTTTTAAGGAACAGCACCATTAGGTGACGCTAAGCCTCTTAGCCACTATGTGGCGCCATTTACCCATTTTTCTGTGCAAGGTTCGTGGGTGGTGGCTACACGCAAAGCAAACCAAATTTCAAAACTTGAAAATTTTTCAGGGATCTGGTTCTGACTAGGATCCTAAAATGTTGAGGGTACTTGGGCAAATCTCTTGACCTCTAGGAGCCTCAGTTCCTCATTTTGTGAAATGGGAGACAGATGGGGAGTCCCTGAAGTCCCTTCCAGCTTCATCATTTTGCAACTATGTGAGTGAATTCCCAATGATCGTCCAAGTGATGCAATTTTGGGCCTTTGGGTCACACAGAGCGTGGGTAAAAAAAAAAAAAAAAAAAAAAACAAGCGCACAAGGGCCAAGGCATGGGTTTGGGGATGAGGGTGAGAAGGGGGTGGTCATGGAAGGGGGGATCCTCTACAACACACTGGCCAGGATTTTTCTTGAGCCTTCCATGGCACTAGGGAAGTGATAAGGGATCCATTCATTTGCTCAGTAAACATTGATCACCAACTAGATGCCAGGCACTGTGTGATAGAGGCAAGGCTGCAGTGGTGGGTGGGACACCAAGATGAGTAAACCCCAAAGTGTTTACCAGCCAGTGGGGAATAGATGAGTAAACAAATAACCAGTACACAAGGGAGAATGGAGTCTGTGCTAAATAGAACTACAAACTGCTGGGGGTGACCAGGAGGAAGGAGGGATAAATTCTGACCAGATAAGAAAGGTTTCACAGAGGAAGAGCCATTTTAGCTGGGCTTTGAAAGATGAACAGATGTGTGTATGTGGTGGGGGAGCGGTCTGGAGAAAGGGAGAGCAGGAGGGGGAGGGAAAGGCAGGCATTCTGGGCAGAAGGAAGGAAGCAGGCATTCTAGCTTAAGGAAAAACAGAGGGATGGGTACATTATGTTGTTTTGGGGGAATAGGGAGCAGTCCAAGGTGGCAGGAGAAATGGAGTGGGAAACGAGTTCACAAAAATGGTTTGGGGCCAAATTCTAGATTTACGGAGACTTTTCACTTGGCCAGATAGGTACAAAGTGTATGGGACAGGCTCCCAAGATATGGACAGAGTTCTAGCCCTCTAGTATGGAGAGGGCAAGAGCCAGTACTTCACACATATACAAGGCCACCATGGGTCAGTTAAGGTGAACAAGACAGGCAGGCCTGACTGAAAGTATGGTAGATTAAAGGAGAAGGGAGCCTGAGAGGGCATTCTGAAGGAGGGCAGTCTTCCAACATCGAATATTCCACTCTCTTCTGTCCTAAAACTTACACAGTAGAAGCTTTTAAAAATTATTTAACTCTTTTTTTTTTTTTTTTTTGAGACAGAGTCTCACTCTGTCGCCCAGGCAAGAGTTCAATGGCATGATCTCAGCTCACTGCAACCTCAGCCTCCTGAGTAGCTGGGATTAAAGGCACTCGCCACTATGCCCGGCTAATTTTTGTATTTTTAGTAGGGACGGAGTTTCACCATGTTGGCCAGGCTGGTCTCCATCTCCTGACCTCAGGAGATCCACCTGCCTCAGCCTTCCAAGGTGCTGGGATTACAGGCGTAAGCCACTGTGCCTGACTTATTTAACTTTTATTTTAGGTTCAGGGGTACATGTTCAGGTTTGTTAGATAGGTAAATTGCATGTCATGGGGTTTTGATGTGTAGATTATTTAGTCACCCAGGTAATAAGCACAGTACCTGATAGGTAGTTTTTCAATCCTCTCCCTCCTTCCACCCTTCACCCTCAAGTAGGCCCTGGCCTATTTCCCTCTCTGTGTGCATGTGTTCTCATCATTTAGTTCCCACTCATAAATAAGAGGATGCAGTATTTTGTTTTCTGTTCCACATTAGTTTGCTTAGAGTAATAGCCTCCAGTTCCATTCATGTTGTTGCAAGGGACATGATATCACTCCTTTTAATGGCTATGTAGTATTCCTTTTTTTTTTTTTTGAGACAGATTCTTGCTCTATTGGCATGGCTGGAGTGTAGTGGTGTGATCTCAGCTCACTGCAACCTTCACCTCCCAGGCTGAAGGGATTCTCATGCCTCAGCCTCTTGAATAGCTGGGATTACAGGTGTGTACCACCACGGCCGGCTACCTTTTGTCTTTTTAGTAGAGATGGGGTTTTGCCATGTTGCCCAGGCTGGTCTTGAACACCTGGCCTCAAGTGATCCACCCGCCTCGGCCTCCCAAAGTGCTGGGATTACAGGTGTGAGCCACTGCATGCGGGCTTTTTATGTCTACATAGTATTCTACGGTTTATATGCACCACATTTTCTTTATTATTATTATTATTATTATTGAGACAAGATCTGACTTTGTCATCCAGGCTAGAGTGCAGTGGCATGATCTCAGCTCACTGCAATCTCTGCCTCCTGGGCTCAAGTGATTCTCATGCCTCAGCCTCCCAAGTAACTGGGACTACAGGCGTATGCCACCACACCTGGTTAATTTTTGTAGATTTAGTATAGATAGGGTTTCACCATGTTCCCCAGGCTGGTCTTGAACTCCTGGGCTCAAGCAATCCTCCTGCCTTGACCTCCCAAAGTGCTGGGATTACAGGCATGAGCCACCGCACCGGGCCCCACATTTTCTTTATCCAGTTTATCGTTGATGGTCATTTAGGTTTATTTCATGTCTTTGCTATTGTGAATAGTGCTGCAATGAACATAGGCATGCATGTGTCTCTATAATGGAGCAATTTATATTCCTTTGGTTGGGTGTATACCCAGCAATGGGATTGCTGGGTCGAATGGGAATTCTTTTTTGAGTTGAGAAACTGCCACACTGCTTTCTTTTATTTATTTATTTATTTTGAGACAGGATCTCTGTTATCCAAGCTGGAGTGTAGTGGCATGATCATAGCTCACTGAAGCCTCAAACTTCTGGGCTCAAGTGATCCTCCCACCTCAGCCTCCCAAATTGCTAGGATTACAGGTGTGTGCCACCATGCCTGGCTAATGTTATTATTTTTTTATTTTGTAGAGACAGGGTTTTGCTATGTTGCCTAGGCTGGTCTCAGACTCCTTGTATCAAGTGATCCTCCCGCCTCAGCCTCCTAAAGTGCTGGGATTACAGAAGTGAGCCACCGTGCCTGGCCCTACACTGCTTTTCACAATGGCTGAACTAATTTACATTCCCACCAGCAGTGTATTCGCATTCCCTGTTCTGCACAACCTTGCCAGCATCTGTTATTTTTTGGCTTTTTAATGCTAGCCATTCTGACTGGTGTGAGATAGTATCTCATTGTGGTTTTGATTTGCATTTCTCTAATGATAAGTGATGTTGAACACTTTTTCATACACTTGTTGGCTGCATGTGTGTCTTTTTTTGAAAAGTGTCGGCCAGATGCAGTGGCTAACGCCTGTAATCCTAGCACTTTGGGAGGCTGAGGCGGGTGGTTCATGAGGTCAGGAGTTCAAGAACAACAGCATTGCCAACATAGTGAAACCTTGTCTCCACTAAAAATACGAAAAATTAGCCAGGCATGGTGGCAGGTGCCTGTAGTCCCAGCCAGTTTGGAGGCTGAGGCAGAAGAATCGCTTGAACCCGGGAGGCAGAGGTTATGGTGAGCTGAGATGGCACCACTGCACTCCAGCCTAGGCAACAAGAGTGAAACTCCATCCCAAAAACAAAACAAAACAAAAAAACAAACAGAAAATTGTCTGTTCATGTCCTTTGCCCACTTTTTAATGGGGTTGTGGTTTTTTGCTTGTTAATTTAAGTTTCTTATAGACTGTGGATATTACACCTTTGTTGGATGCATAGTTTGCCAATATTTTCTCCCATTTTGTAGATTGTGTTTACTTTTTTGACAGTTTATTTTTCTGTACAGAAACTCTTTAATTTAACTAGGTTTCATTTGCCTGTTTTTATTTTTTAATTTTCTATTTTTGTTTTATTATTATTATTATTTTGTTTATTTTTGGAGATGGAGTCTTGCTCTGTTGAGCAACCTCTGCCTCCCGGGTTCAAGCAATTCTCCTACCTCAGCCTCCTGAGTAGATGGGACTACAGGTGCACGACACCACACCTGGCTAATTTTTTTGTATTTTCATTAGAGATGGGGTTTCACCATGTTGCCCAGGCTGGTTTCAAATTCCTGAGCTCAGGCAATCTGCCAGCCTCAGCCTTCCAATGTGCTAGGATTACATGCGTGAGCTACCGCTTCCGGCCTTATTTTATTTTTTGAGACAGAGTTTCGTTCTGTCACAGAGGCAGGAGTGCAGTGGCACAATCCCGGCTCACTACAACCTCTGCCTCCCAAGTTCAATCGATTCTCTTGCCTCAGCCTCCCTAGTAGCTGGGATTACAGGCACCCGCCACCATGCCTGGCTAATTTTTCTATTATTAGTAGAGACGGGGTTTTGCCACGTTGGCCAGGCTGGTCTTGAACTCCTGAGCTCAAGTGATCCACCCGCCTTGGCTTCCCGCAGTGCTGGGATTACAGGCAATTATAATTTTTATTTTTACAATTGCTTTTGGCATCTTGGTAGAAGCTTTAAACACCTCACCTATGAGGTACAAGAACAGCTCCTGCTTCAAGGATAGAAGAGTCATTCCAGGAAACCTGGCAAACTGCCCCTGCTGTGGCTGCATTTGCAGGACTAGTCACCGGTTTGTCTCCAGTTAGACCTCACCAGCCAGCGGCAAATAGGAAAAGGCTGAGGCATTATGGGAGCTGGAATCACTCTAATTAGAATAATAAAGCAGGTGGGATTTAGGTTAGACTTAAGAAAAGCAGAAGACTGCATTCTGAAAAGTGAGAGATCTGGTAACCATAAGAGGTTATAACTTGTATTTGTTCAATAGCCGATGAGTGCCCACTCAATGTCAGGAGCATGGCTGGAGGGAGGAGTATGAAAAGTACTCTGGGAAAAAAAACAAAGCAGGTTATGAGAATGCAGAGGACAGCACCCTGTCTTGGAGGAAAGGCATCAAGGAAGGCTCCCACAAAGTGGTGAGACATTAGAGATGATTATGGAAGAAGAAGTAGTTGATATACAGCTGGAGGGGATAGAGTAGTGTCCCGAAGAAAAGCACCGTGCATGAGACTGGCAGGTTTAGGGAAGCAAGAAGCAAATGCACTGGAGTGGCTGAGGGTAAGCACAAGTGAGGGGAAGGGAAAGGGGGCGGGCAGACAGAGGGAGCTGCTGCTTCTACCCTCCCCACTCTGAAAATCTCCAAGTGCCCAAGTTCTTATTTGCCATTTTTTGTTGAGTTAAGAATCCAGTTCTGTAGAGCTGAACTCAGGGGTCCCTGTGCACCTTTGTGTTTGTCACCACTCCCCTCCGCTTCCATTCTAGCCATGAAGTCCACTGAGGAAACTACCCCCTGCACCGGGCATACAGCAAGTCAGTAATAAGAGGGAAGAGGAGCCAGGAGCCTGCTAGCGTGTCTTGAAACTCTTAATTCAGCTCAGCCCTGGCTCTGAGGGAGGAATGGGCTGAAAAGGAAGAGTTAAGGAGGGTGTTGGATTGTGGTAGGAATTTTTATTCCTCATAGAAATTTCTGGTCTGGTGAAGGGAGAGAGGCATGGAGGCTGGGTCAAGGGGTGGGGGCTACCTTGGAATTTAGATTCATCTAGGTGCTCCATTGGCAAACTCTCATTAGCAAAATAGGAGACTGGCTCAATCCTCAGGGAGGAGTCCTGGAGGCAGGAGTCGGGGAAGGGTGGGAGGAGGGGAGGGGCTATGGCTTTTCTCAAAGGGGCTGGGGTATCTGCCAGTTCTGGCACAGGCCACAGGCAAGCAGGATTCTCTCTTGTTCCCCTGCCCCTCCCCTTCTCCAATCCCTATCCCCTGCCTTGGCATGAGGGCCTCTAGAGAAAAGAAAATAAAAATGAGTGGGCAGAAACAGCTGGATACAGTCAGGAACACAACTGGCCTCCCGGGCTGTCTCCTGGTCCTTGTTTTGCGCCTCCCCCCACGCCCCTTCCTCCTCTGCAGGCTTCTGATAGGAGGACTGCAGCAGAGCTGGGGGAAGGGTGGGGAATTAGAGTGGGGTTGGGTGATGGGGTAGAAAGTTGTTCCAAATATTAACTGGTCTCGTGAGATGTCTTCTTGGCTGCAGCCTGACCATCTAACGTACTGTTTTTCCTCCAGCTGCTGCCTCCTCCTTTCCCTCTGCCGCAGGCTGGAATGAAGGGCGGCGGGTGGCCAGGGGTTGGGGGAGGAGAAGGAGGAGCAGCAAAGTTGGCCAGGGTCCTGCTGGCTGGGGGCCAGGACTGCCTCCCTAAACAAGCAAGCAGGGGCGCATACAGCCCTGGGTTGAGTTGTTGCCCTTAATCATCTGGCCACAGCAGGAATAAGAGGCTCCCGGAAAACCCTGGCTCTTGGCTATCTCTTCCATGAGCACACCCTGGCCCTGGGGCCTGAGATCTCTCCATGCAGAGGCAGCCATGAACTGCGGGGGCAGCAGCAAGGCTGGCCACTCCACCCACCCCGCCACCTCCGGCCCCGCCGCTCAACCAGCCATCAGTCCCTTAACTGCCAGTGTTCGTGGACCATGCAAAACAACAAAGTGAGTGAGCAGGGGCTGGCTGGGGGTTGGGAGAGATTCCTGGACTGGGAATACCAGCCTGTGCCCTCTTTTTTTGCCCTCAGGGACAAACATGGGAGGCTTAGGCAAACTCTTCTCAGGGGGTAGGGGACACTGAAATGTTGATCAGTGTAGGTGTTTTGACCCCCACCCCCCAACCATTTGCTTTTCTGTGTTCCTCTTGCCCTCTCTCCCTCTTTCTCTCTCTCTCTCCTTCCCCAACTCCCCACTCTGTTCTTGTTCCTTTCTATTCCCAGACAAGGAACTCATTAAGCCCAAAGCAATTTTAGGGTGCCCAGTAGAGAGAATCACAGAGGCTGCTAGTGCCGATGCTGCTGGTGCTGCTGCTGAGGAGTGCCCAGGACCGGGCGCCAGGGGCGTTGGAGTCAACAACCATCACTGTCCGATCTGCTGACCCCCAAGCCAGTTTCTCCAGTCAGGCACCTCCTACTCCCTGTGGAGGCCTGGGGATCTCTAAGGCCCTCCAGCTTCCCTATCACTCCCATTTTCACTCCACTCTCTATCCCCTGCACTTAGCCTCCCTGGGTGGCTTTTCCGTTTACTCCTTTCCCCATCCCACCCCACCCCAGTCCCAAGTTTTCAAAGTGATGACAGAAGATTAAGAGATGCCCCATTCCTATCTTGGCCATTTAGTCTGCAGTTGCCCGTCTGTAACTTCCCCTGCTGTATACCGTGGCACAACTATTCTCTCAGAGCCACCAGGTGCCTCCCAAGAGCCCCTGAAAGACATCTGTTTCCAGGCTAGGCTGGTTTTTCTCCTGGCACTGCTGGGCCCAGGAGAGACTGGCCAGTCACTGTGACCACACTTGAGAGCTTGCTTGTCCTCCTGATTCCTGAAGACCCAGGAGGAAAAGGCACTCCAGCTCCCTGCCTGGGATAACCTCCCTATGGTGCCTGGGCTGTCATATCACTTCTGTGGCTCTCAGCCCCCTTTCTGCCCTGGCCAAACGTGGGAAGGGAGAGGAAGGCAGGAGGGCCATGTCCTAACCCCTGTCATCCCTCTTCTTGCTAGCAGATCCCAGCCAGCCTAGAAGCAGGCTCACAGTTTTCCATGGAAGGCTTGGATAGTAAACTGATCCTGGATGTTGGCGGCATATGCCACCTGATCTACATCAGCACCATGAGGGCCTTTCCAGGTACCTGCCTCTACAAGCCAACTGAGCCATCCCCGCCTGGCACCCCAGGTTCTCAGGGCCCACTGGTTCAAGAGCTTTTCTTTTCTTTTCTCTTTCTTTCTTTCTTTCCTTTTTGAAATGGAGTTTCGTTCTTGTTGCCTAGGCTGGAGTGCAATGGCACAATCTCGACTCACTGCAACCTCTGCCTCCTGGGTTCAAGTGATTTTCCTGCCTTAGCCTCCCAAGTAGCTAGGATTACAGGTGTGCACCACTATGCCCGGCTAATTTTTTGTATTTAGTAGAGACGAGGTTTCACCATGTTGGTCAGGCTGGTCTGGAACTTCTGACTACAGGTGTGAGCCACTGTGGCCGGCCGAGAGTTTTTCTTTGACAGCAACCCTGAGCTCTTTGGCTATGTGCTGGGTTACTACCATACTCAGCAGTTGCACTGCCCTGCCAACGTTTGTTGGGATATCCTAGAGGAGGAGTTGGCTTATTGGGACCTTGCAGAAGCACACCTGGCACCTTGCTGCTGGCTCACGCTAAGTGGCAAGGAGACCCATACCCAGGACTTTCTGTCCTGGGAGGCCTGTGAGAATGCCTGCATGCATGAATGCCTTCTTCTGAACCACATAGAAGGCCAGGGACTGCAAAATACTTAGAAATCCTGGCTCTGGGTGCTTCTTGACCAACCTCAGTCTTCCTTAGGGGCCAGGGTAACTAATTAACAGTGTATGGCACCATGCTAGACACTCCTACCCCCAAAGGACCCTCCCAAAATGCCACAATGGCTACACACTTGACGTGGTGCTTGGGACTCGAATCTATAGACTTCCGGCACAATTTGGGGGCATCCCTCAAAAAGGGAAGCCAAGAAGGGTGGAAGTATAGTTAGAGAGGTGGGGATGCTGGCAAATGGGATTTCTCACAAGCATCTTTTTCTCTAGTGCCTTTCCCTGATCTCCACACTCTTTGCCATGTATGCCCTGGTCATCTTCTTCCAGGAGACAGAGGTCCAGGTGGATTACTTCTGTGTCAATTTTACTACTACGGAGCATGGGATGGGGGTGGGGGAAAACCAGCAGCAGCAGTAGCAGCAGAATAACAGTTTTGTTTACCGCCATGCCCCACATCTGCTATACCTGGAGCTGCTCTGTCCCCTTTGGTTTGGAATTGAGCTCTTTGCCTGGACCATTTCTTGCCTTGATAAGGTGCGCTTCTTGTGTAGCCCTCTCAGTCTAGCTGATATCTTCTGTTTGTTCCCTGCATTGGTGGAATTGGTGATAGGTGACAAGGCTGTATGGCAACTCTATCTTAGCCGAATCCTTGGGGCCATTCGTTCTCTCTATGTCCTCAAGCTGGTTCGTCTCCTGGGCTTCCTTGAAAAATCCTTGGCCATGAGAGTCCTTGTTCATACCCTCCATTCTTCCTGGAAAGAGGTGGTGCCTTTCTCCTGAGTTAGGTTGCTGAAATCTTATTGGCTTGTTCTTCCTCTATGGGGAGCTCTTAGGCTTGTCCATCTCAGGTCAAAGTGAGCCCCACTTGGGAGACATCTTTACATGTCTCTGGTGGACTGTCATAACTCTCACTACTGTCAGCTATGGAGATATCTATCCCCTCTCTGCTTCGGGCCAACCCACTGCTGCTCTCACAGCCACTGCAGGCATGTGCACTGGTATCTTGCTGGTTCCTGTGCTCCTGATCCACTTCCAGCGCTATTATGCTGTAGCCCTGGCTCGCCAGAAACTAAGGCCCAGTGGGACCCTGTAAATAGGCCCATTGATCAAGAGGGATGGACCCCACCTTCCCTTCTTTCCTTTTGCCAATTTCTGGTTACAGAAAAGAAAGAGCCCCAGATCATGGCAATTCCTGCTAGTCAGGATCAGGTAACTGTTACCTAAAGGTCATACTTTTCCCTGTTATCAAGGGGACACCCTTAAGGAAGGGGCCTGGGGCAAGGCTAGCTAGGCTTCAGCTTTCCTTTGCCCTACCCTAGGCCTTTTTCTTAACCCTGGAGTGACCAGAAAGGATAGAAAGTAGTTCTTCTGGGATTAGTGCTATATCTCCCTCTCAACCAGTTCTCCTCTTCCGTTCCCTCATTCCTGCCCCTGCCATCTAGACTAGGGTCCAGATGAGAGACTTCTGAGTGATAGTAGCCATAGGATATCAACATCGATTGCCTATGAGTATTAATGGTGATTGCCTGTGGGTATTGATAGTAATTATCTGTGAGTACCTGAGAGGAACTGGTTATGGGTATTGATGGCAATTGGTACGTTCAGTGCCCAAGCATAGCCAGATTGTAGCATTGCTCCCCCTACTGCTCCTGGGACAAATGCTCCTTAGAGCTATAAGAAGGCCTTTGAAGGTCCCTAGAGACTCCAAGCAGATGCAGGTCAGTCAGGTCTGAACCAAAGCACTCTAACTCCATGATATCCTCTTCATTTTTTTTTTTTTTTTTTTTTTTTTTTGACGGAGTCTCTCTCTGTTTCCAGGCTGGAGTTCAGTGACGCCATCTTGGCTCACTGCAACCTCCACCTCCTAGGTTCAAGCGATTCTCTTCCCTCAGTCTCCCGAGTAGCTGGGACTACAGGCACGTGCCACCACACCCAGCTAATTTTTGTATTTTTAGTAGAGACGTGATTTCACCATGCTGGCCAGGCTGGTCTCAAACTCCTGACCTCGTGATCTGCCCACCTCAGCCTCCCAAAGTGCTGGGATTACAGGTGTGAGCTACTGCGCCTGGTCTCTCTTCACCCCATTTTATCCTTGCCCACTCGTCCTCATCTCTGTGACTTTTTCATAATATTTTAGATACAGTATTAGCTATCATTAATTACAATGTATTAGCCAATATTAATCACAATACTTCAGCCATGATAACAGTATGTAATCACCTATAGATATGAAATGTTATCATTGCACATCACATGGACAGGAACGAAGAAACTGGGATTTTTGGCAACAATCGGCAAGCAATTTCCTCTTCCAGATTACAAAAACAATTTTGAGGCCAGGTGCGGTGGCTCACACCTGTAATCCCAGCAATTTTGGGAGGCTGAGGTGGGCGGATTACTTGAGCTCAGGAGTTCAAGACCAGCCTGGCCAATATGGTAAAACCTCGTCTCTACTAAAAATACAAAAATTAGCCAGGCGTGGTGGTGCACGCCTGTAATCCCAGCTACTCAGGAGACGGAGGCAGGAGAATCGCTTGAACCCAGGAGAAGGAGGTTGCAATGAGCCTAGATCACATCACTGCACTCTAGCCTGGGAGACAGAGAGGGACTCCATCTCAAAACAAGACCAATTTTGATTTTCCTTATTTATTAATTCTTTATTGTTTTTTCCAAACACTTTTTAATACCTAAAATGGATCTCCCCCAATCCTCGCTGCTACCTTCCCACCTCTTCTACCTTTTTTAAAATTTTTTAACTACCTGCATGTTTTTTCCTGCCTCCTTTTCCTGTGGTGCTTCCCACCATACACATCTTTTGGAAATGGCTTCCAGGAGGAAGAGAAGGGACCCTCTCAGGTCTAACTTCAAATCAAGCCACTGGGTTGTCTGAGGAAGTATCCCAAGCAACTAGTCTGGACTGGGAGGTTGAATTGAGCCCTTGCTGTTGCTGAAGCTGTGAGAATAATTTTGTTTACAAAACTTTTAAATAAAATATCCTTCAAAATATCCTTCAAAGTCTCCGTCCCAGGGTCTGTTTGTGGTTTTTCTGGGAGAGGCTTGTGGGAATCAGCAGTGGTGGGGTGGTGCAATAAACTAATGACAAGACCGTATAGACAAATTATTTTATTTTATTTTATTTTATTATTTTTTGAGAGGGAGTCTTGCTCTGTCACCCAGGCTGGAGTGCAGTGGCGTGATCTCGGCTCACTGCAACCTCTGCCTCCCAGGTTCAAGCGATTCTCCTGCCTCAGCTTTCCGAGTAGCTAGGATTACAGGCGCATGCCACCACGCCCGGCTAATTTTTGTATTTTTAGTAGAAATGGAGTTTCGCCATGTTGGCCAGTCTGATCTCGAACTCCTGACCTCAGGTGATCTGCCCATCTTGGCCTCCCAAAGTGCTGGAATTACAGGCATGAGCCACTGCGCCCGGCAGGCAAATTATTTGATAGGGTAAAAAGCAGTTTGTTATCTTCATTGAGTCTGTTCCTCACAGTAAACTATTATGACTCACAGACACCTTGATTGGGAGAGAAAAACTTTTTGTTTGTGTTGGGACCAGGTTGAGGAAGGGAAGGAGACAGGTCTAGGAGTTGCTGGTGAAAACTGCGGGTACTTATCAGAGCTGGGAGGCTGTAGGCAGAGAGGTTTCCATTTAAGGAACACTAAGAGAGGATCAGAATTATGGCAAAACATCAAAGACAGTCTCGACCTTCTCATTGTCTAGAAGTGAAAGATGTTGGAGCAATTTGCTGCTTTCAGAGACCATTCTAGTCTACCACCCTTAATTTTGAGTTGGGAAAAAATTAAGTTTAGAGAAGTGGGGGTATTTTCCCAAGGGCACAAAGGGAAGAGTGGCAGAACTGGGAGTTCTGTCACCTCAGAGCAATACTGTATCAATCTTTATCAACTCATTAGCATCAGAGGTGGGTTGTTAGAATTTCCAAACAAAAGTAGAGAAGACTGCACCCTGTTCTAGACAGCAGCAATGGTGGTAGTGGCATGAGGGGATGGTGGTGGGATGAAGTGGTGGGGGTGGGACTAGGATGTAATGGAAAGCCTTGGAAGCTTGAATGAGTAGGCTTGGATGTTAGGGTTGAAAGGACCTTTGGGAATTGGTTCTCGGGTAGGGGCAGAGAAGCATACAACACCACAGAACATTACAAAAAGAACCAGATAGAATGTCAGAGCTGGGAGAAACCTGGAAGCTCATCAAGTCCAGCTTGCTCCTGTTTCACGTGGGGAAACTGAGGCCCAGAGAGATGCTGAAACTTGACCTGGTTTCTACAGTGAATTAGGAGAGAAGTAGGGCTGCAACCATCCCTGTCACATAAGAAGAAACACTGACTGCCTTTGTTGTTTCCCTTGCATCTGAGTTAGGTGGTCAGACTTTTTAACCAATAAAGAGAGATAGGGGAGGGGAGCCCAGTGTTGCATGGCCTGCCTAGTACTGCTTATATAATAAAACATTATAGAATGACAGTAATGAAAGCCTTAGTATGCACCTGTTTCTGTAACATAACCCTATATCTGAACCCATCCTACACCTCCAGCACGTAATGCCCTGCAATACTGTGTCCAAGAAGCCCCTCAAATTTAGTGATACCTCAACACTGAGCCCACAAATCCTCTAGACAGTAGGGCCTTACCTGAATACCAAGCAATCCCTGGTCTTTCTCATGATTTAGTCTTTCTCATGATTAAGTCTTTCTCATGATTAGATTCTCACTCTCACACTAAGGTCACTCCTTTTTTCTGCCCAGGCATAAATTTTCTTTTCTCTGAGGAGGGAAGGGAGTAGATGGGGATGCTGAAAAGCACTTTCATTTGAGCAGTTCTTGCCATATCTTTGCCCCACATGTGAAAACTTCTCAGCCAAGGAACTAACTTGTTCCCATACCCACTCTCATAGCACAGTCACACTCCACCCCCATTCATCCACACCCCCAACATTCACTTTGCCCGTGGCAGAGACCCTACTGGCCATGCTCTCTGCACAGCCCTGGAAAGCCTCTTGTTTCTAGTCACTAGGAGAGAAGGTTCGGTCTCCCAGCACACACTTCTTACCTGGATGTCTCTCATTGTGAAGGACTGGGAGGTCTGTAGGTCAACCGCAGCCTGATTCTGGCCCTATCTAGTGAAGTACTCAGTGATCTCTTGCGCTCCCCTCTTTAGCAGTTGCTACAGCAAGTGGTCTAATTGGGCCTGCACTTCCAGGTCAGACCCATAGAGGGCAACCACTTGCCAGTTTATGAGAAACTACTCTGGGTGTGGCCTCTCCCTTTCTTCTCTTCCTTTTCAGTACTTGTAAAATTCTAGAACCACAGGCTGTCAGAATCAGAGGGTGTGTTTAGATAACTTATATTTGAATATCCTCACAATAAAGATAGAGAAGCAGGCCCAGAGAAGAGATGAGACCAGTCTAAACTCAGGCAGTGATTCACTCTGTGGCAGTTGGGGCTAGAATCCACGTTTCCTGAATGCCGGTTCAGAACTTTTGAAACACACTGCCAAGCATCTAACCCAAATGCCTCATTTTATAGTTGTGAAAACTGAGGCCCCGGAAAGAAGTTGACTAAGGTTGTACAGTCGTTGTGATGGAGCTAGGACTCAAACCCAGGTCTTCTGAATCCCAGTCCAGATTCAGAAACATAATGTTAGGCATCTAGTTCATCCTGTTGTTGTTGTTTTTTTTTTTTCCTTTACAGATGAAAAGAGTTCAGAGAGGGAGGGTAATTTACCTGAAGCCACAGAGTAAATTAGTGAAAATAAGAACCGGAGCCCAAGGCTGGCTGTAGAACTGGGACTGAATGGAAATTGGAGACTCTCACTTCACTTCTAGTCTCCGAGAAACCTCAATAACTTAGGGACCCCAGTGTCTCGGAATTAAATAACAGAGGTAGGGATGCAGTCCTTGCTTAAGCTGACTATGAATCCCCAGAAGGCTGGAATCTGGGGTATAGTTTGTATGTGTGTGTGTTGAGAGTGAGGGGGTCTGCTCTGGTCCCCTCCAAAAAACTCTTAAGAAAAGGCTCACCTAATTTCTCCTCTTTCAAGGCCTCTGGCTTTGAGAGTGAGAAGATGACTCACTCATTGCCCACAGTTGCCGCTGAGAACATAATTACTAGCTGGGACATCACCATAGCATCCGGCCATCACATTTGCAGAGTAGTGTCTTGTTTTTGTCAAAGCTCTTTCCTATTTTTTCTTTGTTTTTCATTTCAGCTTCCTCAAGCTCCAGGGAGCCAGATGAGGCAGATACCATTACCTCTTCTTTTATAAAGAAGAAACTCATTTATGGAGGGGTGGGAGAAATGAGTGGGGAGCTGAACCAGTGTTGGACAGACTGAGATTAATCCCCAGTCCTTTGATTTCCAGCTTTCTGGAGTCTCTGCATAAATACCCAGAGTCCCAGAGGAGGCATCAGTGTCCCTCAAATGCCTGATGACAACTCCCTCCCTCATTTATTAATCACTGAGCTGGGGCCAGATATTGTATGGGGCTTTCATTGGAAACAAAGGTGACAGAGACCCTGCCTTTAAGTGTTCACAATCTGGATATTGATTAGGTCACCACTCTGCCCATTTCAATCCTCAGCTTTCTCTTCTTCTACTAGAAAAATAACCCCAACAGTGCTTTATTTTATTTCATTTATTTCTTATTTATTTGAGACAGAGTCTCACTCTGTTGCCCAGGCTGCAGAACTTGACCACAGCTCAATGAAGCCTCAACCTCCTGGGCTCAAGTGATCCTCTCACTTTTGCTGAGCCTGGTCTCAAACTCCAGGACTCCAGTGATCCTCCCACCTTGGCCTCCCAAAGCACTGGGATTACAGATGTGAGCCACCTGGCCCAGCCTTGTTTTATTATTTTTGAGACAGGGTCCGGCCCTATAGCTCAGGCTGGAGTGCAGTGATGTGATCACAGTTCACTGCAGCCTCAACCTCCTGGGCTCTGGTGATTCTCCCACCTCGCCCTCCCTAGTAGCTGGGACCACAGGCATGCAACACCATGCCCAGCTAATTTTTAAATTTTTTGTAGATTTGGGGTCTCACTCTGTGGCCTAGGCTGGTCTTAAACTCCTAGGCTCAAGCGATCTTCCTACCTTGGCCTCCCAAAGTGTTGAGATTACAGGTGTGAGCCATCATGCCCAGTCCAATAATGCTTTTTGGCTGGTGATGTTGAATCAATTTTATAACCTTTTCAGAAGTTGATTAGGAGTCAGAACACTAACATTCTAGTTCCAGTTCTGCTACTTTACTGTGTAATAGTGAGCCAGTCCTTTCCCTATGCGTGGGCTTTAGTTTTCACATCTGCAAAATGATTTTGTGGGATTGTGTCAGAAGACAGTAGGAATATGGTTTCTAAGAACTTCTGGCTCAGATCATTTAGGAGATGAAGACCCTTTGTAATCTGTGGGCAGTGTTGTTTCTTTGGGTGAAAGGCTGGAGGGTAGGAGCCAACGGGGCATGTTATGAGACCTTACATCCTGCTGCCTTCCTCCTTAGCTTTGTGAGGTACCCTTCCCAAGGAGCAGGGAAATTGAGCTTTCTGAAAACCTCAGAGGGACCTCATTTCTACCTGTCCTCACCAGCAATACTCAGGAAGCACCAAAACTATTTTGGGTTGGAAGTTATTCAGCCAGATTCCAAGGTTGAAGTTCATGAAACAGAGAGAGAATCAGAGAAGGAGAAGAGAGAGGCATAAAGGAAGAGGCAGAGAGACAGAGAAATGGAAGAAAGAGGTTGGAGGGACAGAGGGAAAGACTTAGAAGAAAAAAAGGAGGAGCGAGAAAAATAGAGAGTAGGAATTAGAGACAGAAACAGATAGAGACAGAAAGAAAAAGAAAGAAACAGAGAGACAGAGAAACAGAAGAGAGAAGGAAACAGAGAAGGGAAGAGGAGAGAGGAGAGAAAAACAGGGGAAAAGAGACAGAAACAGGGAAAGACAGAGAGATAAAAAAATATGAATGAATATGATAATATGATAGTGGACATACCTAGTCCCAGGCAGCCGCATGAGAGAAACTGCATACAATCGTACATCTTGAACAGAATCTGGAAGTGAAAGTGAATCTAGAAGTGAAAAATCAAGGCCAGAGAGCAATTGAGCTTTGTTCATAGTCACACAGCAAGCTGGTGGAAGTGCCAGGACTCAAACCCATGAGGCACTGGCATCAGGGAGTTTTGCCCTCTTCCCCCATCAGTTCTCCTCTGAGGATGAAGACATACAACATACATGCATGCTTACTAAGGCTGACTAGGGTAAGTTTGGTTCTATTACACAGCACTTTCGGGAGATTAGAGGCAGACTTCATGGAGGAGGTGACTTTTGGGTCAGGGCTTGAAGGATGAAAACAACAGCCAAAATTTTAATTGCGACCAGGCGTGCTGGCTCACGCTGGTAATCCCAGCACTTTGAGAGGCCAAGGAGGGTTGATTACCTGAGGTCAGGAGTTCGAGACCAACCTAGCCAACATGGTGAAATCCGTGTCTACTAAAAATTAAAAAAAAAAAAAATTAGCTGGGTGTGGTAGCACGTGCCTGTAGCCCCAGCTACTGGGAAGGCTGAGGCAGGAGAGTCACTTGAACCTGGGAGACAGAGGTTGCAGTGAGCTGGGATCGCACCATCACACTATAGCCTAGGCAACAAGATCAAAACTCCGTCTCAAAAAAAAAAAAAAAAAAAAGAATTTCAAAGATACACTTATTCTTTAAAAAAATTCAAAGTAAGGCTGGGCACAGTGGCTCATGCCTGTAATCCCAGCACTTTGGGAGGCTGAGGCGGCCAGATCACAAGGTCAAGAGATCGAGACCATCCTGGCCAATGTGGTAAAACCCCATCTCTACTAAAAACACAAAAATTAGCTGGACGTAGTGGCGTGTTCCTGTAGTCCCAGCTACTCGGTAGGCTAAGGCAGGAGAATCACTTGAACCCAGAAGGCGGAGGTTGCAGTGAGCCGAGATAGCGCCACTGCACTCCAGCGTGGGTGACAGAGTGAGACTCCATCTTAAAAAAAAAAAAAAAAATTCAAAGTAGGTAAGATTTTGATAGGTGCAGAAGCGGGTGGTTCTAATTCAAGGGAATAGCACAGGGGGTAGGAGTGCTTGAGGAGGACATGAATAGGTGGCTGAGCAAGGTGTCATCTGCCTTCTGGAGGGCAGAGGGCATGAAAAAGGGGTCCCAGATTTTGGTCACCCCATGAGTGACAGGTGTCTGGGTTGGCTTGTGATGACAGTGAGGAGGAAAGGGAGGCTTTTGAGCAGGGATGCTGTAAGAACAGGGTTGAGTTCTAGGAAGATTCCCTCTGCCAGTCAGCCTGATGGAGGATGGATTGGAGAAAAGATACTGACATCAGGGAGCCGTGACAGAAGATCTTTGCTGTAGTTCAGGTGACAGATAAGTAATAAGAATCTGATGTGGCGTGGTGGGAGTGGGTATAGATGCAGTGGTTTTGGGGGTGGCTTTCTAAGGTTCCTTTGGAGAAAACATAGGATCTGAATTAGTACCATTGTTGGGGGAATAAGGAGAGAGATGAACAGACGGCCAAAAAGCAGCCACCCAAAACTCCAGACAGGTAGCTGTCTTTTCCTAGCTTATGGTTGGAGTGTGTGTTTGTGTGTGTGTGTGTGTGTGTGTGTGTGTGTGTGTCTTTTTAAAATTTTCCATCGGCTGCTCTGAGAGTTTGTGTGTCTCCCAAAGTGCGTGAGCAACCTCCTGCATATGCATCTGTGTATGGATGTACGTCTCCAGGCGTCTAAATGCGTCTGTACCTTGCTCTGTGCGTGTTTCACCTAATCCATGCTGTGGTTAAACTGATTGGCTAAAGGAATGACTTCACATTGCTTCATGCATCTTAAAGTGCAGGAATAAGCATCTTTGCTCCCAAACGTGCTTCTAAATTCTGTTTGCTAAGCTAGGCTGTGGTGGATTTGATTGGCTAAAATAGCTATTCCGAATTGCCTGTGCTCTGTGGCATAGCTACAGCTTGAAATCCTATTACTGCTGGCTACAGGAATTACCATAATGTGTTTGGCTTGATTTTCCAGACAATAATTTAGAACCTTGCCACCTCTCTATGCAGATCTACCCAGCTAAATGAGAAGTGGAACTGGGAATCTTTTTTGCAAACAAAACTCTGGCACATTAAGAACTCTCTGCTGCCTTGTGAAGGGAATAGGGAGGGGAATGCAGCCTTAAAGGACCCCACAACTCTGATTATGGTTTGATTCTGCCCAGAGACATAGATATGTAGTCCACATAGGCTTAAGATCTCTTATAGAATTTAGACCATTTCTTTCATTTTCTTTCCATTCCAGCCAGTGAAATGGTGAGTGTTCTTATGCCTTCTTCTCATTCTCAAGAGCAGTCAGCTCTACCAAGAACAGTAGGCTCTCAATAAGTATTTATTGCCTTGAAATTGAATTATAGCTGTTGAAGCCAAAACCTGGAGAGAAGGAGAAATTTATTCAAGATCTCACAGAGGAATTTGAACTTGAATCCTGGTTTCTGGGTTTCCTGTCAAGAACTCTTGCAGCAATGTCATCCTGCCTTGTGATAGCTCAGGTTCAGACCTCTGTCAGTAGAGGGCTTATACAGCTCTGACCAATGTGTGATTGGGTCTAGTCTCTTTACCCCTCCGGGCCTCAGTGCTCTCATCTGCACTGTGTGAAGATTAGGCTACAAGGTATTCAGAGGGCCTTTCTAGTTCTGCTTCTAGGAATCTGTGACCAACACTGAGAACATAAACCTGTAGGCCCTTGGGTGGGGTGAGGAGGGGAGGAAGCAGTTGGGGCCTGTCTCAGAAGCTGTGTGTCACACCTTCCTCCCTCTCCCCTGACTCCAAATCTCCATTAAAAGAAGTAGAATAACTTTTCCGGTTTGGGAAATCATTCTCTGACCCAAAAGCCATTGGGCCTCTGGAAAGTGGGACAGCGTGTCCAGCCCACAGCCTCTAAATGCCCAATAGGGCTAGAAAGGCCAAGGTGGCTGGCTGGGCAGGTGGGAAATGGTTGGCTTGGAGAAGTTCCCCACTTCTGGAGGATCTAACCCTGGTGGGGAAGGGAGGTGACTGCCACTCAGCCCTGGCAGGTTGACAGGCTGGGCTGAACCAGTGTGTTCTGGAAAGGCCAGGAATGATGTCATGGGACGCTTTGGGCTGCAACAACAGGAAACCACTGAGTGTTTACATTGGCTCTCAGAGCTCAGGCAGCCTGTTTTTTCTTCACTTCCTCAGTCTATCTGTTTCCTCTGATTCAAATACTATGAAGAGGGACTCATTGCCCAGGCTAGGGAAAGTGGAAAGGAGGCCCAAGAAGAAAGAGCCTCCTTCCCAACCCAGAATGTCAGATGCTTGGGAGGGAAGGCCAGCTTTACCCTAGCTAGGCCCCTGCCAATAATAGATCTTAGGGTAGGGAAGCAAGACAGTTAGGGCCTACTCTGAGCATTCTACTGCTCTGTGGAAAGCAACTTCAAAATTCTTCCAAAGACTCAAGTTCTAAACTTGGAAGCTATCTTGTATTCTCTTCCGATCTAATCAGTTACCAAATCTTGTTAATTAAATCTAATTGAATCCGTTTTAACCAACAGTGGATTTGTGTGCAAAGTGCTATGTTGTGCTGTCTGTGTGTGTGTGGGGAGAGAACACAGGTAGTGGGTGAGATACAAAGATAAAAAAGAGTTCTTGCCCTCAGGGAATTAATGATAGAGCGACAGAGAGTAACAGTAGGATGTCCTCCATCTGTTACCATCTCTTCATCCCCAAGGCTGCTGCCCCAGTTCAGGAACACCCATCATTTCCCATTTGCATGCAACAGTCTTTTAATGGGTCTCCCTGTTTCCAGTCTTTCCCCTCCCACACTTCCTTCATAATTATATTGAAGTGACTCCGGTATAATTATGGAGGAAGGCTCTCCAGCTCCACTCTCCAGCTCCACTCTCTCTCATCAAGCCTCCTAGATGGTGTGGCAGGGTGGCTTCAAGTTTCGTCTTGGTGTCAGGCAGACCTGGATTTGAGTGGGTACCTTACCATTCACTATTGGCTGTGTGACAGTGGGCAGTGGCTTTGCTTTTCCAAAGTGCTATTTCTCTAGTTTTAGTTTCTTTATTGACAAAATGAAGATAAATTCTACCTCACAGGGCTGTTGTGAGAATTAAATGAAATAATGTATGCATGGTGCCCAGTACAGAGTTATCATTTGATAAATGGCAGTTCTAATTACCGTGCCTCAGATGTGTCATGTTCATTTCTATCTCAGCTCCTTTATGCCATCTGAAACAGGCTCCTTTCTCTTAAAGACTACTATAACTGGTGGGACCTTAGAGACCATATACAGGAGTCTGATCACTCCTACTGAGGCCTGGGAGGGGAAACAACGTGCTCAAGATTACACAGAAAGTGAATTCCAGGTCAGGTGCAGTGGCTCACACCTGTAATCCCAGCACTTGGGGAGGCAAGGTGGGTGGATCACCTGACATCAGGAGTTCGAGACCAGCCTGGCCAACATGGTGAAACCTCGTCTCTACTAAAAATGCAAAAACTATTGGGGCGTGGTGGTGGGTGCCTGTACGCAGCCTGTACTGGGTGCCAGCTACTCAGGAGGCTGAGGCAGGAGAACAGCTTGAAGTTGGCAGGTGTAGGTTGCAGCAAGCTGAGATCATGCCACTGCACTTCAACCTAGAATGACTCCATCAAAAAAAAAAAAAGAAAATGAATTCCAGAACCACAACTAAAACACTTTACAAATGTTAACTCATTTTATCTTTACAGCAGCCCTGTAAGGTCGGTAGTAGGGGTAGTATGTACTATTATTAGGTCCATTTAATAGATGAAAGGACAGGCTCAGATAGGTTAGGTAACTTGCCTAAGGTCACACAGCTGGAAATGACAGATCCAGGATATGCATCTAAGTAGTCTGACCTCAAGCAGCTGAGCACTTGAAATGTGATTAGTGTGACTAAGCAATTTCATTTCTAATAATAATTTATTTTAATAAATCTAAAGTTAAAATTTAATAGCCGGTTGAAGCTAATGGCTACCATGTTGGACAGGATGTTCTAGGCTTAGTGCTTCTTCAGACTCCAGAAGGATAAGAACCATATCTAATAAACTTTTATGTCATTGCAGTACCCAGCACTGTGCATGACACATCTACCATTATATTCAAATTTAGCTATGTTAGTAGGCTCTTGTGATCCAGGCAAAAAGGGAGCCTACAATATGGTAGTCACAGTCAAGAGGGACAGAAAAGGACGTATTTGAGAGATCATTATTAACAATATGATAGTCACAGTCAAGAGGGACAGAAGGGGACATATTTGAGAGATCATTATTATCACTATTATCATCACCATTATCATAGTAAAATTAATAGGTAATTAAGTACTTACTTATGTGCCAGGCAACTGTTTTACGTGCTTTACATAGATTAATTCATTTGATTCTTACAACAACTTTATGAGGTAGGCTTAGGTACTATTACCATCATTCCCATTTTGCAGGTAAGGGAATGAGGCACAGAAAGTTGAAGTGACTAATAAGTTGCAGAGCCAGGATATAAGCCAAGGCAGGCTGGTTTTAGAACCCAATATCTTAACAACTACTCTATATCATGCACTGGAGCAGAGGACAGATGTCCAGGGAGCAATATGAAAGTTTGGTTCATGGTAGGGTTGTAGTGCACGTGGGATGTCCACAGGGAGATAGCCAGTAGATGGTTGGCCATGTGGGTTTCAAGCTCAAAGAAGAGTGCAGGGTTAGAGATTGAATATTTGAAATCATCAGCATAAAGATGGCAATTGAAGCCACAGGAATTCATGTCATCCCACAGGGAAAGTGTGCAGTGTTAATAGAGGTTAGGAAACACTGTGCATCAACATAAAGGAGGGATTCTCTGATAATGGATTTCAGGTAGAAGGAATAGGCTCCTTTTGAAGGTGGCAGCAGATCAGAAATAAGCATAGGGAGCAAGAAGGGCAGAGAAAGGGATTGAACTAAACATCTTTCCCCCAAACATGCTCTTCTTTAGTGGTCTCTACCTCAGTGAATGGCTCCACCATCAACATAATTGGACAAACCCAGAACCTGGGGATCATCTCTAACTCCTCCATGTCCTTCACCTCTCATATTCAATCTATTATCAAGGTCCATTGGCTCTTTTCAAAATTTATCTTGAACCTAACCTCTTCTGCCCACCTCCACCACCACTACCCTGGTCTAAGCCACCATCATATTTCACTTATATGACTGAAGTGGCCTCCTTCCTGGTCTCCCTGCTTCCATACTTACCTCCCTACAGTCAGTGCTCAACCCAGCATTCAGAGTGATCATGTTAAAAACAAAAGTCGGTTTACGTCATTCCTCTGTTCGCAACTAGCCCATGGCTCCTCCAGCATGCTCAGGACTTACAATCCCCTTAAAGATGCCTCAGCCTCTGTCCTGGGTTCCAGATTAACGTTTGACATCTCCATGTGATAAATTGCCATTTGATAATTTGACATCTCCATTTGGTTTGACATCTCCATGTGGTATATTACCATTTGGTAAATTCTCCATTTACCACCGGTAAATCAAAGACAGCCAAAGCAGAACATTGCCACTCCAAAGCTTGTTCCATCACAATCTTTTCCGCCAAAGAAACGGCACCACCATCCACCCAGATAGCAAGTCAGAAATCTAAGACTTAGGTTTGCCTCCTCTTTCTTATTACCCCTAACCATTCAGCTTATTAGCAAGTCCGGCTACACTCAGAATATATCCCTAACACATCCACCTCTCTCCTCATTTACTTCCCAAAAGTCCAGTTCAAGTCCCTATCATCTGTCAACTGGATGACTTGCCCTAACCTCCTTACAGGTCTCCTGGCTTCCACCCTTGCCCCCTACAACCCCTTCTTTACAATAAATCCAGAAGAATCTTTGTAAAACATAGATCATGCTAATCTCCTGCATGAAACTCTCTAGTGTCTTTCCATCACATGAGGACCAAAAGCCAAATGTTTTGCCATAGCCCACAAGGGCCTACGTGATCTAGTCTCTGCAAATTTCTCCAACTCCTTCTCCTACTACTCACTCCTTTTCTCACCACAACTCAGCCACTCTGATCATTTTTCCGGTATTTGAACAGCTCAAACCCATCACCACCTCCTCTCCTTACTTATCACCTGATTCACTCCTTCCTCAGGCATCAACTCAGATACTCACTAGCTCTGAGAGACTCTTTTCCACATCCCAGACTAAGAAATTCCTTATGTGTGTCACTCTCACAACATTCCGTCATTCTCCTTCACAGTGTTAAGCCTAGGTTCAATCGTTAATTTATTAATTAACGTTAATTGATTAATCAATTTTTGAGACAGGATCTTGCTCTGTCACCCGTGCTGGAGTGCAGCAGCGTGACCACAGCTCACTGCAGCCTTGACCTCCCAGGCTCAAGTGATCCTCCCACCTCAGCTTCCCGAGTGACTGGGTCTACAAGTATGCACCGCCATACCGAGTCTTTGTTTGTTTGTTTGTTTGTTTTTATGTTTTGAGACAGAGTCTTGCTCTGTTCCCCAGACTGAAGTATGGTGGTACAATCTCGACTCACTGCAGTCTCCACCTTCCAGGTTCAAGCGATTTTCCTGCCTCAGCCTCCTGGGTAGCTGGGACTATAGGCGTGTGCCACCATGCCCACCTAATTTTTGTATTTTTAGTAGATGAGGTTTTGCCATGTTGGCCAGGCTAGTTTCAAACTCCAGAACTCAAGCAACTCTCCTGCCTTGGCCTCTCAAAGTGCTAGGATTACAGGTATGAGCCACTGCATCCAGCCTGATTGTCAATTTAATTACTAGATTGTAACCTCCATGAGAATAGGGACAGTCCGTCATAGAATTCTATCCCATATGCCTAACACAGTAGCTGCAATATAGTATTAATTTATTTGTTTATTCATTCAAAGATATTTATCAAACACTCACTATTTGCAAGTTACTATTCTAGGAGCTTGAGGTGCGAAACAGACATAAATGACTTGCCTTTATGGAGCTTACATTCCAGTGGGACACACACTGAGTGGCAGGAATTTTATTTGATATTTATTGGATCTGTGGTCTTAAGCCTGAGTATAACCGTATTACTTAGTTTATTCATTTATTCAACAAACATCTATTGAATATTTTCAATTGACCAGGTACTTTAGACATTTTTTCATTTAATCCGTGAAACAACCCTGTGAGAGAGATATCACTAGCCCCATTTCTAAGACAGAGAAACTGAGGTCAGAGAGGTTTAGCAACTTGCCTTAGGTTAAGTAGCAAGCAATCAAGTGCATGTAGTTTGACCACAAAGCTTGCCAGCTTACTCATCACACTACAACATACTGCTTTTGACAAGTCAGTTCTGGCCCTAAAAGGATACAAAGGAACTCCTGCAGGGCGCCTGACCCAGAGGGAGATCTTGAGGAAATGAAGCCATGGAGAAAGCTCCCAGCCTACACCAGGCCTGTTATAACCCTGATGTAGTCTCCATTCCTTATGGTGATAGAGTAGACCTCATAACTGGGTTTTCTTTGACAGATTGGGAAAATAGAGACACAGGGTCAGGGAAGGAGTCACCCAAAGGCACATTAGCAGTGAAGAAAGACCCTGGCACCCTTGTATTCAGGATATCATAGAATAAGGCACTGAGAGTTAACTTTGGGAAGGAGACCAGTGGTGGTAGCTACAGAACAAGTACCTAATTGTCAATCTTAAGCCTGGGTTCTTGGGTAAGGTCCTGTCTCCACACCTTTATGTGAACCCAGGAGGTCTTTGCTATTCTGGACCATTTCCTGCCCTCACTTCCAATTCCGCCCTATTCTGAGCTAAATGTTTGAAAGACAGGAGACAGGGGACATGGTTCTGGGGCTCAACCTCTCCCACCATAAAGGCAAATATAAGGAAAAGTCACTGGGCCTGGTGACACATGCGTGTAATTGTTGCTACTCAGGAGGTTGAGGCAGGAGGATCACTTGAGCCCAGGAGTTCAAGACTCTGTCTCAATTAAAATTAAGAAATAAAAAGATATAAGGAAATGTCTTCAACACTGAAAGGGAGGCAGGGTGCAACGGCAGGTGGAAAGCGGCATAGCCCTACCAGACTGCACTTCCCTGAGGTGCAGAGCAAAACTCTGTCTGTGTAGTCACCTCTGTGAAGTGATTCCAAATGCCACAGTGTGGGGCAGACAAAAAAGGAAAGGGGGTGGCAGGGATTTACAATCTTTGGATATGGGCTAGACAGAGCCTGTCAGTGGGTAGGAGACTGTGTGTGAGTTAAATGAAGACAGTTTTGCATGGAGACAGGGCAGGCCTGGGAGAGGAGGAGAAAAGGAGGAGCATGAGGCAGGATGAGTGAAGAATCTCTGTACCCAGTTTTGTTGCTAGAACACAGCTGTGACTGTGTATTTCTAGGAGATGTGTTCATACCTGAGTGGGTGGGTGGAAGGCAGGGCTTATTTATGCAAGGTCTATGCGGGAATATGTGTATGCAAGGTGTGTGTGTGTGTGTGTGTGTGTATGCAAAGTGTCAGGGGAGGGAAAGTTGTGGGTGTCAGTGTCCTTGTAAAGTCAGTCTGGATGTGCATTTCAGTTTTTGTGTGGAATGCAAGAAACACAAGATATAGGTAGTGTGCATCAGGGAGATTTTATATGTGAGATGTGTAAGAGGAAAAAGGGGCTAAGCATGCAGTGTGTGCTGATGGTTATAGGGGAACATTGAGGTGAGGTGTTGGTAGAGTACATGGCATGCTGTCTGTGTGGAGTAAACAAGAGCTTTGGAATGGTCTAAGTGTACCAGGCATTCTCAGTAATCTCAGCCATGTCTCTCTGAACCTCAACTTCTCTGCTGATAAAAGGGATAAGCCCCACCCACATACAGGGTTGTATAAAAATTCAGTGAGTTAATCCATGAGAATTGTCCTGCTCACAATAGGTGCTCAAGAAATGGTTAATACCATGATTCTGGTTGTGAAGTGAAATTGCCAACACCTGAGACAGAGCTCGTTAAATGTTTACCAAACTGAAGAATAAATGACTTGTTGGTTTGGTTTTGCCTGCTCAACACCAAATAGTCAATTGATAACTTAACTGGGGCTTGTATTAGCTCATTATTTTTTTATTTGTATTTTATTTTTTATTATATTTATAGATCCAGGGCTCTCATTATGTTGAGAGCCCTGGAGCTATAGATATAAAGTCCCTGAAGGGGTTGGTGGGGAGTAAGGAAGGGAAGAGATGGCTTGAAAGCCATTCAGACAGGCCTGGGCAAAAAGCAGGGGAAGATGCCAAGAACTCTCTATGCACTCAAGGAATTGAGTCAAGAATGCAAAGGTATATAGGGTTTCCATGCCTACCCTGGGTTCCGTCATTCCAAGGCAGCTCTTGAGTTTAAGGCTCAGGCCTGCCCGGAACAAGGCAAAATTGACCTCCTAAAGAGCAGAGGAAAGGGAGGAGCAGAGACTGCTTGTACGGGAAATGCCCATTGCTGTGAACTTGATCACATTTAAAGCACGTAGCTCTACAACCTAGTCTCTAGGGCTTGACCCAAGCCGGGGCTCAGCAAGTGGTCATGGAGAACAGAAGCCACATAGTCCCACGGCCATAGTATTAAGGTTAAAGAGTGGATTTCCTGGCCAGGCGCAGTGGCTCACGTCTCTAATCCCAGCACTTTGGGAGGCCGAGGTGGGCAGATCACGAGGTCAGGAGATCAAGACCATCCTGGCTAACACGGTGAAACTAAAAATACAAAATATTAGCCGGGTGTGGTGGCATGCACCTGTAGTCCCAGCTACTGGGGAGGCTGAGGCAGGAGAATTGCTTGAACCCGGGAGGCAGAGGTTTCATCGAGCTGAGATCGTGCCACTGCACTCCAGCCTGGGTGACAGAGCAAGACTCCGCCTAAAAAAAAAAAAAGTAGATTTCCTGACTCCTTATTTGTATGTATATTGTCTGTCTCCTCTCACTAGAATGTTCTTCACTACTATTTTTCTGGTACCTAGACCTAGCATGGAGTAGGTACTTCATAAATGGTTACAATAGATTATAGCCGTAAGAGTAATATTTATCATAGCTGTTATTACATTTTTTTCTTTTTGGTATTTTTTTTAACTGTGGCAAAATATATATCACAAAATTTTCCAACTTAACCATTTTCAAGTGTTCAATTTAGTGGCTTTAATTACATTCACAGTGTTGTGCAACCATCACCACTTATCTATTTCTGAAACTTTTTCATCACACCAAACGGAAACACTGTAACCATTAAGCAATAACTTCCTACTCCCTGCCTCCCTCCTGTCCCTGGTAACCTCTAATCTACTTTCTGTCTCTGTGAATTTGCCTATTTTGAATATTTCATATAAGTGTCTTTATATAATATTTGTCCTTTTGTTTTTGGCTTATTTCATTAACAATGTTTTCAAGGCTCATTCACATTACAGCATATATGAGAACTTCATTCCTTTTAACAATTGAATAATATTCCACTGTATGTATAGACCATGTTTTATTTATCCATTGATCTGTTGATTGACATATGAGTTGTTTCCACATTTTGCCTATTGTGAATAATGTTGCAGTGAACACTGGCATACAGGTATCTGTTTGAATACCTGTTTTAAATTCTTTTGGGTGTATACCTAGGAGTGGAATTGCTGGGTCATATGGTAATTCTATGTTTAGCTTTTTGAGGAACTGCCAAACTGCTTCGCATAGCATCTACACCATTTTGCATTCTCATCAACAGTGTATGAAACTTAGAATTTCCCCACATCTTTTCAACACTTACTTTCCATTCTTTTTTAAAGCTTTTAATGCTTGTTTATTTTTAACTGTAGCAAAATATACATAACATACCACTGCGCTCTAGCCTGGGTGACAGAGTGAGACTCCTCAAAAACAAATACAAATAGCATAAAATTTACCATTTTAACAATTCGTAGATTTACAATTCAGTAGTGTTAAGCATATTCACATTGTTGTGTAACCAATCCCCAGAACTCTTTTCATCTTGCAAAATTAAAACTCTGTACCCATTAAACAACAACTCCTCATTTTGCCCTTCCACCAGCCCTAGGGAAACCATAATTTTTCTTTCTGTCTCAATAAATTTGACTACTTCAGGTACCTCATACAAGTTACATCATACAGTTTCTTTCCCTCCCTCCCTCCCTTCCTTCCTTCCTTCCTTCCTTCCTTCCTTCCTTCCTTCCTTCCTTCCTT
>NW_012119332.1:485491-487012 GCF_000951035.1 Colobus angolensis palliatus | reverse complement strand
TTCCTTCCTTCCTTCCTTCCTTCCTTCCTTCCTTCCTTCCTTCCTTCCTTCCTTCTTTCGAGTCCTGCTGTCTCATCCAGGCTGGAGTGCAGTGGCACAATCTTGGCTCACTGCTACCTCTGCCTCCCAGGTTCAAGTGATTCCGCCTCAGCCTCCCAAGTAGCTGGGATTACAGGTGTGTGCCACCATGCCTAGCTAATTTTTATATTTTTAGTAGAGATGGAGTTTCACCATGTTGCCCTGGCTGGTCTCAAACTTTCTGACCTCAGGTGATCCACCCACCTCAGCCTCCCAAAGTGCAGGGATTACAGACATGAGCCACTGTGCCTGGCCAGTATCAGTATTTCTGTGATTGCTTTATTTCACTTAGCATAATGTCTTCAAGCTTCATCCATGTTGTAGCTTGTGTCAAAATTTCCTTCCCTTTTAAGGCTGAATAATATTCCATTGTATGTTTAGTGTATTTCATTCAACCTTTGATGGACACTTGGGTTGCTCCTCCCTTTCAGCTATTGTGAACAATGCTGCTGTGAACATGGGTATATCAATATCTCTGTTTTCCGAAGTGCCTGTACCATTTAATATTCCCACCAACAGTTCACAGAAGCTCCAATTTCTCTATGTCCTCACCAATACTCCACTCTTTTTGGGTTATAGCCATTCTAATGGTTGTGAAGTGGTAGCTCATTGTGGTTTTGTTTTGCATTTTCCTAATGACCAAAAATGTTGAGCATATTTTTATTTGCTTATTTAATATGTTATATCTTCTTTGAAGAAACGTCTATTTAAGTACTTCATCCATTTTTAAAATTGGCTTGTGCTCTGTTTGAATGTGTCCCTCCAAAAGTGTGTTGGAACTTACTCCCCAATGCAACAATTGGGAGGTGGGAGGTGGGGCCTAATGAGCGGTGATTAGATTATGAAGTGTATTAACACAGGAGTGGGTTTGTTATTGTGGGAAAAGATTCATTATAAAAAAGCAAGTTTGGTCCCCTTTTCTCTCTCTCACCCTCTCTTGCCCTCTAGCCTTCCACTATGTGATGACACAGCAAGATAGCCCTCACTAGATGCTAGTTTCTTAATCTTGGACTTCGCAGCCTCCACAAGTGTATGCCAATACATTTCTGTTCTTCATAAATTACCTACACTCAGGTATTGCGTTATAGCAGCACAAAATGGACTCAGATTATTCATCTTTTTGTTGCTGAGCTGTAGCAATTCTTTGTATATTTTGGATACTAACTCCTTATCACATAAAATTTGAAACTATTTCCTCCCACTTTGTAGCTTGTCTTTTCTTTTTCTTCATAATGGCTTTTTGTTTGTTTGCTTTAGTTTGTTTGTTTTTGTGAAGCAGGGTCTTGCTCTGTCGCCCAGGCTGGAGTGCAGTGTTATGATCTTAGCTCATTGAAACCTCCTCCTCCTGGCTTCAAGTGATCCTCCTGCCTCAGCTTCTCAAGTAGCTGGGACTACAGACACATGCCCACACACCTGGCTAATTTCTGTATTTTTAGTAGAGAC
>NW_012119332.1:468296-483396 GCF_000951035.1 Colobus angolensis palliatus | reverse complement strand
TAATTTCTTTTTCTTGTCTTATTGCTCTAGCCAGAACTTCTAGTACAATTTTGAATAGCAGTGATGAAGCTAGGCATCTTTGTCTTTTTTTTTTTTTTGAGACAGAGTTTCACTCTGTCACCCACACTGGAGTGCAGTGGCATGATTTCTGCTCACTGAAACCTCTGTCTCCTGGGTTCAAGTGATTATCTTGCCTCAGCTTCCTGAGTGGCTGGGACAACAGGTGCACACCCCCACATGCAGCTAATTTTTGTATTTTTAGTAGAGACAGGGTTTTGCTATGTTGGCCAGGCTGGTCTCAAACTCCTGACCTCAAGTGATCCACTAGCTTCGGCCTCCCAAAGTGCTGGGTTTATAGGCATGAGCCACCGCTCCCGGTCAGCATCTTTGTCTTGTTCTTGTTCTTGATCTTAAAGGGGAAAAGTTTTCCGTTTTTCTCAATTGAGTATGTTAGCTGTGAGTTTTTCCGTAAATGTTCTTTTTAATGTTGATAAAGTTTCCTTTTATTCCTAGTTTTCTCAGTGTTTTTATCATCAAAAGGTATAGATTTTGTGAAATGCTTTTCCAATCTCAATTGAGAAGACCATGTGGGTTTTTCCTCTTCCTTCTTATTAATGTAATGGATTACATTGATTGGCTTTTCTTAAGTTGAATGTTGTTTCAATTCTTGCAATAAATCCTACATGATTATGATGTATAATCCTCTTAATATGCTACTAGATTTTTTTTTTGTATTTAGTTGAGGACGTTTGCCTCTAAATTGATAAGGGAGGTCAGTCTGTATTTTGTTTTTAACATTGTATGCTTCATCTGGCTTTAGTATTAGGTTAATTCTGGCCTCAAAGAATGAGTTAGAAAGTATTCCCCCTTCTTCTATTGTTTGAAAGAGTTTGAAAATAATTGGCATTAATTCTTTTTTAAATATTTGGTAGAATTCGGCCGGGCACAGTGGCTCAAGCCTGTAATCCTAGCACTTTGGGAGGCCAAGGAGGAGAGATCAACTGAGGTCAGGAGTTCAAGACCAGCCTGGCCAACGTGGTGAAACCCCGTCTCTACTAAAAATACAAAAATTACCTGGGGCATGGTGGCAGGCACCTATAATCCCAGCTACTTGGGAGGCTGAGCAGGAGAATCACTTGAACCCATAAGGCGGAGGTTGCAGTGAGCTGAAATCATGCCATTGTACTCCAACCTGGGTGACAAGAGAGAAACTCTGTCTCAAAAAAAAAAAAAAAAATGGTTGGAATTTATAAGTGAAATCATCTGGCTCTGGTCTTTCCTTTGTTGGGAGTTTTTTCACCACTGATGCAATCTTTACTTGTTATAGGTAGCTTAAGGTTTTCTATTTCTTCTTGAGTTGCCTTAGGGAATTTTTGTGTTTCTAGGAATTTGTCCACTTAATATAATTTATTCATGAACAACTGTTTATAGTATTCTTTTGTAATAATTTTTACTTTGCAAGGCTGGTAGAAATATCTCCACTTTCATTTATTATTTTACTTACTTTTTGTTGTTGTTGTTGTTGCCTAGGCTGGAGTGCAGTGTTGTGATCTTGGCTCACTGCAACATCTGCCTCCCGGGTTCAAGTAATTCTCCTACCTCAACCTTCTGAGTAACTGGGATTACAGGCATGCGCTACCACACCCGGCTAATTTTGTGTTTTTAGTAGAGATGGGGTTTCTCCATGTGGGTCAGGCTGGTCTCGAACTCCCAACCTCAGGTGATCCATCTGCCTCGGCCTCCCAAAGTGCTGGGATGACAGGCATGAACCACCATGCCTGGCTTATTTTACTTACATGCGTATTCCCTCTTTCTTTTTTTGTCATTCTGGACAAAAGTTTGTCAATTTTGTTGATTTTTAAAAATGAACCAACTTTGGGTTTTATTGATTCTCTCTACTGTTTTCTATTCTCCATTTTGTTTATCTCAACTCTAATGTTTATTATTTCCTCCCTTCTGCTAGTTTTGTGTTTAATTTTTTTTTTTTTTTAATCAATGGCTAAAGTGAAGTTGTTGACTTGAGCTCTCTCTTTTTATTTTTTAATGTAAGCATTTAGAACTATAAATTTCCAGTCCCAGCTACTCAGGAGACTGAGGCACAAGAATTGCTTGAACCTGGGAAGTGGAGGTTGCAGTGAGCCAAGACCACACCACTGCACTCCAGCCTGGGCAGCAGAGGGAAATCCTGTCAAAAAAAAAAAAAGAAAGAAAGAAAAAGAAAGAAAGAAAGGAAAGAAGGAAAGAAAAGAAAGAGAAAGAAAGAAAGAAAAAAAGAAAGAAGAAAGAAAGAAAGATAGAAAGAAAGAAAGAAAGAAAGAAAGAAAGAAAGAAAGAAAGAAAGAAAAAGAAACTATAAATTTCCCTCTAATCAGTGTCTTCACTTTATTCCCAAATTTTTGGTATGCTGTGTTTTCATCTTCATTCATCTCTAAGTATACTTTAACTTCCTTTGTAATTTCTTCTTTGACTTATTGGTTGCTTATGTCATTTAACTTCTACATATTTGCAAAATTTCCAGTTTTCCTTTAGTTATTGACTTCATCGCATGTAGTCGAGGAAGATACTTTGTATGATTTCAATGTTTAAAAAATTTATTGGGACTTGTTTTATAACCTAACATATGGTCTATTCTGGAGAATGTTTCATTTGCACTTGAGAAGAACGTGTATTTTGAGAAGAATATGTATTCTGCTGTTGTTGAGTGGAGTGTTCTATATTTGTTGGTCTAGCTGGTTTACGGTGCTGTTCAAATCCTCTACTTTCTTTTTTTTTTTTTCTTTTTTTTAGTTTTAGAATAACTTTTATTCAGTCATGTTTTATGCTGTAGGGTCCAATCTAAACTTTCTAGGATGTGGCCCAACTAACTGAATTCTTTATGTCACTTGAAGGATAACGTCACTACAGTTAATTTTGATAATAACATGGTTTGAAGGATTCCGAACTGCTTGCAATTGCTGCAAATGCTTGAAGTTAGGTCTGTGCAAGGGATACAGAATAATAATCAGAAATAGTAAACATTACCTCCCTTTTCAGTGTTTTCATCAGACTACAAATTCACAAATCCTCTACTTTCTTATTCATCTTCTGCCTATCCATTATTTAGAATAGAGTATTGTGTCTTCCACTGTTATTTTAGAATAGTGTATTTCTTCCTTCATTTCTGTCAGTTTATTTCATATTTTGAGGTTTTAACTGTTTGTTGCACATATGTTTGTAATAATTATACATTATTAATGAATTGACCCTTTTATCAATCTATAATTTCATTCTTTGTTTCTTGTTAACAATCTGTTTTGTCTGATATAAATATTGCCACCCAGCTATCTTTTGGTTACTATTTGCATGGAATACTTTTTTCCATCCTTTTATGTTCAACCTATTTGTGTCTTTGAATACAAAGTGAGACTGTTGTAGACAGACAACATATAGTTGGATAGTGTTTTTTAACTATCCTGCCAGTTTCTGCCTTTTGATTGGATGATTTAATCAATTTACATTTAAAGTAATTACTGATATGAAAGAACTTCTTTTTGCTATTTGATTTTTTTATTCCTTTTCCCTTTTAAATAATTTTTATCTCTTTATTGATATTAAAAATTTCAAATGTATATCTGTCCTGATTTTCTTTAGTACTTTGTCCAAGTTTTCCTTTAGCTCTTTGAACATATTTAATACAGCTTTTTTTTTTTTTTTTTTGAGACAGAGTCTCACTTTGTTGCCCAGGCTGGAGTGCAGTGGCGTGATCTCGGCTCACTGCAAGCTTGGCCTCCCAGGTTCACACCATTCTCCTGTCTCAGCTTCCCAAGTAGCTGGGACTACAGGCGCCCACCACCACGCCGGGCTAATTTTTTGTATTTTTAGTAGAGATGGGGTTTCATCGTGTTAGCCAGGATGGTCTTGATCTCCTGACCTCATGATCCACCTGCCTCGGCCTCCCAAAGTGCTGGGATTACAGGTGTGAGCCACCGTGCCTGGCCTCTTTTAAAGTCTTTGTCTTAAGTCCATTGTCTGGACTTCCTTGAGGATGGCTTCTATCCATTTATTTTGCTACTTCCCCATTTTATTATATGCTTTGTGATTTGTTTTTGTTGAAAACTGTACATTCGAATATTACAGTGTGGTGACTGTGGAAATCAGATTCTCCTCTTTTTTCAGGGTTTGCTGTTTTGTTGATTGTTGAAGGCTGTTGTAGTCTGTATGTTTAGTGACTTTTCCAATCTCTTTTTGCAAAGGTTGTATCGCTTGTCACGTATGGTCACTGAAGTTTCTGGGTTTTTTTTAAAAAAGCTTATATTCAGCTGGTGTTTTCATAGAGATTTCCTTGAATTTCAGGAGCTAGAAACAAAAACAAACAATAAACAACAACAACAACAACAAAAAAGCAACCTCCTCCTCCTGCCAAAAAAACCCAAAATCAAAACCAAACACCTCCCCCAGTCTTTGTAGATTGTCTCTGTGCTGAGACAATCCATCACTTAGCCAGGCTTACACTGAGCCTCAAGTGAATGCTTAGTATGGTCTAAGTTCTGAGTTAAAATAAACTAAAACAAGTGCCTGGGTCAGTTTTTCAGGAAGCCCCCAGATAGATTAGAATGGACTTACACTATAATTTGTGAATAATATCTGCTATGCTATTCCTGGAACCAGGAATCAGGGTCCCACACTGAGAACATGGGATGCCACTGCTTTAAGACTGCCACTACACCCAGGAGGAGATGGGACAAGCACAAGTAAATACACTACACAATTTACTTACCATTTTCAGCTGCCTTTTTTTCTTGATTTACTTGGTTATTGTAAACATTTTGACTGTTTTCCAGAGTTCTGACAAGGTTGGTTCTGACAGTTTCTGCTTATTTTCTGATATTTCTGTGGAGGGATGAGAACTTGAAGCTGTCTATGCTGTCATTTTGCTGCATGGTCTATAATTTTTAAATAACAGCTTTATTGAGATTTAACTGACATGCCATATGTATTAGGCCATTTTCATGCTGCTGATAAAGACTGTCAAGAAAAAGAGGTTTAATTGGACTTACAGTTCCACATGGATGGGGAGACCTCAGAATCATGACAGGAAGCGAAACGCACTTCTTACATGGCAGTGGCAAGAGAAAATGAGAGAGAAGCCAAAGCGGAAACCCCTGATAAACCTCACGAGACTTTTTCACTATCATGAGAATAGCATGGGAATGACTGGCCCCCATGATTCAATTATCTCCACCTGGGTCCCGTTGTGGGAATTCTAGGAAATACAATTAAGTTGAGATTTGGGTGGGGACACAGCCAAACCATACATATCATTTTGCCCTGGCCCCTCCAAATCTCATGTCCTCACATTTCAAAACCAATCATACCTTCCCAACAGTCCCCAAAAATCTTAACTCATTTCAGCGTTAAGTCAAAAGTCCACAGTCCAAAGTCTCATCTGAGACAAGGCAAGTCCCTTCTGCCTATAAACCTGTACAATCAAAGGCAAGCTTAGTTACTTCCTAGATACAGTGGGGGTACATGTATTGGGTAAATATAACCATTCAAAATAGGAGAAATTGGCTAAAACAAGGAGGTTACAGGGCCCATGCAAGTCTGAAATCCAGTGGGGCAGTCAAATTTTAAAGCTTGAAAATGATCTCCTTTGACTACAGTTCTCATATCCAGTTCACGCTGATGCAAGAAATGGGTTCCCATGGTTTTGGGCCGCTCCACCCCTGTGACTTTGCATGGTACAGCCTCCATCCTGGCTGGCATTAATGTCTGTGGCTTTTCCAGGTGCACAATGCAAGCTGTTGGTGGAGCTACCATTCTGGGGCCTGGAGAACAGTGGCCCTCTTTTCACAGCTCCACTAGGCAGTGCCCCAGTAGGGACTCTATGTGGGGGCTCCAGCCCCACATTTCCATTCTGCACTTCCTTAGCAGAAGTTCTCCATGAGGGCCCCGCCCCAGCAGTAAACTTTTGCTTGGGCATCCAGGTCCCATACATCTTCTGAAATCTAGGCAGAGGTTCCCAAGCCTCAATTCTTGACTTCTGTGCACCTGAAGGCTCAACACCACGTGGAGGCTGTCAGGGCTTGGGGCTTCCACCCTCTGAAGCCACAGCCTGAGCTCTATGTTGGCCCCTTTCAGCCATGGCTGGAGTGGTTGAGACACAGCGCACCAAGTCCCTAGGCTGCACCCAGCTCAGGGACCCTGGGGCTGGCTCATGAAACCACTTTTTCCTCGTAGGTCTCTGGACCTGTGATAGGAGGGGCTGCGGTGAAGACCTCTGACATGGCCTGGAGACATTTTCCCCATGGTTTTGGGGATTAACATTAGGCTACTTATGCAAATTTCTGCAGCGACCTTTAATTTCTCCTAGAAAAAAATGGGTTTTTTTCTTTTCTACTGCATCATCAGGCTGCAAATTTTCTGAATTTTTATGCTGTTTCCCTTTTAAAACAGAATGCTTTTGGCCGGGTGCTGTGGATCACGCCTGTAATCCTAGCACTTTGGGAGGCTGAGGTGGGCGGATCACGAGGTCAGGAGATTGAGACCATCCTGGCTAACATGGTGAAACCCCGTCTCTACTAAAAAACCTATGATCCTAGCTACTCGGGAGGCTGATGCAGGAGAATCGCTTGAACCCAGAAGGTGGAGGTTGCAGTCAGTGAGCTGAGATCATGCCACTGCACTCCAGCCTGGGCAATAGAGGGAGACTCCATCTCAAAAAAAAAAAAAAAGGGAATGTTTTTAACAGTACCCAAGTCATCTCTTGAATGCTTTGCTTCTTAGAAATTTCTTCCACCAGATACCCTAAATCATCTCTCTCAAGTTCAAAGTTCCACAGATCTCTAGGGCAGGGGCAAAATGCCACCAGTCTCTTTGCTAAAACATAACAAGAGTCACTTTTGCTCCAATTCCCAACAAATTCCTCATCCCCATCTGAGACCACCTCAGCCTGGACCTTATTGTTCATATCACTATCAGCACTTTAGTCAAAGCCATTCAGCAAGTCTCTGGGAAGTTTCAAACTTTCCCACACTTTCCTGTCTTCTTCTGAGCCCTCCAAACTGTTTCAGCCTCTGCCGGTTACCCAGTTCCAAAGTCGCTTCCACATTTTTGGGTATCTTTTCAGCAGCACCCCACTCTATTGGTATCAATTTACTGTATTAGTCTGTTTTCATGCTGCTGATAAAGACATACCCAAGACTGGGAAGAGAAAGAGGTTTAACTGGACTTACAGTTCCACATGGCTGGGGAGGCCTCAGAACCATGACAGGAGGTGAAAGACACTTCTTACATGGTGGTGGCAAGAGCAAAATGAGGAAGAAGCAAAAGCAGAAACCCCAGATAAATCCAGCAGATCTTGGGAGACTTATTTACTATCATGAGAATAGCATGGGAAAGACTCACCCCTATGATTAAATTACACCCCCACCGGTCCCCACCACAACTTGTGGAAATTCTGAGGGACACAATTCAAGCTGAGATTTGGGTGGGGACACAGCCAAACCGTATCACCATAAAATTCAGTCTTTTAAAGTGTACAATTCAGTCAAGCGTGGTGGCTCACACCTGTAATCCTAGCACTTTGGGAAGCTGAGGTGGGCAGATCACTTGAGGTCAGGAGTTTGAGACCAACCTGGCCAACATGGTGAAAGGCAGGTGGATCACGAGGTCAAGAGATTGAGACCAACCTGGCCAACATGGTGAAACTCCATCTCTACAAAAAATACAAAAATTTGCTGGGTGTGGTGGCGGGTGCTGGTAATCCCAGCTACTCGGGAGGCTGAGGTTCAAGAATCTCTTGAACCTGGGAGGCGGAGGCTGCAGTGAGCCAAGATCATGCCACTGTACTCCAGCATGGGTGACAGAGCAAGACTCTGACTCAAAAAAAAAAAAAGTGTACAATCCATTGGCTTTTTGTATCCTCACTGAGTTGTGTAATCATCACCACTATCAAAATGTAAAACATTTGTATCACCCTAAAAAGAAACCCTACAGGCTGGGTGCAGTAACTCACACCTATAATCCCAGCATTTTGGGAGGCTGAGGCAGGAGGATTGCTTGAGCCCAGGGGTTTGGAACCAGCCTAGGCAACATAGTGAGAGCACATTTTTTAAAAAAATAAAATAAAATAAAAAAGAAAATATTAGCTGGGTATGGTGGTATGTACCTGTAATAATCCCAGCTACTGGGGAGGCTGAGGTGGGAAGATCACTTGAGCCCAGGGGCTGGAGGATGCAATGAACTATGATCGTGCCACTGCGTTCCAGCCTGGGTGACAGAATAAGACCCTGTCTCAAAAAAGAAAAAAAAAAAACCCTCAAAATCCCTGCACCTTTTACCAGTCACTCCCATTCCTATCACCCTCCTTACCCTAGTGCTAGGCAACCACTAGTCTACTTTCTGTTTCTATGGATTTGCCTTTTCTGAATATTTCATATAAATGGAATCGTACATTATGTGATCTTTTGTTACTGATTTCTTTCACTTGGTGTAATTTTGCATGGTTCATATCATAACATGTGTCAATACTTCCTTTTAAAAATTTTTTGAAATTTTAATTTTGAGATAATGGTAGATTTACATACAGTTGAAAGAAACACTGTAGTCCTCTGCATTTTTCCTCAGTTACCTGCACTCATAAAATCTCGCATAACTATTGTGTAATATCACAACCAGGATATTGACATCGATATAGTCCAGATACAGAACATTTTCACTACCACAGAGATCTCTCATGTTGTCCTATTATAATCACACCTACCTCCTATCTACTCTTACATCCTTCTTTTTTTTTTTTTTTTTTTTTTTCTGGGACAGAGTCTCATTCTGTTGCCCAGGCTGGAATGCAATGGCGCCATGTCTGCTCACTGCAACCTCCACCTCCCAGGCTCAAACAATTCTCCTGCCTCAGCTTCCGAGTAGCTGGGATTGCAGGCACCCACCACCAAGCCCGGCTAATTTTTGTAATTTTAGTAGAGACGGGATTTCACCATGTTGGCCAGACTGGTTTTGAACTCCTGACCTCAAATGATCTGCCCACCTCGCCCTCCCAAAGTGGTGAGATTACAGATGTGAGCCACCGCGCCCAGCCCCCTACATCCTTCTTAACTGCTGACAACCACTCTTCTGTTTTCCATGCATTTAATTTTGTCTTTTCAAAAATGTTATGTGAATGGATTCTTACAATGTGTAACTCTTGAGATTGACTTTTTTTACTCAGTATGATTCTTTTAAAGTTAATCCAAATTGTCACCTATATCAGTAGTTCATTCCTTTTTACTGCTGAATAGTATTCCATGTTATTGATGCACTACAGCTTGTTTATCCATTCACCCACTGAAGGACATTTGGGCAGTTTCTAGTTTGGTACTGTTATTATTACTTTATTTTGAGACAGGGTCTCACTCTGTTACCCATGCTGGAGTGCAGTTGCATGATCATGGCGTGCTGCAGCCTCAACCTTCTGGGCTCAAGTGATCCTCTCACCTCAGCCTCTCAAGTAGCTGGGACCACAAGCATGTGCTGCTATACCTGGCTGATTTTTTCATTTTTATATTTTGTAGACATGGAATCAGACTAAAGACCTAGGCTTGTTTCAGATTCCTGGGCTCAAGCAATCTTCTTGCCTCAGCCTCCTAAAATGCTGGGATTACAGGCATGACCCGCCCCCCCAACACATGCCCAGCCTGGGCTATTATTAATGAAACAGTTATGAGCATTTCTGTACAGGTTTTCATGTGAACAGAAATGTTTACTTCTCTGGGATAAATGCCTAAGGGTGCAATTACTGTGTTATGGTTTGAATGTATCCCCCAAAAATCATGTGTTGGAAACTTAACCCCTAATGCAACAGTGTTGGAATGTGGGGCCTAATAATAGATTGTTAAGCCATGAGGCTGGAGTGAATGGATTAATACTGTTATCGTGGGAGTGGGCTCATTATAAAAGGGGAAATTTGGCCCCCTTTTGCTGTCTCTTCCTTACCCTTTATTTGCTCTTCTGCCATGGAATCACGCAGCAAGAAGGCCCTTGCCAGATGCTAATCTCTCGATTTTGGACTTTCGAGCCTCCAGAAAATATGAGTCAATAAATTTCTGTTCATTATAAGTGATCCCATCTGTGGTATGCTGTTATAGTAGAACGAAATAGACTAAGACATACTGGGTCACATTGTAGCTGCATTTCTAGTTTTATAAGAAACTACCAAACTATTTTTCAGAATGGCTGTGTCATTTTACATTCCTAATAACAATGTATGAGTGATTCCGTTTCTTCATATCCTTCACTGATTCAGTTCCTTAAATTTCTTCACATCGTTGGTGTTGTCACTGTTTTTTAAATTGTAGCCATTCTGATAGCTGTGTAGTGATGTCTGTTTGTATTACTTGGGCATGTAGTACCTACCTCAGTGGGACTCATGTGAAGGTTCACGTGCATAAACTATCTGGCACAGCTAGATAAATGTCAGCTATAATTATTACTACATAGATGGAGATGACATGGTCCCTGCCATCAAAGTAGTTATTATTTCAGGGAAGACAAAGATGTGGAAACAAATAATGTTAATCCAGATTGCTAAATGGAGGAGTCACGATCCAAAAAATATTGGACTCCAGACTGAAGATGAAGGATCATCAGAGAGGATTTTTCAGGAGAAGTAATCCTCAGCTAAGCCTTGAAGGATAAGTTAGTTTAGCTAAGCAAAGGGAGGGCTGGCATGAATGCATTTCAGGCAGAGAGGACAGAAAGGGCATATTATGGTAGCCACAGATTTAGTATAGCTGTAGGTTAGGGAGGTAGTAGTGGGAATAAGCCAGAGATGTAGCTGGGGAAGACATTGTAAGGGATCAAGCAAGGACCTAATTGTTACAAAAAAGAGTTCAGACTTTTTACCCCATAGACATTGGAGAGCCACAGAATCCCCGAGAGTGATATTTGACCGAGGTGGAGACTCTTTTGCACCCCTTTTCTTCTAGAAATTTCTGCCCAGATGCCCACTGGAAAGGAGGTGACTTCTTCATGGGACCCTTGGTAGGCTGACATGCTCCCTTTTCAAGGGCTTCTGTTATTAAAAAGCTCTTTATGCATTAGGCATATTTACAATTCTTCTCTAACCTACCACCAAACAAAGCACAAACATGGCCATAAACAATTAATCACATCTCAGTTCTTATTAAGACAATAAACCCAGATTTCCATTCTGTAACTCACTGCCCCAGTGTGACCTGTATTTCCCCAGGCCTCTCACAGGCTTTCTTGCTCTCTCCTTCGTCCCTGCTCTAGTGAAATTCAGAAAACTTTGGCCTGATAAGGAAACCTGCATTCTAGGACTGGTCTGCCATAAAAAGGCTGTGTTCCCTTGGGCCAGCCTCTTCTTCCTCTGGGCGTTAGTTGCCTCATCTGTATCAGGAAACATGTCAGCCTTCAATGGTCTAACATTCCCTAAAGGTATTTGTAATAATAGGTAGGAACCTTTCTCACACTTGTAGTTTTCGATAGTTCATTCTCACAGAAATGCCATGAGAACGCTAACATGATGAGTATTAGTCTCATTTTATTAAGAAAGAGGCTGTGTTTCAGAAGAATGGTCATGTGTCCAATGTCATACATCAATTCAAGAGCAGAGTTTGGCCTTGAACTTACTCAGTCCAATGTCTTACCACCAGACCACATCCCCTTCTTCACCTTCTTTATCAATTCCTTTAACTCATCTCCTTGTTTCCCCTGACTAGCTCCCAAGACCCAACCACCACACCACAAAGGACAGTTTTATGCTAAAAAGAATCTACTGCTGTCCAGGGACCCAAGAATCCTTGGCGTGGCAAAGAGGACTGAGAAGAACAGAGAGGCATTGAAACAGGCCCAGGAGGGGAGCATGTCCTTCGCTTCACCCTACACTGCAACCCAGAGCCATGGTGGCAGGGCCAGATTAAGACTTTAGAGGCCCTAGATGATGAACAGATTGTGATGCTCCTGTCCATATGTAATGCAAAAGAAAAACAACAATAAGCCATTGAAGGCCAGGTGCGATTGCTCACGCCTGTAATCCCAGCACTTTGGGTGGCTGAGGCAGGTGGATCACCTGAGGGCAGGAGTTGGAGACCAACCTGGCCAACATGGTGAGACCCTGTCTCTACTAAAAATACAAAAATTAGCTGGGCCCAGTGACAAACACCTGTCATCCCAGCTACTCAGGAGGCTGAGGTAGGAGAATCACTTGAACCCGGGAGGTAGAGGTTGCAGTGAGCCAAGATAGCAGCACTGCACTCCAGCCTGGGCGACAGAGCCAGACTTGGTCTCAAAATAAAATAAAATAAACCCATTGAAATCAGTACAAGGAAGTTTATTAATATTCTGATCATCCTCATGATGACTAATATAAAATGTTTTTAAATATCAGACAGGAAAGTATTCCCATTTTGGAGGCTAGCTTTTTGTGCACTTGTTTGAGGGTGACTATTTATCTACACATCTGCAGTACATGGTGGATGTGAGTGCCTGATCCCCTTGGGCTCACTGCTGTTTGGGCTCACGTATCTTGGGCCATCTGTCTGTTAGGGCCCCTGGGAGCCCTGTCAGTACCCCTCAGGCATTGGACTCCACAGGGAACACTCCCAGGACTCAGCCCAACCCTCCAGCCCAGGCTGTTGGCCTAATGCAAGGGTTTAGGGCAGGACAAATAATTGAGGCTCCTTTTTTATTCTGTCTTTATGGCTCCTACTCTCCCTTTTCCTCTCTGCCTGTCTCTGACTCTGTATACTTTTTCCCACCTCTCTTATTTTTTCTTTTCTGCTGTATTCTTTTCTATCGCTGAGTCTTTCTCCTTCTTTGCCCCAGTCTCTTGGACTGTTTCTCCTTTTGTCTTATCCTTTCTGTTTGTCTCTCTGCCTCTTGTCTTTTCTTCTCTCTCTTCCCCATACTCCAGTCTCTCCTTTTGTTTTTTGACATCTATGGGTGTGTGTCTCAGTCTCAACCTCTCCCTGTCTTTGTCAGTCTCATTTTCTTTCCCATCCCAGAGCCCACAGAGACCTTTAGAGAGGGTAAGCTGCTATATCCTGGGCTCTCTCTCCAGAAGAGATAGAAATGGTGACTTAGGGCTAAATTTGAACTTTTCAGGCCTGGGTGGGGGCCCTCCAGCAGACAGTTAAGGAAAAAGGAGGGAAAGCTGGTTTATTCAGTCAGGGGACGGAGACTGGGGTGGGAACTTGGCAAAGACTGTGAGTTCCAATGCTGTCCCAGCCCTACACTCTCTGACTGAGGCCTTGAGGCTATTTTTGGAAGCTTTCAAAATATCCCAGAAGGCGTGTCTATCCCCTCCATTCAGTCTGGGATGCCAGAGGATTCACTGAGGATAGCATAGCTGTAGCCTGTCCTGTATTCTTCCTCAGCTTCCACCAGCCACTGACAAAACAACAGTAACGCTGTCCCCAGATTGGAACATCATGGAAGAGAGGAGAGTAGTAGCAGCAGATCATGAGTCATCCAGAGAGTGGGAAGGGATGAATAATGTGTGCCTCAATTTCCAAGACCCCAAAGTATCCAAGCTAGAAGGGATCCTAGAGGTCAGCTAGTGTCACCCCTTCAATATTTATATGTGAAGGCCAGAGAAGGCGCTATTAATATCACCTCTTCAATATTTATACATGAAGATCAGAGAGGGAGCTATTAATATCTCTCAAGAAGGAAGGGAGAAAAAAGAATCTCTTAAATCCATTTCCTTGATCTCTGTCCTAGTTTACTCTCTCTAGCGTGGATTGTTGCAACAGCTTGGTTTCTCTGCCTCCAGTTTCTCCCTGGGCAATCTAGCTTCTATACTGGACAAATAGACCTACCATATTTTCGGCGGGGGTGGGTGCGGGGGAGAGGCAGCCCTGCCTGTGTCACTTCTACTTCAGGTTTTCGCTAGTTTACCACTACTGACTGGATAAAATCCAAAACCCCTTAGCCTGAAACATAAGCCTATTTGTGATTTAGCCCCTACTCACCCTTTCAAACTTCTTTCTTACTTGCTATGTTTCCCTTTAGAACCTTCCAAACTCTCTACCATTCTCCCAAACTGACATTATTTCCTCTCTGTGTTTCTTCCTCTCTCACATGCCTGCAGGTAGAAATTCGAACAGCTTAGAGAAATGAAGAGCAGGCTGAGTGTGGTGGCTCACGCCTGTAATCCCACCACCTTGGGAGGCCGAGGCAGATGGAACATCTGAGGTCAGGAGTTCAGCAGCTCCAGACCAGCCAGGGCAACATGGTGAAATCCTGTCTCTACTAAAAATACAAAAAATTAGCTGGACGTGGTGGTGGGCAGCTGTAATCCCAGCTACTCGGGAGGCTGTGGCAGGAAAATTGCTTGAACCCAGGAGGTGGTGGATACTGTAGTGAGCCGAGATCTCGCCATTGCACTCCAGGCTGGGTGACAAGAGCAAAGCTCCATCTCAAAAGAAAAAAAAAAAAAAGTAAGAAAGAAAAGAAAAGAAGGGCCAGACACGGTGGCTCACGCCTGTAATCCCAGCACTTTGGGAGGCTGAGGCGGTAGGATCACGAGGTCAGGAGACTGAGACCATCCTGGCTAACACAGTGAAACCCCATTTCTACTAAAAAAAAAAAAAAAAAAAATAGAAAATTAGCCGGGCATGGTGGTGGGTGCCTGTAGCCCCAGCTACTTGGGAGACTGAGTCAGGAGAATGGTGTGAACCCAGGAGGCAGAGCTTGCAGTGAGCAGAGAGCGCCCCTCTGCACTCCAGCCTGGGCAATAGAGCAGGATTCCGTCAAAAAAAAAAAAAAAAAAGGAAGGAAGGAAGGAAGGAAATAATATTAGGCCAGGAGCGGTGGCTCAAGCCTGTAATCCCAGCATTTTGGGAGGCCGAGGCAGGCGAATCACCTGAGGTCAGGAGTTTGAGACCAGCCCGACCAACATGGAGAAACCCCATCTCTACTAAAACTACAAATTAGCTGGGTGTGGTGGTGCATGCCTGTAATGCTAGCTGCTCGGGAGGCTGAGGCAGGAGAATCGCTGGAACCCAGGAAGCGGAGGTTGCGGTGGTGAAGATCATGCCATTGCACAGCAGCCTGGGCAACAAGAGTGAAACTCAGAAAGAAAGAAAGCAAGAAAGAAAGGAAG
>NW_012119332.1:444076-467976 GCF_000951035.1 Colobus angolensis palliatus | reverse complement strand
AGAAAGAAAGAGAAAGAAAGAAGAGAGGGAGGGAGGGAGGAAGGAGAGAGAAAAAAGAAAAAGAAAGAAAGAAAGGAAGGAAGGAAAGAAAGAAAGGAAAAGAAAAACTCTTTAAGCTTTTCACACCATACTCCTGTCCAAAGATAAACCTTCCACCTGTCTGACCTAATCACCTACTATTCTCTGTCCCCAACCCCCACCCCACAGTGATCCAGTCATAAAGAGCCTCCTTGCTGTTCCTAGAACATATGAGCTCCCACCTTAGGACCTTTGTCCTTGTTAATTTCTCTGTCTAGAATTCTCTTTTACCAGATATCTTGCTTCTTCCCTCAGTTCATTCATGTCTCTATTTATTTCTTTTTATATTTTTTATAGAGATGGGGTCTAACTATGTTGCCCAGGTTGGTCTTGGACCCCTGGGCTCAAGCAATCCTCCCACCTTGGCCTCCTTAAAGTGCTAGGATTACAGGTTTGAGCCACCATACCTATATTGAATTGTTGCCTTTCAGTGAGGCATTCGCTGACCTTCCTTGTCTACATTTGCAACGTCCCCCACACCTCCTTCCCTGCTTTATTTAACACTTATTACCATCTAACATACTATACATTAGACTGATTTACTTGTTTATTGCCCGTCTTCCCCACTAGAATGTAAGTTCCATGATGGTAGTGAGTTTTCAGCATAGCTATCTCCCCAGTACATGGTAGAGTACCTGTTAGATCATGGATTTTCAATAAAAGTATTCATTGCATAAAATTCAACAGGTGATAACCATAAATTCTGTTACATATTTCAGATTGCTTCTAGATTGTATTCTAATCCATTGGTTTGTTTGCCCTTTCTTTGGTAGAACAGTATTTTGTACTCGATGTGTGCTGTCATACTTCTCGCTTCTGTACATGCTGGTCCCTCTGCCTTGCATGAGTTTCTCTCTCCGTGATCTATGTGGAGAATTCCTGCTTTCTCTTTAAGTATTTGCTTAATCTCCATCTTTTTGTGCTTCCCTTCCACTCTCCCATAGCATTTCTGCTTTCTGCCATTGTATTTATCACTCTGTGCCTTGATAGTCTATTTATACATCTGCTTCCCCTACTAAACTGTAAGTCCCTTGAAGGACTAGGAATTATTGATAGGGGCATCCGCGGTGTCTAGCATAGTACCTGACATTTAGTAGGAGCAGCTATAATCAGAAAGACCTGGATTTTGGTCTTTTTTTTTTTTTTGACAAAGTCTCACTCCTTCACCCAGACTGGAGTGCAGTGGCATGATCTCGGCTCACTGCAACCTCCACCTCCTAGGTTCAAGTGATCCTCCCACCTCAGCCTCCCAAGTAGTGGGATTACAAGCGTGCACCCATGCTGGGCTAATTTTTTGTATTTTTAGAAGAGACAGCGTTTCACCACATTGGCCAGGCTGGTCTCAAACTCCTGACCTCAAGTGATCCACCCGCCTCAGTCTCCCAAAGTGCTGGTGGGCCACCACACCCTACCAGAAAGACCTGGATATGAATCCAGCTCTGCCATTTCCTAGTGTGATCTTCAGCAAGTTACTTCACTTCCTGTGTCTCAGTTACATGCCTTGTAATACAGGTATCATGATACTCACTTCAAGGTGTTATGGTAAAAATGCAATGAAATAACTCTGCATGCTAGACCAAATATGTGAACCTTTAGTTATCTTACTTGCTCTTCACGGCTCCTCCTGAGGGAAATGGGACAAGTATTATAAGCTTCATTTTTTTCAGAAGAATCAATAAAGGTCCAGAAAGAGAAAGTTCATTTTCTTTTTTTTCTTTTCCGAGATGGAGTTTTACTCTTGTTGTCCAGGCTGGAGTTGCCCAGATCTTGGCTCACGGCGACCTCCGCTTCCCGGGTTCAAGCAATCCTCCTGCCTCAGCCTTCTGAGTAGCTGGGACTACAGGCACCCGCCACCATGCCAAGCTAATATTTTGTATTTTTAGTAGAGACAGGGTTCCCCATGTTGCCCAAGCTGGTCTTAAACTCTTGACCTCAGGTAATCCACCTGCCTCGGCCTTCCAAAGTGCTGCAATTACAGGCGTGAGCCACCATGCCTGGCCTGAAAGTTCATTTTCTAAGGTTGCAGGGTAAATAAGCAAAAGAGCCAAGACCCAAATCGGAATCTCCCAAATTGGAGGTTTGCTGTCTGCCAGGGAAGTGGGAAGGGTGTGGACTCCAGGGTTCCTGGCTTCTAAGCCAGCATATGGGTATTGTGTGTTGTTCTTAGAGAAGACTGGCACCTCCTGGACAGCATGACCTGCCCCTCCAAGGGAAACAGAATGAAGTCCCCCTTTGCCTCCAGATCCACCTTAGTACAGGGATTCTTGGCTACCTCAACATCTTAATCAGGAAGCAGAAGGCAGTCCCTCAATATTTGATGTTGGAAGGAGTAGAAACTTAAGAGCTTTCTTTCCTGAAAGGTAGCTGAAGGCTAGGCCTGATCAGGGAGGATTCTGAGAGGGAAGGTAAGCACAGGAACCACTATACATAGTACCTACTGTTTGCCAGCTACTTTCTCACGTGTCCATTAATTCAGATTATAAACATTCACTGAGCACCTACTGTCTGCCAGGTGCTTTGCTAGATGCTAGGGGTGCCCCAGTGAATGAGACCAGAAAGGAAGGACACACATGGCAAACAGGTGACAATCATAAATAACACATGGTAGTCTTCTTATTTTATGGATAAAGAAAGTGGGTCTTAGGAGAGGACATAAATTGTCAACATCACACAGCTAGTGTCGGGACTCAAAATGTAGATTTGTTCATCTTTAAACTTGATACTCTTTCCATTACACCACTCCACCTCCCTGAATCTGCTGCCTCCAAATCATTTCCCTCACATTCCTGTTTCAGCACTCAAAATGTCACCATTGGCCGGGCACGGTGGCTCACGCCTGTAATCCCAGCACTTTGGGAGGCCAAGGCGGGCGGATCACTTGAGGTCAGGAGTTTGAGACCAGCCTGGCCAACATGGTGAAACCCTGTCTCTACTAAAAATACAAAAATTAGCCGGGCATGGTGGTGTGCGCCTGTAATCCCAGCTACTCGGGAGACTGAGGCAGAAGAATCACTTGAACCTAGGAGGCAGAGGTTGCAGTGAGCCGAGATAGTGCCATTGCACTCCAGTCTGGGCAACAAGAGTGAGACTCCGTCTCAAACAAACAAACAAACAAACTGTCACCATTAGAGAGATACTCCTGTGGGATAACACTAGCTTCTCCAATAATTCACTGTTAAAATATCAGAACAGCATACTCGGTGGCCTGATATTAGCATATCTCAGTTTATCAGCTTTAATTTATCAGTCACCTAGCAGGAAGCAGAAGGGAGTGGGTAGCAGATGGTGAGTTCTGATAGAGGGCAGAGAAAGGAGGAGGATAGGTATGGTAGCCTAAATGTATTAGAAGGAAATATGGATTAATAATTTTATAATCTTAGCACAGGGCCGGGCACAGTGGCTCACGTCTGTAACCCCAGCACTTTGAGAGGTCGAGGTGGGCAAATTGCTTGGGACTAGGAGTTCCAGATCAGCCTGGGCAAAATGGCAAAACTCCGTCTCTACTAAGAATACAAAAATTAGCTGGGCTTGGTGGCTCATGCCTGTAATTCCAGCTTCTTGGGAGGCTAAGGAACGAGAATTGCTTGAACCTGGGAGGCGGAGGTTGCGGTGAGCCAAGATCGCGCCATTGCAATCTAGCCTGGGCAACAGAGCAAGAATCTGCCTAAAAATCAATCAATCAATCAATCTTGGCATAAGACAGAAATAATAAAGTAAGCATTATTTTATTGGTAGAGTTGACTACATAAAAGTAAAACAAAAATTATTTTGTGTTGCAAAAGTTAAAGCAAATTCAAAAGACAAATGATAGGCTGGGTGTGGTTGCTCACGCCTGTAATTCCAGCACTTTGGGAGGCCAAGGCAGGCAGATCACTTGAGGTCAGGAGTTTGAGACCAGCCTGGCAAACATGGTGAAACCCTGTCTCTACTAAAAATACAAAAATTAGCCGGGCATGGTGGTGTGCGCCTGTAATCCCAGCTACTTGGGAGACTGAGGCAGGAGAATTTCTTGAACCCAGGAGGCGGAGGTTGCAGTGAGCCGAGATAGTGCCACTGCACTCCAGCCTGGGCAACAAGAGCGAAACTCCATCTCAAAAAAAAAAAAAAAAAAAAAATGTGAAGTATATATATATTAGCATACTGACAAAGATTAAAATGACTGATGATACCAAGTGTTGATGGGCATGTGGGGATAATAGCTCTTGTATCCATTGCTCATGGAAATGGAAGCTAGAAAACTCTCTCTGGAGACTGAAAACATGTATCAGAATTTAAAATTTGTTTACTGAGGAATAAATGCAGCTAAGTGTGTAGAAATATATGCCTAAGGTTATTTATCACAAAATTGTTTAATAGTGCAAAATTGAAAACAACTGTGTTGGCTGGGTACAGTGATTCATGCCTGTAATTCCAGCACTTTGGGAGGCCGAGGCAGGTGGATCACCTGAGGTCGGGAGTTCGAGACCGGCATGACCAACATGGAGAAACCCTGTCTCTACTAAAAATACAAAATTAGCCGGGTGTGGTGACGCATGCCTGTAATCCCAGCTACTCGGGAGGCCGAGGCAGGAGAATTGCTTGAACCCAGGAAGCGGAGGTTGCAGTGAGCCAAGATCGTGCCGTTGCACACCAGCCTGGGCAACAAGAGCGAAACTCCATCTCAAAAAAAAAAAAAAAAAAAAAAGAAAGAAAGAAAGAAAGAAGAAAACAACTCAGTGTCCTTTGACAGCAGAATGGTTAAATAAACTGTAATACATCCATGCAATTAAACACTATGAAGCCACATAAAATGGTGAAATAGACCTATATTAGTTGGCATGCAAAGATGCCCAAGAATACTGTTGAGTGAAAAAAAGCAGGTTATAAACCAGAATGTAGAGTGTACATTATGGTGTGTGTGTGTGTGTGTATCCTGTATTATATTAATAAATATATTATTTTTAGAAGAAAGGAAGTAATAGTTCATTTGTACATTGGGCAGAGTCCTCCAGGTCCCAGGTTTGGACATGGCATACCACACAAAGCGACACAAGTCATAGACAAGGCATACAAACAAGTGACAAACTGGAGTCTGTCCAGAGGGAAGCAAGTAGGCTGAGAGGGAGTGGAACTCAAGTCAGGGAAACAGTTGAAGGATCTGGGGCAGAGAGAATATAAATCTCAGGGAAACTGATTTTGACTTGTATAAATGCAGCTCTTTGAATCCCTAGCTCTCTTGTGATTGAGTAGGCTGTCTAGCTAGGGACCGGGAGTGAGCTTCTCATCACTAAAGGTGGGTAAGGAGATGGTCAGGGAGTTAGATGACCTCTGAGTCCATTCTTTTCTAGTTTTTGAGATGTTCAGACTTGACAAATGTGGACGTGCATGGCCTGCCTGAGGCTGATGGGAAAGGCAAGGGCAGGGGCCTCAGGGAAAAAAGACCAATGGGACCTACTGTGAGTTAGGGCAAAGGCCAGTCAGCTTAGCTTCCCACCCCTATCCCCTCAGGGAGATGTCCCCTCCCCAGCCACCCCATCTCATGGGCTTCTCCGTTATCTCAGAGCATCTGACCTGTGGAAACTGCAGGTCTTCTAGCCCTTAGATTAGAACTCCTCCCTCCTTTTCCCTTCTTCTCAGTCAGAGAGCTTAAATTGCCTCTGTTAGTAGGCTGAATAGGCAGGTGGTTACCTAGGTGGTGTGATTCCCAAGGGCACTAGACCTATTCTCTTGTTTCAAGATACCTCCCCAATGTCTGATTTTTCATTAGTGCTTTGTACTTTGAATCTTGAATGCTTTCCAAAATTCCTTTGCAGAAAGGCCAATAATTCCGGGAAGAGGATCACCTTAAGCTGCCAGGAAAGGGGAGGGATGGGGAAGGGCTTCTGTATTCTGCACAGGACTGCTTCTGAGTGTCTAGAGGAAGTTTTGTATGCTGGGAGACTGGACAAGGCAAGAGTAGGAGGAGACGTTTGGGGAGGGGTTTTTCTATTCAAGGGCCCAAGTACTCTGTGGTTAAAGCTTAGAACCAGCTAGGCTCCATAGTTCCTAGGCCCAGCACACATTCGAATCACCCAGAGAACTTTTAAAAATATTGATGCTAGAAAGTTCTAGCAACTGTACTCAAGCCAGAAAGTTCTAATTTAATTGGCCTGGGGTGATGTCCAGACAGTTGTTTTTATAAAACTTCCCAAGTGATTCTAATGTGCAGCCAGGGCTATGAATGACTAAACCAAGAGAAGCCTAGTTAGATGTAATCTAGTTTGAGGAAGAAGAAAAAGGGGCTGGATTAGCTTCTTGGTCCTCTGTCAGGTGGGACCCACTGGGAATGTATGGTACTACTCCATTGCTCCCCGGCTACAGCCTATTGTCTCAAGGGTGATTGAGGGCTGGAAAGCTGATTACCTATATATGGTGACCCAACTTTCTGGTTTGCCTGGGACTTTCCTGGTTTTGAAACGGAAAGTTCTGCATTCCCAGCAAACTGGAAATGTTTGTCACCCTACACAGGGTGACTGCAAGTATTTAGACCTTAAGTTATTTGAGCACTGATTGGGACAACCATTTTTTTCTCTCCCTCAGTTTTCTCTTCTGTAAAACAAGGCCAGCCTTTAAATGCTTGTTCTGCCTCTCTCACTGGCTGCTGCAAAATGGAATAACATTAGCAAAAGGGCTCAGTGATCTGTATAACACTTCTGGATGGAATGGTATAAATAATAAGCAGTACCTGCCAGGCTGGAAAGGTCGCAGGATGCTCGCCAATTAAATCTGTAACACCCATTGTGGTGGTAGGCTGGCTTTCATATATTCTTTCCTTCTCTCCCATGAGTTCCTTTACCTTTTCCCCTAAATCCTAGGATATCAGAGCTGGAAGGGACCATAGACACTTCTTAGTCCTATTCCACCATCAAACAGATGGAAAGATGGAGGCCTAGAGAGGTAAAATAACTGATTCAAGATCATATAGCTCATTAGTGGCAGAGCTGGGTTTCAAACTTAGCACATCATTATGCCCAGCTCCTTCATCTCAGAACTGCATATCACTGCCCAACCACCTCTCTAACCCCCATAATCCCATAAAAAGGACATTGTGTTTTATTTCTCCCACAAATAGTTTTTGAGTACAAAGAGAAAAGGAAGGTCAAGGGACTGTGGCAGCTCAGGGCAGGGGAAATCAAATTCAGACTAGGGAAGCAGCTACGGTCAGGGACTTCTTAGATGAGGTGAGCTGAGACTAGAATAAAAGTAATAGTTCTCCAGGTAAGTGGGGGAAGCCATTAGGGGAATGACATTCTAGGCAGTGGAAACATGTCCAATGACCCAGAAGAGGCAGACAACATGGCTTTGTTGTCCAGGGCTTGGGATGACTGGAGAGCAGGGTGATGGGACAAGAGATGAGACTGATCATATATGCCCTGCTAAGGAATTTGGACTTTCCCCTGTAGGTGTCACAACACTATGAAGGGATTTAAATAGCCAATCATAACTCCAGGACAAACAGAGGGGGATTTTAAAAACAATGGAAAAGTTAGAGTTACCCCCAATCTCAGAACAGAGTTAACACTCACTCTTCTAGCACCAACTGCCAAGTACTGGAGCTAACACCAAGCCCTGAGTCATCCTTGGGCTACTGGGCTGGGAGGAGGCCCAGCCCCACCCTCCCCTGTCTGGGCTTGGTTTAGGCTGAGCCATGTATTCTCCAGGCCTAGGCTGGCCGGTCTTCAGGCCATCCTTCCCCAAGTGTGCTTCCCAGGCTGCTCTGAGCCTGGAGCTATCAGGACCCTCCTGGCTTCCGATAGCTGATAGCTAGCCTCTGACGATGCATCCCTCAAGGTCTCTGCTTTGATTCTTGGGCTCATTTGTATCAGTAGAGTTTTTCCTACCTCTCTTATGGGCTTCGTGTAATGACCCCTCCTACTCCAAGGTCTCAGTAGCACAGAGTTTCCTTTCTTTCTGCCCCCATGGATTTGTCATGTTTGTTTGTCAGGGAGTTGAGTGTCTAAAGCATTGCGAGGACACAGAGAAGAAAGGGAGTTTCTGTGGGGGGTGGGAGTGAGGGGGACAGCTTTTCACAGAAAATGACATTTGACTTGTATTGTGAAGGGTGAGTATGAGTTGGTCAGGTGAAAAAAGATTATAAAACTGAGGAGCAGAAAGCTCAAAGGCACAGAACTTTGAACCTATGTGGAAATGCTTAGGTGTGGCTCCAACATAGAGGAAATACTTGGTGAGGTGATGAAGACCTGGGATGAAAGAGGAAACATTGAGGTAAAACTGCTCAGCTGCCTCCACCTTGATGGTTCATGGGTACCTCAAATTCACCATGTCCAAAAACTTCATCCTCTTCCTTCTGCTCTGCAAGCTGGTACTAGGGCTTCTAATCACTAATTCCTATCTGTTCTGTAATACTCTTTAATCCCTGAAATTTATCCTCTTCTCTCCATTTCTAATATAGATCTAGTATCCCTAATCCAAAAAGTCGGCACTCAAAAAGTTTCAGATTTTGGAGCATTTTGAATTCTGGATTTTTGGATTAGAGATGTTCAACTGGAATAATGCAAATATTCCAAAGTTTGGAAAAATCGTAGCTTCAAAACACTTCTGTTTCCAAGCATATTGGATAATATGCTTAAGTTATTTGAGCAACCTCTACTACCATCCAAGTCCATAACTAAAGCATGAGTATGTCTTTTCCTTTTCTGCAATAAAAACTGGGTGTCCCTTTTCACAGCTCAGTTGCATGTGACCTGTGGCTTCCATTCTGTACTCTATTCTTAATAATTTAGAATGCTCAGAACCAAATTCACAGCTCAGTTGCATGTAAGCGGTGGCTTCCATGTCTGTACTCTATTGTTAATAATTTCTCCTCTTTCCTTTCCCCACTCAACAGGGTTCCTCAATTTTAACTTCCTGATCTTCACTTCTCTCATTCTGATTTTAAAGTTGTATTTATTTAATTTTATAATTTTATTGCTTTCTTTTGGTGAATTACCTCAAATCATTTGTGGAATGAATTGAGAGATGAATGAGTTGAGAGATGGCTGGCCCACAGAAGATAACATAGCTCACATCCTCATTACTTTTTGCATGAACTATTACAATAGCTTCCAAACTGAGTTCTATATCCCCCATCTCATCTCATCCCCTCAATTCTGTCTTCCTTTGGCATGTGACATTATCTTTTCTAAAAACGAAAACCTGATCAAGTCACTCCCCTGCTTTAAAACTATAAGCAGTTTCTCATTATCCTGAGGATAACATTCAAGACCCCTAGTATGGCCGGGCACAGTGGCTCATGCTTGTAATCCCAGCACTTTGGGAGGCCGAGGCGGGAGGATCACCTGAGGTTGGGAGTTCAAGACCAGCCTGACCAACATGGAGAAATCCCATCTCTACTAAAAATACAAGAAATTAGTTGGGTGTGGTGGTGCATGCCTGTAATCCCAGCTACTCGGGAGTCAGGTAGGAGAATCACTTGAATCCAGGAGGCAGAGGTTGCAGTGAGCCAAGATCGCAACACTGCACTCCAACCTGGGCAACAAGAGTGAAGCTTCGTCTCAAAACAAAACAAAACAAAACAAAAACAAAACCCTAGTATGAGGTACAAGGCCATGTGTGAATTCACCACCTCTCATTCACTCTTATTATAGACACTGGTGTTCAATAGTGATAAAAAGCAAACACTCTTCCTGCCTTCATGGAACTTATGGTTTACTTGGGGAGACAGACATTAATCAACTCAAGACTCAAATAATTGTATATTCGCAAACTGTAGTAAGTTAGTAAGTTCTCTGGATGAAAGGTGGTTAGTTCTCTCTCTCTCTCTCTTTTTTTTTTTTTTTTTTTTTTGAGATGGCGGCGAATTCCATGTTACAAAATTACATATGTAAACTTTTTTTTTTTTTTTTTGAGATGGAGTCTTGTACTGTCATCCAGGCTGGAGTGAGGTGGCGTCATCTGGGCTCATTTCAACCTCCGCCTTCCAGGTTCAAGTGATTCTCCTGCCTCAATCTCCCAAGCAGCTGGGATTACAGGTGATTGCCACCACATCTAGCTAATTTTTTTGGAGCTTTAGTAGAGGCGGGGTTTTGCCATGTTGGCCAGGCTGGTCTCGAACTCCTGACCTCATGATCCGCCTGCCTCGGCCTCCCAAAGGGCTGGGATTACAGGCGTGAGCCACTGCGCCCAGCCAGGTAGTTAGTTCTTTAAGGACATATGGTAGGGATCCTGACATATGGTGGGTTTTAGAGAGTTCCACAATTAGTGATATTTGATCTGAAGGAAGGATTGAATTGGTGTTAACTAGGTAAATGGTGAAGGTGGGAAAATATGTGCTCCCCTGCAGAATAAATAGTATGCAAAGACCTTCATGGAGGATGGACTGGAGGAAGCATAACACATTTTGGAGATGGAAAAATGGCTAGTGTGGCTGGAATGCAAGCAGTGATAGGGAGAGTTGGTAGAGAGAGGCTGGAGAAATAGATAGGAGCCATACCATAAATGCCTTTTAAAGGCCATGACAAAGATTATTTTCATCATAAAAGCACAGGGGAGAAGCCACTGAAGGTTTTTAAGCTGGAGAATGACATGATTTTGCATATTGAAAGTATTTCTCTGACTTCTTCGTGGACAAATGGATGGAGGAGAGCCAAAAAGGATGTGGGGAAATCAGTTAGGAACCTGCTGCAGTTGTCCATTTGACTGGGCTGGGACCAGGGTAGTGGCAGTGGACATAGAGAGAAGCAGAAAGATTTGAAAGTTTTTAGAATGGCTCATTGATAGAACTTGGCAATGGGCTGAAATGGCGGGGGTGGGGCGGAGTGAGGAAAAAGAAGATTTTAAAGATGACTCTCAGATCTCTGGAAGGGGACAAGTTTGAGGAGAGGAATGATCAGAAGGGTTTTTGAGGCCTGGAGTGGTCGCTCATGCATGTAATCCCAACACTTTGGGAGGCTGAGGCAGGAAGATCTCTTGAGCTCAGGAGTTTGAGACAAGCCTGGGCACCATAGAAAGACCTCCATCTCTACAAAAAATAAAATTAGCCAAGCGTGGTGATACGCACCTGTAGTCCCAGCTATTCTGGAGGCTGAACCCAGGAGTTGAAGGCTGCAGTGAGCTGTGATTGTACCACTATACTCCAGCCTGGGTGAGAGACACCCTGTTTCTATTCCTTTTTTTTTTTTCTCTTTTTGTTGGGCAGCCTCCTGAATCATAGTAGACTCAGAGAGACTCCCCCATTTTTTTTTTTTTTTGATATAGAGTTGCACTCTGTTGCCCAGATTAAAGTGCAGTGGCACAATCTCAGCTCGCTGCAACCTCTGCCTCCCAGGTTCAAGCGGTTCTTCTGCCTCAGCCTCCCGAGTAGCTGGGACTTTTTGTATTTTTAGTAGAGACAGGATTTCACCATATTGTCCAGGCTGGTCTCAAACTCCTGACCTCATAATTCCCCTGCCTTGGCCTCCTAATGTGCTGGGAGTACAGGTGTGAGCCACCATGCCTGGCCCCCCATTTCTAAAAGAAAGAAAGAAAAAGGAAAAGGGAAGAAAGAAAGAGAGAGAGAGAAAGAAAAAGAAAGAAAAAGAGAAAAAGAAAGAAAGAAATGAAAGAGAGAGAAAGAAAGAAAGAAAGAGAAAGAAAGAAAGAAACAGAGAGAGAAGGAGGGAGGAAGGAAGGAAGGAAAGAAGGGAGAGTTTTTGGAAATGTTGAGGTAGAGGCATCTGTGAGTTGGTGCCTATTTGCCACAGAAACCTACTGCTCCAGCTTCTTCAATCTATTTGCAGATCTCTACATTTCCAGGATCTCTCTTGCTTCCTAGACTTTATAGATCTTGTTCTTTCTGCCTGAGGCACTATCTTCATTACTCTCTCTCCCCCCAACCTTCCAACTCCACTTTCCAGGAAGAAGATGTCTTAGTCCATTTCTACTGCTATAACAAAATATGTGACACTGAGTAATTTATAAATAATAGAAATTTATCCCCTCACAGTTCTGGAGGCCAGGAAGTTCAAGATCAAGGCTCTAGCAGGTTCTGTGTCTGGTGAGGGCTGATTTCTGCTTCTAAGATGGCACCTTGAACACTATGTCCTCACATAGCAGAAGAGACAGAAAAGCAAAAAGGGCCTAGTTAGTTCCCTCCAGCCCTTTTATAAAGTTACTAATCTCATTCATGAGGGCAGAGACTTTATGGCCTAATCACAACTTAATACTGTTGTATTGGGGATTAAGTTTCAACATAAATTTTGGAAGGGACACACACATTCAAACCATAGCAAAAGGAATTGCTAGAGGAAAGTCTCCAAGGTGTGAATGAGTACAGTGCGTGAGTGTGTGTGTTTGTGAAAACAGAATAGCCAAAGGAGCAGAGTGGTTACAAGTGTGAGCCCTGTGTCAGAGCATCTTGGCTCATAGTCTGCCATCCTTAGGTATCAATGACCTTGGGCAAGTTATTCTCTCAGCTTCAGCTTCCTCATCTATAACATGGGGATAATAATCACACCTATTATTTGAGGTTGTTATGAGGATTAAACTAGTAATGCATATCAAGTACTCAGCAAGATGCCTGGCACAAAATAAGCACTCAATAAATATTGATCATAGTTATTGCAGAGCGTTTGGGTGTGTGTGCGTGCGTGTGTGTGTGTGGAGTGGACATGGGCAATGAAGACACCAGTCTGAGTAGAGAAATCCAGCTGCATTTAAAAGAAAAGACGTGGGCCGGGCATGGTGGCTCACACCTATAATTCCAGCACTTTGGGAGGCCGAGGTGGGTGGATCACCTGAGGTCAAGAGTTCAAGATCAGCCTGGCCAACATGGCAAAATCCTGTCTCTACTAAAAATACAAAAATTAGCCAGGCGTGGTGGGGCGCACCTGTAGTCCCAGCTACTTAGGATGCTGAGGCAAAAGAATTGCTTAAACCTGGGAGGCAGCAGCTGCAGTGAGCCAAGATCATGCCATTGCACCTCCAGCCTGGGCGACAGAGCGAGACTCCATCTCAAAAAATAAAAATAAAAGTAAAAAAAGGCCGGGCACAGTGGCTCACGCCTGTAATCCCAGCACTTTGGGAGGCCGAGGCAGGCAGATCACCTGAGGTCAGGAGTTCAAGACCAGCCTGGCCAACGTGGTGAAACCCCATCTCTACTAAAAATACAAAAGTGAGCCACGCATGGTCATGGGGGCCTGTTATCTCAGCTACTTGGGAGGCTGAGACAGAAGAATTGCTTGAACCCGGGAGGCAGAGGTTGCACTGAGCCAAGATCACACCACGGCACTCCAGCCTGGGCGACAGAGAGAGACTTCGTCTCAAAAATAAAAGTAAAAATAAAAAATAAATAGAAGAAAATATGTGGCTGGAAATGAGAAGTGAGGCCTGGGTATGGATGAGGAGAAAATGGGAAAGATCACACTGTCCATAAGTGGCCAAGTGAACACCTGAATCTAGGCTGGGATGCCAAATCCTGTGATCTTTCTACTCAACTTACTGCTTCTTTTTACTGGGAGGAAAAATGGTTGCCGAAAGGCAGAGTGTATTACTTCAGCAGGGAGAAGGTAGAATGCTCAAGATATGGCCTAAGGGAAGAGACAACATAGGCCCAATGTGTACAACCTTGTGTGTAAGGGAGAAGTGCTGGTAGGTGGTAGCTTAAAAAAAAGAAAAAAAAAAATATATATATATATATCTGTGTGTGTGTGTGTGTGGCCGAGAGAGCCTGTAATCCCAGCACTTTAGGAGGCAGGGGCAGGCGGATCACAAGGTCAGGAGTTTGAGACCAGCCTGCCAATATGATGAAACCCCATCTCTACTTAAAAAAAAAAAAAAATTAGCCAGGAGTGGTGGCGGGTTCCTGTAGTCCCAGCTACTTGGGAGGCTGAGGCAGGAGATTCGCTTGAACCTGGGAGGTGGAGGTTGCAGTGAGCTGAGATCATGCCACTACACTCCAGTCTAGGTGACAGAGCAAGATTCTATCTCAAAAAAAAAAACATATATATATATATGTGTGTGTGTGTGTATGCATGTGTATGGATACATATGTGTGTGGGTATATGTGTGTATATATATGTATATAAAATTGGGTATAGTGTGTGTATGTGTGTGTATGTATACATATGTGTGTGTGTATATGTGTGTATATATATGTATATAAAATTGAGTATGGTGTCTGTCTGGAGAGCTGGCTTCCAGCTCACTGGCTGTGTGGCCTTGAGCTGGGCTCATACTTTGTCTTTGCCTTTTCATGGTAGGACTAGGAATCCCTACCCCACCAAAGCAAGGAGCAAATGAGATAACAAAAAAATAACATGTGAAACAGACCATTACCACCACCATCCACAAATAGCATATGCACAAGCTCCTGGCACTGCATATGACACACACTAGGTGCTCCAGAAAAGGTTCTGGAATGAGAATCATCATTTCTCTCTATATATAGGTATGAAAAAAAGAACATGTGCACATTGTTGTGTGGATAGACAGGTGGTTAATATAGACTCCACAGGCCTCCTTTTTTCTCTTTTTATTTATTTATTTATTTATTTTTTGAGGCAGAGTGAAACTCTGTCACCCAGGCTGGAGTGCAGCGGTGCGATCTTGGTCCACTGCAACCTCCCGCTCCTAGGTTCAAGCGATTCTTGCATCTCAGCCTCTCGGATAGCTGGGACCACAGGTGCGTGCCACTATGCCTGGCTAATTTTTGTTATTTTTAGTAGAGACAGGGTTTTGCCATGTTGGCCAGGCTGGTCTTGAACTCTTGGCTTCAAGTGATCCACCCGCCTTGGCCTCCCAAAGTGCTGGGATTACAGGCATGAGCCACTGCTCCCAGCCAACAGGGCTCCTTTTCTGAGAAATGAAAGATGTAGGTGTTCTCAGGCTTCCAGCTTCTCTCCTACCAGGTTCTGGCTGGGGAGGTGTCAGCTTCCTTTGCACTCAGCCCCTTGGATGAAATGGCACCTCACATTAAGGGGCGTTATGGAGGCAGGATCCGTAAGCCATGCCCAGGCTTCATTCATTTATTTAACCTAATATTAATTGAGGTCCTACTCCATGCTGGGTGCTACACTGTATGCTGGGGCTATGATGGTGAGCAGAACAGAACTATTTCCTGCCCTCATCAAAATCATGATCTAATGGGGGAGTATAATAGTTTTCCATGTGTCCAGTAACAAATTACGAGTGGCTTAAAATAATAATTAATTTTCTTACAGTTCTGGAGGTCAGAAGTTTAAAATGGGTCAGTAGGGCTGAGTTCCTTCTGAAGGCTCTAGAGAAGAATAAATTTCCTTGTCTTTTCCAGCTTATTGAGATTGCCTGCACTCTTTGGCTTGTGGTCCCTTCTCTCTTCAAAGCCAGCAATAGCAGGTCAAATCCGCACACTGCATCACTCTTATATCCTCTCATGCCTCCCTCTTCCACTCTTCCACTTATAAAGACCATTGTGATTACACTGGGCCCACGTGGGTAATCTAGGATAATCTTCCCATCTCAAGGTCAGCTGATTAGTTACCTTAATTCCATCTGCAACCTTAATTCCTCTTTGCAATGTAGCATAACATAGTAATAGATTTTGAAAATTGGAGGCCGGGTGCAGTGGCTCATGCCTGTAATTCCAGCACTTTTGGAGGCTGAGGTAGGCAGATTACTTGAGTTCAAGAGTTTGAGACCAGCCTTGCCAACATGGTGAAATCCTGTCTCTACCAAAAATATAAGATCACACCTGCACTCCAGCCTGGGCAACAGAGTGAGACTCTATCTTAAAAAAAAAAAAAGAAGAGGAAGAAGAAGAAAGAAAGAAAAGAAAATTAAGTTGTGGATATGTTCAGGGTGCCATTATTCTGTCTACTACAGGGAGGTAGATATTAAACAAGTAAATACATAGATAAAATACATTATTTCAACCTATAAGTGCTCTGAAGGAAACAAATCTCTGAGATTGAGAATATAGTGTTTTTTTTTTGGGGGGGGGATGGATTTTATTTTAGTGAAAATAGGCAAGGAAAGACAAAATATTTATTATTATTATTATTACTATTATTATTTTGCGATGGATTTTTACTCTTGTTGTCCAGGCTGGAGTGCAATGGCACGATCTCAGCTCACTGCAACCTCCACCTCCTGGGTTCAAGCGATTCTCCTGCTTCAGCCTCCTGAGTAGCTGGGATTACAGGCACCCGCCATCACACCCAGCTAATTTTTTGTATTTTCAGTAGAGACGGAGTTTCATCACATTGGCCACGTTGGCCAGGCTGGTCTCGAACTCCTGACCTCAGGTGACCCACCCACCTCAGCCTCCCAAAGTGCTGGGATTACAGGCGTGAGTCACCACACCTGGACTTTCAGTTGCTCTTTACTTGCTGTGTTTTCCTTCTATCAGACATCCCTCTAGTCATATTAACACCATTCCAGGCTAGGCGTGGTGGCTCACTTTGAGGAGGCAAAGGCGGGTGGATCACTTTGAGGCCAGGAGTTCAAGACCAGCCTCTACTTTCATCCCCTGTGCAGTCTATGAGGTCAGAGCCCTGAGGATGGGAAGCAACCTCCCTATACGCCAGCAGGCAAGCCCATGACCCTTGGGATGTGCTGTGCTAATCCAGCCCCCTGGAAGATGGGGGCAACTAGAATGTGGAGCACCGGAAGGCTGGTGCACTTGCAGTTTAGTGATGCAGCCAGTCAGAGGGTTAATCAAGATAGAGACCTTTGCCCACAGAGCCAGGATGATTTCATCTCTATGGCAAGCATCATCAATCAACCAGGAGGCTTGCAGCTCGGCAAGTTTTTGGGAGATGAAAAGAGAATGCAAGCCACAATCCTTGCCTTCAGGAGCTTTTGTTGGAGATCTAGAACCCATGTCACAGGAAGAGTAAGACCTCTCCAGTTTCCAGGTCAGCTTCTAAACAAGAGAAGCTCTCATTTCTCCTGAGTCTCAGATCTGGCCCCGAGCCATGGTAGGTAGGTACTTGGTCCAGGTCTGCTCTCAGCAGAGAGATCCACCAGCAAGCCCCTATAATTTTTTCTCCCTCCCTAAAAACTTCTCAGCTTCTATTTTCAGATGTCCCCAAAGCAACAGGAGCATGGGATCATTAATCTTTTGCATTAACTTGCTTGATTCTTATTGCTCTTGAGTCTGGAGACCCAGTGGAAATAACCCTAGCCTGGGAGTCAGGAAAACTAGTCTTTTCCCTGACCAAGTCCATTCACTTCCCTTGGACTTAGTTTTCTCACTTGTAAAATTGGGACACGGAGCCTAGATGATGTTAAAGGTGTAATATTTTAAGATTCTGATTTCTGTTTTTGCTCTTTCACAAGGATGTGGGAGAGATGGATTTAGGCAGTGATGAAGGACCATGCTCTAAGATTCAGAGGTTCTATGAGTTAAACACGGGGCTCTCTCTTCTCCCAAACATTCTGATTCTCAGAATAGATGGCTGGATGTCTTTGGAACCAGTCATCTGGTAGTATATTTAGGACTTTGTTGGCCTGCAGAAAGTAGAACCAGACCTCTTGGCCCCCAGTCCCAAAGTCTTAGAGAAGTGGAGGCTGGGGAGTTGGGAGTGGTGTGTATGTGACAGGAAACTGGAGAATGGCTTCTCCTCTTCCCCTGTGGCGTTATTTTGCCAACATCACATTCTCTGGAGCCACTGGAGAGGCACATGATGTGGCTGGTTTGAAGGGGCACTTCAAACCCAGGGGAGGGCCCTGTATTTTCCCCACTGAGACACAGCCACATATGGGCTCACATCTTCATGTAAACACATGACTAGGCTGAATATAAACCAATGTCTTTGGTGCAGTGTGAAGTAGGGGGAAGTCTCTTAAAAATAGTTAGGAATTTTTGAGGCCTATATTTCTCAGAAAAAAATAATGTTAAATTGTATTCTGGTCTGAGACTAGGGACTAAAGAATGAGAAAAAGTGTTTTAGGAAGGTAAGTGGTGGGAGGAAAGGGCTACTATATATTAGGCTGACTTGGAAATAGAGATTAGGCCCAACAACACACATACAAGCAAATGGGCACATAAACAGGCAGGCATGGGAGCCTGTTTGCTCCATGTTTATGTTATCCATGTGTATGGATAACATACATATGGCCAAACAAAGGCAAATCTGGGCCCAGGAAGACTCTGGAACCTACATTTATATACCACATACACATAGCTATGATCACCCTTTTTCTATGTGCAAGTATTTTTTTGTTTGTTTGTTTTGAGACAGAGTTTTGCTCTTGTTGCCCAGGCTGGAGTGCAGTGGCATGACCTCGGCTGACTGCAACCTCTGCCTCCCAGATTCAAGTGATTCTCCTGCCTCAGCCTGCTGAGTAGCTGGGATTACAGACGCCTGCCACCACATGCAGCTAATTCTTTGTATTTTTTGGTAGAGACGGGGTTTCACGACATTGGCCAGACTGGTCTTGAACTCCTGACCTCAGATGTTCAAGACACACGTGAGTCACTGCACCTGGCCCTAAGCAATCATTTTATGGTTTGCAAAGACCCTTTTTTTTTTTGAGACAGAGTCTCTCTGTCACCCAGGCTGGAGTGCAGTGCAGTGGTGCGATCTCGGCTCACTGCAAGCTCTGCCTCCCGGGCTCATGCCATTCTCCTGCCCCAGCCTCCCGAGTAGCTGGGACTACAGGTGCCCAACAGCACGGCTGGCTAATTTTTTTTTTTTTTTTTTTTTTTTTTTTTTTTTAGTAGAGACGGGGTTTCACCGTGTTAGCCAGCATGGTCTCGATCTCCTAACTTCGTGATCCGCCTGCCCTCGGCCTCCCAAAGTGCTGGGATTACAGGTGTAAGACACCGCGCCCAGCCTTGCAAAGACCCTTCTTACAGCCAACCTTACATATCCTCCTGATAAATAATCTTGGGAGATAGCTATTATTATTACCTCAATTTTTACAGGAAACTGAGGCTTGGGTTAATCAATTGATTTACCTAAAGTTGCTGAACTATTTATTGGAAAAGCAGACTAAAACCAGGTCTTCTGTTTCCAAAATTTACTGCTTTCAAGGTGGCACTTTCCCTCTCTCTCTCTTTCCCTCGTACATATACGAAAGAAAAAAAAATGTGCCATTATCTTGCTATATATACATAAAGGCATATACGTACGAATAAAGCATATATACCACCAGTGGCCAGCAGGAGTTTTTGGGTTGTGCTCTCATGGAGGCCTTAGTAAGAGGAGAAGGGTCTGCTCAAAGCCCTGAGCCATCCTCCTTTCTGTTCCTTGTCCAGTCACCTATGACTGTTTTTTCAGAGCATTGTAGGTGGGAGCTTTTTATGCTGGGGTAATGGTTTTTATTGGCCCTGCTGAGATGAAGTCTTTGATCCCCCTACCTCAACACTTAGGATGTGGGGAGTGGTGAAAAAATATATTATATTACTGTTTCTTTGTCTGACTCCCTCACTAGGTTGTGAGCCCTGTAAGGGTAGAAACTTTTGTTTTTTTCATGTCTGTATACACACAGCCTAGCACAGTGCCTTTTGTATAGTAAGCATACACACAAAAAATTGTTGAATGAATGAATGAATGGATGAATAATAAAGTCAGATAGGCTTGTTTCAAGACCTTACTTATAGTGAGATCATGGCCAAGTGACCTTACTTCCTTGAGCCTCAGTTACCTTATCTGTCAAATATGGATTGACACTCTGATTACCTAAGATGTTCTTGGTAGTGAATGACATAATGATTTGAAAATGACTCTGTTTTTATTTGAGGGCCTCTAACATATTGATTTTATAGACCCTTAGGGCATAGAAATTTTCTCTTCAACCTCCCAGAGTATGGGGTCATCTAACCTTTGTTAACAAACTTTCAATTATGAGGACCTCAGTACTTTTTGAATGACTCTCTCCAGTTTTGGACAGCTGTGACTATACAAACCTTCTCCCTCCTGTCCCCCCGTGGCTTTCTCCCACTGGTTCCAGCTCTGTCTCTTGGCATTCAGAAGTCTGATTCAGAAGAAGACATAGACATCTCCCTGAATCTTCTCAAAGTCGAATAAGCTCAGATGCTTCAACTGTTCCTCATGTGTCCTGGGTGCCAGCCCCCTCTCCAGCCAGCTTACTCCCCCATGGAGAGACCCTAGTGTGTATGTGTCCTACTTAAAGTGGGGGCCACAGCAGGATACAGTTCTTCAAATGAGGTGTCACTAGGGAAGAAGAAGGTAGCACTGTTCCCATCCTCCTGGACACTAGACTTCTGGGTTTGAATGAACTCTCCTGGCAGCCACAACTTCTTGCTAACTTTTATGAGGTTTATTATCAAGTAAAACTTCAGAGATCTTTTTAGCTATGCTGCTACTAAGTCACATCTTTCCTATCTTTTCCTCCACAAGGTTGGCTGTTTGGACTCAAGTACAATTCTTCCATTTGTTCTACTTTTAAGCTTTACTATTATTTGGGCTTGTCATAAATTTGGGTCCAGATTCTGTTGCCCAAACGATTTACATTCTCTTTGAGATCCGTCTTATTTTTCTCTTTTCTTCTCTTCTTCTTCCTTTTCTTCCTCTTCTCTTTCCTCCTCCTCCTCTTTCTTTTTTTACTGTTTTATATAATTACAAAAGTAATTCATGCTCATTAAAAAATCAAAGAATACAAAAATACACAAAAATATTTACATTACATAAAAATTATCTCTTTACTCTTTTCTCTGATCCCCATCTTCTCTTCAGAGATAAACACTGTCATCAGTTTGCTGTGCACCTTTCCCCTTTTCTAGGGACCTATAGAAACATGTGTGTAAAAGTATGGATATTTTAATTCATAAATGGGGTCATACTATACATATTGATATTGTTCTGTGACTCTTAGTAATAGATCTAATAGATCAAAACTCTTTTTTCATGATAGCTCATGGTTTTTGTTTTGTTTTGTTTTGTTTTTTGAGACAGAGTCTTGCTTTTGTCGTCCAGGCTGGAGTGCAGTGGCATGACCTCGGCTCACTGCAACATCTGCTTCCCAGGTTCAAGTTTTTCTCCTGCCTTAACCTCCCAAGTAGCTGGAACTACAAGTGCCTGCCATCATGCCTGGCTAACTTTTGTATTTTTAGTAGAGACAGGGTGTCACTATATTGTCCAGGCTGGTCTCGAACTCCTGACCTCAGGTGATCCACCCGCCTCAGCCTCCCAAAGTGCAGGGATTTACAGTCGTGAGCCACCACGCCTGGTTGATAGCTTGTGTTTTCGAAAGGTTGAATTACTGTATGGATATACCATAATGTATTTCATTAGTGCTCTAATGATGGACATTTATGTTGTTTCCCTTGATTATTATAGCATTGCAGTGAATGTCTTTGTAAATGCCTCTCTGTACACAGTAGAGTGTTTATCTAAGGCACACTGGGAACAGAGCTGAAACGATCTATACCTGTGTGTGTGTGTGTGTTGTTTTTGTTGTTGTGAGTTGGGAGAGAGGAAGTGATGACATAGGATACCCTGTTCCATTAGTCTTGTCTCATAACAGGATAACTCGAGGCAATGTGAAGGGGAATGTGTGCCCTTAGAGAAACGGAACATAATACAAGTTGATAGGCCTGCAAGGCTGGAAATGAGCAGATCCCTCTCTTCTGTGGCCTAGGTGAGCAACCTGTCATGAGCTCCAAGGATATGCCTAGAAGTGTTCTGGATTCCTTCTGCGTGGAACACAAACTGTGATCCCTTTATGGGAACAGCTACAGCCCAGCCTGGAATGGAAAATTAAAATAAAAAAAGCAGTGGCTGACAAGACAAAGCAGGATGTGGGAGGGAGACCAGATGAGCTCTGCGAACCTACTGCAGGCACTGTAGGGCTGAGGGAGACAGAGAGCACGAGGAGGGCAGGAAAGACCAAGGGAGGCTTCGTGCAAGAGGTAGGGCCCAGGAAGCCCAGAGACAAGAGCAAGCACAGGGTGCTGCTGCGTGCAGTGAGTAGCCCAGCTAGAGGGCACGGCCTGTGCTGAGGAGCCATGGGAGGAAGAGACGGCTGGGAAGGTAAGTGTGTGCATTGGTGTGTGTGTGAGGGGTCACCTGCCAATTCTGAGTACACATGAAGGCCATGTTTCTGAAGATCACCATGGTGACCATGTGGAAGCTGGCCTGGACAGGCAGCCTGGAGGCAGGGAGACCAGGGAGGAGCCTGTTCTGACAGTTGAGGCCAGAGTCAGGGAGGGCTGACCTGGGGCACTGGCAGTGGAGATGGGATGGAGTGAAGCTGTGAAGGACACACAGACAGACAGAGAGCAGGGCTTGGTGACTGATGGCAGGGGTCAGGCAGAGTTAAAGATGATGACACTGTGCACACAAAAGACGGCACCAACAGCAAAACCACGAACAGATACAGAGCTGCTGGGAAGGGGAGCTTGAGGGGAGAAGAGTGTGAGCACCCCTCACAGAGCCTCTCATAGAACCTGGCACTTAACGGGCACTTGGTCACAGATGGATGCAGATGGTTTGCAGGCGGGCTATGAGCTCAGCAGGTTGTTTTCTCTCTGGGCACATGCAGACTGGTCACATATGCAGAGTGACTGGTCAGTGGGGGCAGGGTTGGGGGGCTGATGACTTGACTGGGAGATCCTGTCTATGGAGCCAATTTCATATTCCAAGAGGATGGTGGCTCAAATTAAATTGATATTGGCTGGCTGGGGAAAGTGCTTGAAAAGCTTCCAGCCCTATCAGATGAAAAGCCAGAGAGAAACTTTGTCCTCTCATGGTGGTCCATTAGTGTGATTAATAATAAATATTCCCAGACACTTGATACTGACAAAACGCCTCATCAGACTGCTTATGATTATCCACCTGCTATCTTGAGCCATTAGTCTGACCACTAAGGTGCAGGGGTGATGCGAATCTTAAAATACACCCCCTTCCTCAAGTATGTCTGGTCATAGCTCAGGACTGAGAAGGTCACAGATTCAAGCTGATAGAATGAAGGTGGACTTTAGGCTGACACTACCTGGGCCCAGATCCCTGTGCCACCATCCAGAAATCAACAAACATGTGACTTTTGGATAAGTCACATCACTCCTCAGATCCTCAATGTCCTAATTTCTACCAATGTAACTGTCATTTCTCGTGAGGGTTACATTGAGGTTAGATATTGAAATGGCCTCCTTAGTGCTCAGCACATAGTAAGTGCCTTGTTTAATATTATCTTCTCTCCTTTTACCCAAATAAGCTTTTTTTCTTAAGAAGTAGCTACAGGACTGAGGATGGTTAAAAGCATGATTTTCCTACTACTGCAGTTTGTACTCTCAGCCACATTATGCTGTGAGAGGGTCTTTTTCCTTAGGGGAGACAACAGTATCTAAAGAATAAGCTAAAGAATACTTTAGTTTATTCTCTTTTTTGTGTAAGGGGCACAAACAGTCAAGTGTTTGCACTACTGACCCAGGGGAAGAAAAAGAGAGAGAGAGAGTGTGGGGCCCCAAGCTGATATTTTTTCTCATCTGTCTCTAACACATTTCTCTTCTATGAATGAAGCTAGAACAGCAATCTCAGGGGCTTAGTTAATTCTTCCTGCAGGAAAAACCCAAGAGCAAATGTGCTGAGTGAAGCAGAAGGACTTTCCAACAATGATGAAAATGAAAAACAGCCCTCTTAAAGTTTTGAGTGATGGGGAACTTTCAATTGCTACCATTCAATGAATTGTTCGGGTGGAGGAATTCTTTTTGCAAAGTATCCCTAGGATTCAAGACTGTTCCCCAACCAGTTTGTCTCTGATATTGCCTCTTCTGCACTGCACTGCATCCCCTGAAGGAGGAATGCCACTTGAAATGCAGAAGCTTCTTTATTGCAGTGAACTTAGATCTAGCATGGGAACAATATATGCGCAGATAATTAAAAGTCCAATTTCATTTCTCTGTTGAGCTTGGACATAGA
>NW_012119332.1:431542-443811 GCF_000951035.1 Colobus angolensis palliatus | reverse complement strand
TGTATTTTTAGTAGAGACGGGGTTTCACTGTGTTAGCCAGGATGGGCTCCATCTCCTGACCTCATGATCTGCCCACCTTGGTCTCCCAAAATGCTGGGATTACAGGCATGAGCCACTGCACCTGGCTGAGCTTGGACATAGACTTTCATATAAATCAGCTTGATTTTTCTTTTATTCTTTTCTTTCTTTCTTTCTTTCTTTCTTTCTTTTTTTTTTAGATGAAGTCTTGCTCTGTCGCCCAAGCTGGAGTGCAATGGCACAACCTCAGCTCACTGCAACCTACACCTCCCAGGCTCAAGCGATTCTCCTGCCTCAGCCTCCCGAGTAGCCGGGATTACAGGCATGTGCCACTGTGCCTAGCTAATTTTTGTATTTTTAGTAGAGAGATGGTTTCACCATGTTGCGCAGGCTGATCTTGGACTTCTGACCTCAGGTGATCCACCTGCCTCAGCCTCCCAAAGTGTTGGGATTACAGGCGTGAGCCACCGTGCCTGGCCACCTTTTTTCTTTTCTTTTTTTTTTGAGATGGAGTCTCATTCTGTTGCCAAGGCTGGAGTGCAGTGGCGTGATCTTGGCTTACTGCAACCTCTGCCTCCCGTGTTCAAGTGATCCTCCTACCTCAGCCTCCCAAGTAGCTGGGACCATAGGTACCCACCACCATGTCTGGCTAATTTTTTGTATTTTTAGTAGAGATAGGGTTCACCATTTTGGCCAGGATGGTCTCGAACTACTGGCCTCAAGTGATCCACCAGCCTTGGCCTCCCAAAGTGGTGGGATTACAGGCATGTGCCGTCACTCCTGGCATCACATAAATCAGCTTCATGCAGTTCTTGCTTGCCGTTCCCTTGACTTTGATGCCCAGACTTGCTGCAGCTCCAGAATCTTCCCAGCCCCCAAGGAATCCTGAGCCTTTCCAACTGGACCCCAACTCTGGCCCTAAAGCCCTCATCAAACATTCCTTTGCATCTCCTGCCCACTGACTCAGATGCCCCTAGCTTCCTTGGACTCCAGCTCCAGAGTGTCCCTGTACCACTTCTGCTCATATTGGCCCTCATTAGCTGTACTGCTTGAAAAAGACTTGCCTGCCTCCCTTAGAACTTTCTGAATTGAGCTTGTCTGAAAACGCAAATGTCTTCATACTCCTTATGTTCCTCTCACAGAGTAACCAACCTATGTGTAGACATATGGCTCCTATTTCTATGTCTTCTCTCTAGAAACACTGACAAACCTCATCAGATCTAAATAGTTTTACTCATGGGTATTACTCTGGCCCCAGGATGATTGATCTAACTCTCAGTTTAAATAGGATCACAGTAGGGGGTAAGGTGGGGGGACTATCAGAAGTTTGGGCAATATAGGCATGAAGTGGTTTACAAGGAGGTAGGAAACAAAGCTGTTTCACTGCCATCTTGAAGAACAAGATAGCACCTCAGCTGCTTCTGCTCTGCTCTGTCATAACTGAGATGAGTACCTCCTAGCCAAAGTGTTTAATGTCTAGCCCCTAAACAATGTCTAGCTATTGACCATAATCACTATAACCAGCTGCTGTTTGGTGAAGTAGGGAGGAAGGCACTACTTCTCTGGTTCTAGCCCTCAAAATGTATTGCTTTATTTACTGACTCTCAGCCTGAACATTATTGGTGTATAGAAATGCTACTGATTTTTGTACATTGATTTTGTATTTTACAACTTTGCTGAAGCTGTTTATCAAATCTAGGAGCCTTTGGGCAGAGATTATGTGGTTTTCTAGGTATAGAATCATATCATCTGCAAAGAGAGATAGTTTGACTTCTTCTTTTCCTATTTGGACACCTTTTATTTCTTTCACTTGCCTGATTGCTCTGGCCAGGACTTCCAGTATTATGTTGAATAGGAGTGGTGAGAATGGGCATCCTTGTCTTGTTCTAGTCCAGTTCTTCTTTTTGAGACAGAGTCTCACTCTTTTGCCAGACTGGAGTGCAGTGGCGCAGTCTCGGCTCGCTGCAAACTCCGCCTCCTGGGTTCAAGCAATTCTCCTGCCTAAGCCTCCCAAGTAGCTGGGATTACATGCACGCACCACCATGCCTGGCTAATTTTTGTATTTTTAGTAGAGATGGGGTTTCACCATGTTGACCAGGCTGATCTTGAACTCCTGACCTTGTGATCTGCCCACCTTGGCCTCCCAAAGGGTTGGGATTACAGGCCTGAGCCACTGTGCCCGGCCAAGTCTTGTTCCAGTTCTTTAGGGGAAAGGCTTTCAGTTTTCCCCATTCAGTATGACGTTGGCTGTGGGTTTGTGATAGATGGATCTTTCATTTGTTTGTTTTGTTTTACTTTTTTGAGATGGAGTCTTCCTCTGTTATCCAGGCTGGAGTGCAGTGGTGTGATCTCAGCTCACTGCAACCTCTACCTCCCGAGTTCAAGTGATTCTCCTGCCTTAGCCTTCCAAGTAGCTGGGATTACAGGTGTCTGCCATAATGCCTGGCTAATTTTTATATTTTTAGTGGAGACAAGGTTTCACCATGTTGACCAGGCTGGTGTCGAACTCCTGACCTCAAGTGATCTGACCACCTCGGTCTCTCAGACTGTTGGGATTACAGGCGTGAACCACCTATAGATGGCTCTTATTATTTTGTGGTATGTTCTTTTGATGCCTAGTTTGTTGAGGGTTTTTTTTTTTTTTTTTTGAGACTGAGTCTCGCTCTGTCACCCAGGCTGGAGAGTGCAGCGGCGCGATCTTGACTCACTGCAAGCTCCGCCTCCCAGGTTCAGGCCATTCTCCTGCCTCAGCCTCCTGAGTAGCTGGGACTACAGGTACCCGCCACCACACCTGGCAAATTTTTTTTTTTTATTTTTAGTAGAGATAGGGTTTCACTGTATTAGCCAGGATGGTCTTGATCCCTGACCTCGTGATCCACCCACCTCAGCCTCCCAAGGTGCTGGGATTACAGGCATGACCCACCGTGCCCGGCTGAGTGTTTTTATCATAAAGGGATGTTGAATTGTATTGGAATCTTTTTCTGTACTATTGAAATGATCATATGATTTTTGTTTTTAATTGTGTGTATGTGGCAAATCACATTTATTGATTTGTATACGTTGAACCAGGTTTGCACTCCAGGAATGAAGCCTATTGATTATGGCATATTAACATTTTGACATGCTGCTGGATTCATTTGCTAGTATTTTGTTAAGGACTTTTGCATCTATGCTCATTAGGGATATTGGCCTGAAGTTTTCTTTTTTCATTGTGTCTCTGCCAGATTTTGGTATTAGGCTGATGCTGACTTCACAGAATGCGTTAGTGAGGAGCCCCACCTCCTCAATTTATTTTTAGAATAGTTTCAGTAGGACTGGTACCAGTTTTTCTCAAGAACACATCCCCATTTACAATAGCCACAAAGAGACTTGGCGCTGTGGCTCACACCTGTAATCCCAGCACTTTGGAAGGTTGAGGTGGGCAGATCACCTGAGGTCAGGAATTTGAGGCCAGCCTGGCCAACATGGTGACGCCCTGTCTCTAGTAAAAATACAAAAATTAGCCAGGCAAGGTGGCATATGCCTGTAGTCCCCATTACTCGGAGGCCAAGGCAGGAGAATTGCTTGAACTCAGGAAGCGGAGGTTGCAATGAGCCGAGATTGTGCCATTGCACTATAGCCTGTGCGACAGAGCAATACTCCGTCTCGAAACCAAACAAAACAATAGCCACAAAGAAAATGAAATATCTAGGAGTATAGTAGCTAACCAAGGAGGTGAAAGATCTCTCCAAGGAGAAGTAAAAATCACTGCTCAAAGAAATCAGAGATGACACAAATAAATGAAAAAATATCCCGTGCTCATGGATCGGAAGAAGCAATATGGTTAAAATGGCCATACTGCCCAAAGCAATTTACAGATTCAACGTTATTCTCATCAAACTACTAATGTTATTCTTTACAGAATTAGAAAAAACTGTTCTAAAATTCACAGGGAACCAAAAAAGAGTCCAAATAGCCAAAACAATCTTAAGCAAAAAGAACAAAGCTGGAGGCATCACACTACCCAACTTCAAATTGTACTATAAGGCCATCATAACCAAAACAGCATGGTACTGGTATAAAAACAGACACATAGACCAACGGAACAGAATATATAGAAAACTCAGAAATCAGGCCTCACACTTATAAGCATCTGATCTTCAATGAGGTCGACAAAAACAAACAATAGGAAAGAACTCCCTATGTAATAAAAGGTGCTGAGATACTTGGCTAGCTATATGCAGAAGCATGAAACTAGACCCTTACCTTTCACCATATACAGAAATTAACTCAATATGGATTAAATATTTAAATTTAAGATCTCAAACTATAAAAATCACAGAAGAAAACCTAGGAAACACCCTTCTTGACATAGGCCTTGGTGAAGAATTTTTGTCTAAGTCTCAAAAAGAATTACAACAAAAGCAAAAATTGGCAAGTGACACCTAATTAAACTAAAGAGCTTCTGCACAGCAAAAGAAACTATCAACAGAGTAAACAGACAACCTACAGAATGAGGAAGACATTTCTAAACTATTCAACTGACAAAGGTTTAACATCTAGAATCTTTACGGCACTTAAATCAATAATCTAAAAATAAATAACCCCATTAAAAAATGAGCAAAAGGCTGGATGTGGTGGCTCATGCCTGTAATCCCAGCACTTTGGGAGGCTGAGGTGGGTGGATCACCTGAGGCCAGGAGTTCGAGACCAGCCTGGACAACATGGGGAAACCCTGTCTCTACTAAAAATACAAAAATTAGCCAGATGTGGTGGTACGGACCTATAATTCCAGCTACTCGGGAGGCTGAGGCAGGAGAATCACTTGAACCCAGGAGGTGGAGGTTGCAGTGAGCTGAGATCACGCAATTGCACTCCAGCCTGGGCAACAAGAGTGAAACTTTGTCTCAAAAAACAAAACAAAACAAAACAACACAAAACAAAAAAAACTAATGAGCAAAGGACATGAACAGACACTTCTCAGAAAAAGACATACAAGTGGCCAACAAATATATGAAAAAAAAAAAAAAAAGCCTGTCATCACACATCATCAGAGAAATGCAAATCTAACCCACAATGAAATACCACCTCACATCAGTCAGAATGACTAGTATTAAAAAGTCAAAAAAACAACAAATGCTGGCAAGGCTGTGGAGAAAAGGGAATGCTTATACACTATTGGTGGGAATGTGAATTACTTCAGCCACAGTGGAAAGCAGTTTGAAGATTTGTTAAATAACTTAAAACACAGCTACATTTGTTCCAGCATTCTTATTGCTAGGTATATACCCAAAGGAAAATAGATCATTATACCAAAAACACACATGGACTTGCATGTTCATCGCGGCATTATTCACAATAACGAAGACATGGAATCAATGTAGGTGCCCATGATCAGTGGTCAATTGGATAAAGAAATTGGTTGACTGGATAAAGAAATGGTTGACTGGACAAAGAAAATGTGGTACATATACACCATGGAATACTGTGCAGCCATAGAAAAGAATAAAATTGTCCTTAGTAGCAACATGGATGGAACAGGAGGCCGTAATCCTAAGTGAATTAGTGCAGGAACAGAAAGCCAAATACCGCATGTTGTCACTTATAAGTGGGAGCTTAACATTGAGCACCTACAGACATAAACATGGGCACAACAGACATTGAAAACTACTAGAGGTGGGAGGGAGGAGGACATGGGTTGAAAAGCTTCCTAATGAGTACTATGCTCACTGCCTGAGTGCAGTATATTCATGTAACAAACAAGCACATGTACCCCTTGTATCTAAAATAAAACATGAGAAAATAATATTTAAAAAATTTATTGCTTGTACTATCGCCAGAACTTCTTAACTGAGCTCTTTGTCTTCTGTACATTAGCTGTCTGGCCTTGAGTAAGTCCTTTCCTCTTTGTGATCCCCAGTTCTCCTGACCTGGAGTGAGACTGGACTAACTAGTCTCTGATAGTTTATGCTCTCCCTCTATTTCCCATCCTCTCCTCTCCAGAGGTCCAACCTCATCTTTCTCCCTCAGCCCCTCTTTCCTCCTATTTCTTAGCTCCCCCAGCCTCTGACACCCCCTGCCCCTGCTTGGACTTCTATGTCCCCTTTCGTTTTTTTTTTTTTAAGACGGAGTCTCACTCTGTCACTCTGGCTAGAGTACAGTGGCATGATCTTTGCTCACTGCAGCCTCTGCCTCCTGGGTTCAAGCAATTCTGCTGCCTCAGCCTCTCAAGTAGCTGGGATTATAAGCACATGCCACCACACCCAGCTAATTTTTGTATTTTTAGTAGAGATGGAGTTTTGCCATATTGGCCAGGCTGGTCTTGAACTCTTGACCTCAAGTGATCTGCCTGCCTCAGCCTCCAAAAGTGCTGGGATTACAGGTGTGATCCACCACATCTGGTCCCTGTTTCCCTTTTAGTAGTGTGTTCAGCTGCTTGACACTCTCTACCCAACTCTCCCCTGTGCATGTGTGTTGTGGGGAGTGGTTGGCATGGGAGGTAGGGAATGACACAGAAGGAGTTTCCACTTTCCAGAAAGTTGAAGACTCCAAGTAAATTCTTTGTCTTTAGGCATTTGGCTTCATGCCAGGCCCCTGTGGGTTCTAGGTGAACATGAGTGAAGAAATCAGTTGAGTTCCTTGAACTTCTGGTGAAAAAGGGCCTATGGCAGTATTAAGGAGTGTGATGAGCTGCCATTGCTACTCCTGCTGCTGAGGCTTTCTGGTGAGTGCTGCTCTTCCTTGGGGACGACTGCTCATGAAGACTGTTTGGACTTTCCGATGAGTGCTGCTCTTTGAACAAATGCTTAGCTCAAGGAAATGATCTTGGCAGGGAACTTTGTTTACCCTAGCAGACATCAATCAATCTTGTCAGCAGTGAGAGAAACCGAGGCACATTGAATTGTGGACACTGTTGGACTGGGAAGGCAGAGGAGGATGGAATAAGACTACTGGTTCCTGAATGCAAATGCAAGACCAGCCCATATGCAATCCTCTTAGGCTCATCTATTGTCCTAGGGAGTATATTTCCTTTCTCATCCCTTTATAATGTCAGAGTGGGAAAAGACCTTGGAAGTCCAGGAGTCCAGTCCTTTCTTGCTACAGAAATGGAAACTCAAGCCCAGAGAGGGGAAGGGAATTACCCAAGGCCATATAGTGGTCACAGGATGAGTTAATGGCAGAGCTATGAGTAGAAGCCAGGTGTCCTGACCTCTCAAATATCCTTTCCATTGTCTCAAACCGGCTTACCATCTGTGGTGCCTTACCTCACAAAGGATACTCAGACCATGCCTTCACACGGTTGCCAGTGGAGAGGAGGAATAAAGGACTATTGCCAGCCACTTTCAAACTAAAACTCAGACTTATTTTATTTTACTTTTTTTGGAGACTGAGTCTCGAGCTATTGCCCAGGCTGGAGTGCAGTGGCCCAGTCTTGGCTCACTGCAGCCTCCGCCTCCCGGAAGTGATTCTCCTGCCTCATCCTCCCGAGTGCCTGGAACTACAGGCGCGTGCCATCACGCCCGGCTAATTTTTTTGTTTTGTTTTGTTTTGTATTTTTAGTAGAGATGGGGTTTTGCCATGTTGAGCAGGCTGGTCTCGAACTCTTGACTCCAAGTGATCTGCAGACCTCGGCCTCCCAAAGTGGTGGGATTACAGGTGTAAACCACTGTGCATGGTCTCACTTATTTTTTATTATTATTATTTTTGAGACAGAGTCTCGCTGTGTCACCCTGGCTGGAGTACACTGGCGCAGTCTTGGCTCACTGTAACCTCCGCCTCCTGGGTTCAAGCGATTCTCCCGCCTCAGCCTCCTGAATAGCTTGGATTACAGGCACATGCCCGGCTAATTTTTGTAATTTTAGTAGAGACGGGGTTTCACCATGTTGGCCAGGCTGGTCTTGAACTCCTGACCTCAGGTGATCCGCCTGCCTCAGCCTCCCAAAGTGCTGGGATTACAGGAGTGAGCCACCGTGCCTGGCCCTCACTTATTTTTTTATATAGATATGGGAGGGGGTCTTGATATGTCCCCCAGGCTGGTCTCAAATTCCTGGGCTCAAGCAATCCTCCTGCATCAGACTCTCAGAGTGTTAAGATTACAGTCATGAGCCACCACACTCAGCCTAAAACTCAGACTTGACCAGACGACTTCAACAGTCTAGAACACTGCCATCCTGGGATTCTGTGACCTTGACAAGAAGCAGAAAGGGAGCTCACAGACAAACCCCAAGGGTGTGGACTAGGGGTGTCACATCTAACCTGAGGGAATTATAGCCAGCCTCATCAGGGAATCAGAAAGTGAATGTACTGAGGGAGGGGCTAAAGAATCAGGGCACTGATTTGAGGAAGGTGAAGACTGGCATTTAGAGGAAGGAAAGACAAATGAGGACTGAGCAAGGATGGGTAGGAAATATAATGGGGAGAGTCCTACGGAAGAGAATGGATGAAGTGTTGGAAGAGGTGAGGCAGTTTAGTCAAAAGAAGAGAAGTTTCCTGTGGACCTGAGATCTTCAGGCCTTTGAGGAGCTGTTAGGGACAACAGGGGATTTGTGTGGCCTCAGGGAGCAGAACTGAGATCCATGGATGGAAGCCATAGAGAAAAGAAGTTCAGATACGACAAGAACTTTCTAAGAGCCAGAGTTGTCTAGAGAAGGAAAAGATAGCTGTGATAGGTAGTGAGCTCCCCATCAGTGGAAAGTTGCAGTCAGGGGCTGAGTAAGCATCTGTCAGGGCCCAGGGTCTGGGGCCTGAGTGGGGGTGGGGCTGGAAGGCCAGGACGTGCAAGGCTAGGGGCTGTGATGGGGGTGGGAGAGGAGCCGGGTGGGTCTGGGTCGGGAGTGGTAGCTACGCTAGGTCCGCCTGGGCCCAGCCGGGCCCCCCACGTGGGCGCTGTGGTCTGGCTGCGCCGGGCCGGGCCAGGCGGGGCTGGGCGGGGCAAGGCCAGCGGTCGGCTGGGAGGCGGGCGCGAGGGCGGGGAGCGGCGCGGAAGCCGGGCCACATAAAGGAGCGGGCGGCGCGACAGGGGCGGCTCTTTCCTGGGTGGGGTTTGTGAAGTCGTGGCCCGTTAGCAGGAAGCCTAACAGTCGCCCCGACGCTAGTGAGGGACCCAATCTGAGTCCCCGGCCAACCGAATCCGAGCTGTGTGTACTGCGTGCTCAGCACTGCCCGACAGTCCTAGCTAAACTTCGCCAACTCCGCTGCCTTTGCCGCCACCATGCCCAAAACGGTGAGTGCCGGGGGTGGGCGCTGTCGACCCCAATGGCTCTGGCTGAGCCTCATAGCCCTTTGCTGATGGCTGAGGGCTTGGCCAGCCACCGGCCCGCCTGGGACGCCGCGCCCTCCGCCATAGCCAAGGGTAGGGAGGGGACCGGAGTGGGATCCTGGTCTGGTGCGCCCTCAGGGGTTGAGGGGGTGTCCAGGCTGGAAGTTTGGACAGGGCGAGGCCTGCCTCTTTCTCAGGTTCCAGTTCCCTGTGTCTGAGATGCAACAGTGAGGACGGCTTCGTTGGGGCCTGGGGTTTCCCCTTTTCTCTGACGGGCCATGGGCACAGAGGAGAGGATTCTGGTCCAGAAGACTACACTTTCCCCAACTCAGGAATTGACACATTTCTGGGACAAGGCTGCCAATGTCCAAGAGGGGCCATGGGAACAGAGAAGCAGGGAGGAAGGAGGGAGCCACTCGGGGCGGATCCGGCACCCCCACTCATCTTTCCCACAGCCTCACCGGGTGGCTCCAGCTGTTTTCCACTAGGAGGTGAGGAGAGAGATGTGAGGAAATCGTCATCGAGGATGCACCCGAGAGCACCAACACTTATTTAGGCACCAGTCTGAGGAGAGGCCTACCTCATCTCCTGGGAGAGAGAACCGATTTCTCCCTCCCCTCCACCCCCAAATCCCTGCCCCTCCTATTGCTTAATGCCTCTCTATCTCCTCCTATCCCCTCCGGACTATTTTGTGTGGTGTGGGTTCTCTCGTGGGGCCACACCTTTCTAGAGTGGTGGTTGATTTGGGGATGCATCTCCACCCCACTGGCTGTTATGAGAGGAACAGAAGCCTCCTGGGAGTGGGGATAGGGGGGCCGGATGCCCAGGAGGGAGAGGGGAGGAGGGGTGTGCCTGACTAATGAGCTCTGCTTGCTTTTGTGCAAGTCATGCCAAATGGCTGCTGAGGCCCTTCCCTTGCTCAGAAAGGCCTGGTGACCACCCTGACTTGAGTCCCTTAGGCCAAACAGCTTGTTGGGCTGGCCTAGGCAATGCAGTGCTCCCAGATATGTCGCCCCAGGACTGCTTGAGACTTGTAGAGGTGAGATAGTGACTAGTAGCCTTGAAAAGGGCTGAAGGCCCTTGGGATGAGAGGAGGCAAGTTGGGAGACCAGCCTTTTGGGTTTGTGATGAGCTTTGGTTGCCACGTTACTGTATACCAGCTTCACTGCCAAGTCGTTCTTGCCTTTCCAGAACGCTGTCCTTTAGAAACACCAAGTTTTCAAAAAGTATGTGCTTTCACTGTCTGTCTCCTTTAAATTGCTTGTGGTTTTAGGACATGAGACTTTTACACACTTTCTTCCCTAACCCCTGCCCCCAAAGGAGAGAGTAATGGTTTTGGAGAGAGGGGAAAATACCCTATTGTCTGCCAAAAGAGGATTATAAAGATCCTGTCAGGAGCGGCTCTTTGGGTCTCTTTCTGCGGTTGAGTCCTGACTCCTCTTAAGGTGTGGCTTTGCCTGAACAGTTGGGTGGATCCCTGGGAATAGACATTGCTCCATGGCCTTTCTTCTGTAGTGGCATATCTCATCCTCAATTCTGAGATAGCCCACTTTGAAACACAACATCATGGGCCTGGAAGTTGCCTCAAACTTACATTAACGTCTCATCTGAGTCAAAGTGGAAAAGAAGACAAGACGGCGTGTTTATTGTTTTCCTGGGAACGGAGAGAGATTGAAGTATAAGCTGTTTGTAGTCAGTCCTGGAGTAATGAAGTTACCTAAATACTGAAGGCATTTTTATGTAGATTGACTGAAACCTGAATCAAATTGGAGGGAGAGGGCTGAGTTTTGATAGACTGGAAGCATTAGATAATTTTCTATGCTTCGACTCAAGGAATGGTCAACTTTTAGGAAAAGCAACTATATTATGTCTGTTAAGACCGTAGAATCTTAACCTGAAAGGGACTTTGGAGACTATCTATTTAGTAAAACTCTCTTAAAACAAAAACAAAAACAAAAACAAAAAACTAATGAGGATATTAAGACCTACAGGGAAAGACCTACCTAAGGGCACATGGTGACTGAGCCAAGATTGGGGTCCAGGCTTTCCGATGCTCATCTCATTGACCCTCTATTCTGACCCAATGATTGAGTTCTCGACATTTGAGTTCCCTTTCTTGCTCCAAACAAATTGCCCCCTGTTCTCAGAACTTTATGGGCCTCAGATAAAGGGAAATGAGTAATTTGAGCAAAGTGGCCAAGGTTGGCATTTGTGTGTCTCCTGGTAAGGTTCAGTAGTGTCACCACGTGCCTCCTGTTACTTTTCTTATTCCTCATACCAAGGTCGAGGTGTTCAGGGGCACACCCTAGTTCACTGAATACCAACCAGTAATGTTAATTAAAAGGGGAAAAAATTTCCCTTTCTCTGCTCCATTTTCATTTATGTGCTTTAGGCTATTTCTAGCGTATGACAGATAGAGAAAGGTAGTGGAAAATCAAACTCCTTCATTCATATGCAGCATGTCTACAGCCTATCTAGGGTTGGTTTCACTTTTATAGCTAATTTTCCCTCCTAGTCAGCCCAACCACCCCTACATCTGTTAAAACATGCCGGCCGAGCGCAGTGGCTCAAGCCTTTAATCCCAGCACTTTGGGAGGGTGAGGCGGGTGGATCACGAGGTCAGGAGTTTGAGACCAGCCTGACCAACATGGTGAAACCCCGTCTCTACTAAAATTACAAAAATTAGCCAGGCGTGGTGGTGTGCGCCTGTAATCCCAGCTATTCGGGAGGCTGAGGCAGGAGAATCGCTTGAACCCGGGAAGCGGAGGTTGCAGTGGGCCGAGATCGCATCACTGCACTCCAGTCTGGGCGACAGAGCAAGACTCCGTCTCAAAAGCAAAAAAAGCAAAAAAACAACAAAAAATGCCTCACTACCCACCGCCACCCTTGCCTTCTTGCCATTCCTTGGACTCTGCTTCTGGTTGCCAGTTTCCTGAGTCTGCTTTAGTAGCCAGAATGGAAAAGCTTATTAATTGCCATCTACATTTTTTGGTGATGATGACAGTTATATATA
>NW_012119332.1:418223-431352 GCF_000951035.1 Colobus angolensis palliatus | reverse complement strand
TGTATTTTTTTTAGTAGAGACAGGGTTTCACTGTGTTAGCCAGGATGGTCTCAATCTCCTGACCTCGTGATCCGTCCGTCTCGGCCTCCCAAAGTGCTGGGATTACAGGCTTGAGCCACCGCGCCCGGCCCAGTTATATATATATTTTTGAAAAGGCCTTTCCCTCTCCCTACCTTCTTTAATTTTTTTCTTTTAAGATCACAAAGGACTTGAGGCTTTCTTGGATTTCCTAAAAAAGAGTGTTCTGAATTTTTGAGATGTTCTTGAGTTTTTGGTTTCCTTCCTTGGGATTTATTAAATGCTAGTATTGAAAAGGCTCTCCACAACTACAAAGTCCAATTCCTCTCATTGTATAGATGATGAAACTGAAACCATGTTAGGGGGAGACTAACCTAGAGTGATGCAGTATGCCAGTTGCAAAGCTAGGACTTGAATCCAGGTTCTTAGTTAGAGGGTCAGTCTTGGTGAAACACCTCTTTGATCTGCTGGGGTTTTAGCCATTGATCAACAGATCAGGGGAAAGGCAATCAAGTGGTCATTTGATGGGACCATCAATGTGAGCAGACATAGAGCCTAGATCCTTGAAGTATTTGAAGGTGTCTGGGTCAGCATTCAGCTAAACTTTAACAGGGGCTATGTGAACTGTTTATTCTCCTGCCATTCCTAGCATTACTTGAGCCACTCGAGTGGCACTAAAGTGGTACTTGGTAAATAGGAGCCAGAATCTCAGTCTTTTAACCCTTGAACCAGCCCTGCCTACAGACTTAAGTGTGGGGAAAAGGATCAGGAAGAGAGGTTGTATGAGAGAGGATCCTGCATCTCTCGACTTTGGTTCTTCAGTTCACTTGGCCCTTTGTGAAAGTGTAGATGATAGAGATAGAGCAGGAACCATCTTGGGAATTTCCTTTACACATTTCTTTTAACAGCCCTCTGGGTAGGGAGGGGGCTGGTGGGGCAGGAAGGCCTTTGTGGGACCCACACTAACTAATCTATACTCTGGTGTTAGGCTTGGAGAGGGAAAGGTTGCTCTGTGAGTCAGTGATAGAAGTAGTATTGACCACTAATCTTCTAACTTTCCGTTCTCTAGCTGCCTGCAACAGTAGCTTGTTTTAGGGTGTTGTTCTTACTCTTCTCTTACCTCCTGCTCCCATGAAACTGCTTTACCGAATGATGGAGCTGGAAAGGACATTTGGAAGTCATCTAGTCTATTCCCCTGCTTCCAAATCTAATTCTCTCTGGATGAGATAATATGACAGCTACAATTATTCTGAACTCTGTTCTAGTGTTGCATGGCAACAGCCTGTCTTAGGTCCCTTTGTATCTTTCTGGGAGTTTCCCCACTGGAATTTCTAGACTCTGGGTCCCCAGAGGGGAGAAGATCTGGCTACCAACACTACCAGAGTTAGGCCTTTCATAACCATAGCTGCTGGAAATTTGGCATTGTTACAGATTGCGAACAATCTATCTCTAATCTTTCAAAGATAGAATTGAATTTATCCTATGCCTCTTTCCTAACTCACAATCTTCTTTCCCTGCCACCTGCTCTATTATTTTGCTTGCAAAAGGGAAAAAAACAGGTACAAATGTGGTCTCCTTTGGGGTAGTCTGTTGGTTCAAGTGAAGGGGGTGGTATTTTCACGATTGACTGGCTTTGCTGTCCATCCCTCCTTCCATTTCATGCTTAGAGCTGAAAAACTTTTCAATTCCAGGTTCTAATTTGTGGTATAGAAGTTGTCACTTTGGAGGGTTAGCTCAGGATTCCATGAATTTGAAAGGTGGGTGCTGGGAAATGGAAAGTAACACTGAACTGAGAAATTTTCTTCTCTTTCCATGTAAGAAGAACTTCTCTCCTGTCCTCAGTAAAGTGAGCCAAATGAAGTGGGACTTTAGGCAAGTCCTTTCTTAAGGCCCTCTGTCTCTCCAGCTTGTCATGAGGGAGCTGTACCAGTGATGGGTAAACTCTAGGAATCCCTCCAGTACTGATGCTTTTGAGAATCTTGATGGTATAGCATTGAGTCTCTTATTTGTGTGTTCATTTCTTCAGACATTCTTTCTTCAACGTTTGGGCACCTATGTGCCAGGCAGTATTGGAAATACAAAATTGAACAGTGCTTATTAAAATGTTTCCTCTTGTCCCATTATACTTCTGGAGTGCTGTTTCTTCTTGAGTGCTGAGTTCAGAATGGACCGTTTCTCACATGGGAGTTAGTTTGTTTCATTAGTAGATCCAAGAAGAATACTGGCTTGAGTACTCTTGGCCATTTCTTCCTGAGTCTATGGGAGAGAAAGGGCTGTGTCTTTCCTTACTGTGGAAATAAATAAAAAGTGAGAGTATATTATGAAGGCTGTGGGGTGACTGAAAAGCTTTGGACAAACACCAGAAGCTTCATAGATTTTCCTGCCATTCTTCCCACATTTTTCAGTGACTGCCTGCCTGATAGTAGAATAGTCCCTTTTATTTCTGCTGAAAGGAAGGCCTGGAAGCTACTAGATTATGTTTCAGATTTTCTTCTAACATGGTTAGTGTGGTAGTTAGATATATTGGTAGATATTGAGGCCTTCCTAAGGGCTCTGAAACAAGCCTCCTAAAGTATCTATCACCAGTGAGCTGAGGACTAGCTATTGTGGGGTACAGCTTTGTTTTTTGATACGGAGTTTTGCTCTTGTTGCTCAGGCTGGAGTGCAATGGCGCGATCTTGGCTCACCACAACCTCTACCTCCTGGGTTCAAGCGATTCTCCTACCTCAGGCTCCTGAGTAGCTGGGATTACAGGCATGCGCCACCACGCCCGGCTAATTTTGTATGGGGTACAGCATTTCAAAGGCATTTGCATCTAGGGCAACCCAGAGCTTCCCTAGCCTTAAGCTTTCCTGTAGCTGGTTGTTCTGGATGGGCAGGGTTTCTCACAGGAGTGTTTTGAACCACAGAACAACTGGGCTGGCCTTAAATCTTCTGCCTCAGCCTTTATCTTCTTGATGGGGGCACTAAAGTCCAGAAAAGGGAAATGATTTGAGTGAACTGGTTATAGTACCAGGAATAAAACCTAACTTGCTTGGCTCCAGTGTAGGGTAGGGACGTTGAATGCCTACCTTCTAAATGGCACTACTGCGAGGTGCTCAGTGTCTTCTCCCTCTGTGCTGGTGGTGACATGACTGTGGAGTTATGGTCATAGAAAGAGCAAGTTCTTCTGAGAATGTAGAGCTGACCTCATGGGTTTCTTTATTTGGAAATGGTTCAGGCTCTGACCTTGTCTCAGGAACTCTTTGTAGCACTTCCCAGGAAGGTAAGTGTTTTGCTTTGGCTTGTGAAGGGTGGTGGAAGGCATATGTATAGGCTGAAGGGAGGTAGAGAGAGGACACTAGTTACATTTTCCTGCTTGAGACTAGGCCTTGCTGTCCTAAGAAACTTTAGGGAGTAATTTCTTCTTCGTATTCATAGCCAGAGGGGTTAGGCAGCTTGTTCGAGGTCACAAAGTTGGTAATAGTATTGAAAGGAGAACTTGGATTTCCTAATTCCCAAGTTAGTGGTCTCCCACTGGACTTGGCTGTCTTAGAAGGATGACTCCATCCAGAGAGCACAGACTTCCAGAGAATTGGCTCGGTGGTGATTACATTAACAATATGGCTACAATGGAGTTCCCCTAAAATGCTTTTGCTATAGCAGGATTTTCTGGGATCTCCGATGACTATCTTCTCTTCCTGCCCACCCCTCACCCCAGTTCCATGCTTTCTCTTTGCCCTTTTTAATTCTGAGCTCTGACCTCTTTGAATTCTGAATTCTGACTCAGTGCTCCAGCTTCATCTGTCCCTTGAGTTAGGAGAACAGTATGGCACTTTTTCAATTTAGTGACAATATTTGCTGCTGCAGCAAATTGTTTGAATGCAGACTGGAATCTCCTGGCCTCAAACTTCACCACTCACCTCTAGGTGCTTATAGGCCAAGTCTGAAGCTAAAAAAAGACCTTTCAAGCCTCCATGGAAAGGAAGCATAGTGTTGCAAAACAGACTCTGAAACTAGACTGCTTGGAGTCACATCTGAGCTCTGCGACCAACTGGTTATATAGCCTTGGACAAGTTATTTAACTTCTACACCTCATTTTCCTCAACCATAAATAATAATAGTACTTACAGGGTTGTTGTGAGGATTACATGAGGTAATTTACGTAAAGGGCTTAGAACTGTGCCTAGAATCTGACAAGTGATATACAGATGTTATGATTATTTGTTGAATTAGTATATGCCTAACTTTGTGCTAGATGGGATGGACAAGAAAGAAGACAGGTAGTTGAATTTTCACCATTTAATGAGTGGTTACTATGTACTATTTACCATAAGGGATAGAAATAAATGAAGAGATGATGTAATTGCTGCCTTCAAAGATCTCCTATCTCCTATTTAATTGGGGATTTAGGGCTAACTCACTTAAAAACGACTTGAGAAAAATATACACTTTGCATGGCATTTTCTACAACTTTTTGAGGAGAAAGGGTTTACTGGGACATGAACAGGGCCTTAAAGGGTGTGTACACTTGGGAGCAGTGGCCGTTCTGGGTGGGAAAGTGATGTGTTTTGGGTATGTGGGTGTAAACCAGGTGGCCCTAGGCTGATGCTCTCTTGACAGTGACTTTCTCTGAAGTGAAGGGAGGCTTGAGGTGCTGACTGATTCAAGGGGAGCCACAGATATAAGCATAGATGAAGCTGCTCTTCCTAGGGTCATATGGATCCAACAGTCCTTTCTTAATTGGCAAACAAGGGTCTGTGGGGGAGACTATACCTTTGGTTTTCCAGAATTGGGCAAATTAATTTTTTTTTTTTTGAGATGGAGTCTTGCTCTGTTGCCCAGGCTGGAGTGCAATGGCGCGATCTTGGCTCACTGTAACTTCCGCCTCCTGGGTTCAAGCGATTCTTGTGCCTCAGCCTCCCAAATAACTGGGATTACAGGCATGAGCCCCCATGCCCAGCTAATTTTTGTATTTTTAGTAGAGACGGGGTTTCACCATGTTGGCCAGGCTGGTCTTGAACTCCTGACCTCAAGTGATCCACCTGCCTCGGCCTCCCAAAGTGGTGGGATTACAGGTGTGAGCCACCACACCCTGCCACCACAACATTTTTAAAAATGTTGCTTTTGTTGCCTAAGTAGGTATGTGAGAGGGTCTTTTCTTCATGCTTACACATGAACTAAACCAAAGAATAGAGCTTGGCAATAACTTTATGTCAGCAGCCTAGAAACAGCTTTTAATTCTCCCATTGACTGTGCTATAAAATCAGGTATTTGGGAAAGGGTGGAGATACAGGGAGGATTTCTCAGTGTGTGGTTGTTAGAGGTGGAGGAATATGACGTTTTCTGGCCAGGGCACAGCTGCAGCATCCGTGTCTTGAATTTGGAGAAAAGGCCTTTTGGGCAACTTTCAAAGCATAGCCCTTTGTGCCTAATGACACAGATACGAGATCTGATGCTTCTTTCAATCGGCTTTTTGTGGCATAAGGTAAGTGTTAATATATCTCCTAGGCCACTAGTATGGCAAATGGCTCTGTGCTTGCTTAATAAAACTTTTTTGCCAGTTATCTTCTGTGATTGGTGACTTCGAAGATTGAAGTTTCTTCCCATTCCTGGCAACCCTTCTACCTTGTGGGAATTTGACAGATACATTGTACATCCGGGTTATTGGTCAGGGCCTAATGAGAGAAGAGTTGAGATGTGACAAATTGGTTGTACAAAACAAGATATAATCCTGAACTTTTCCTGGGTATATATTTGGGAAGTGACTGGGGCCAAGGCCTAGGAGGGGGAACAAGGCATACCTATCAGGCTTGATCAGTATTTCTTTCCCTCTCTTTAGCCTTGGCCTCCATTAAATACCTGAGAAGGATCAAGTCTTATTTTTCTCAAGTTGTGTGTTTAGATAAGGTTCCTGATCTCACTTTCTTGATCTAATCTGCCCTTCCTCCACCCATGATCCATTTCTTTTTTTTTTTTTTTTTTTTTGACGGAGCCTTGCTCTGTTGGCCAGGTTGGAGTGCAGTGGCACGATTTCGGCTCACTGCAACCTCTGTCTCCTGGGTTCGAGAGATTCTCCTGCCTCAGCCACCCAAGTAGCTGGGACTACAGGCGTGCACCCCCAAGCCCGGCTAATTTCTGTATTTTTTTAGTAGAGACGAGGTTTCACCATGTTGGCCAGGCTGGTCTTGAACTCCTGACCTCAGGTGATCCACCTGCTTCAGCCTCCCAAAGTGCTGGGATTACAGGTGTGCGGCATCGCGCCTGGCCGATCCATTTAGTTTTTCAGAATCTCAATCTGGATGTTTGATGAAGCTCACCAAGAGCCTCTTTTTTATCTGTTGTAATTTTTAACTGAGGTTGACTACTCTATGGTATGGAGTTGGAGGGTGAGAGTCAAGGTAACAGTCAACCTGGGTATCATTAGTTAAGTCGTACAAATCTTTGCTATTTTCAAGGGTTTTAAGTGAGCTAAACTGCTCTCCAAACATCCTTGTAGATACTTGTGGGAGACTGACTAATTCCTTTACAAAGAAGAAAAGTCACATAACTTCTTTGTCTTTTAATTTTCCTTTTCTCCAACATGAAAATATCAGCAATATTAGAAATAGGCAAATGGAATTTGAGCGTGGTGGCTCACACCTGTAATCCCAGCATTTTGAGAGGCCGAGGCAGGTGGATCATTTGAGGTCAGGAATTTGAGACCAGCCTGGCCAATATGGTGAAACCTTGTCTCTACTAAAAATAGACAAAATAGCCGGGTGTGTTGGTGGGCGCCTGTAATCCCAGCTACTGGGGAGGCTGAGGCAGGAGAATCACTTGAACCTGGGAGATGGAGGTTGGAGTGAGCTGAGATCACACCATTGCACTCCAGCCTGGGTGACAAAGCAAGACTCTGTCTTGAAAAAAAGAAAAAATAAAAAAGAAATATGTAAATGGAAAAGAACAAAACCCCCTCCCAGGTTCCTTATTTCCCTTGGTACCTGGGCCATTGTAGATCTAGCATATGCCTGGTGGGAACATCTACCATTTGCTTTAGGGTTACACTATATCTTTCTACTTTGAGTGCTTGAAGAGCTGCTCCAGCAGGGCCTGTTGTTGGCCTGGTGAAAATCTAGCCTAGTTGCCTTTCTGTCTGCCATAGCCTGGGCATTTTCCTAAGGTTGGGAGTTTTTTCCCTCCTGGCCTTAGGCCAGTTGCCAGAGGAAACCGATGACTAAAGGCTTCCTCCCTGCGACGTCAACTTCTGGAACCTTTCCTGATGATTCCTACCAGTCAAGTCTGCCTTATTTGGCTATTTTCTCCCCCCTCAAGTTACTCCCTCTCCTTGCCAGCCCACCTCAACTAGTCCTCTGTTCCCCTTTAGTACAGGGATTGCCTTCTTCGAGTTTATACAATACCACCTGCAAACTTCTTTTCTTCTTGTTTAGAGTCCTAATATGGGGGAGGAGTGGGGAAGGAGAGAGGAAGATGAGAGAGCTCTGGAATGACTGTGATTTCTCCACCCTGCTTTCTTATCTCCCCTTATCCTCTTGGCACTGCCTGGTCACTCCTCTCCAGCTTCTTACCTAGATCTTTGACAGCCTAAGAGTGGTCTTGATTGGCCTAAAGAGGTTCAGAGTGTGGAGGTGGGATGGGGCTAGGGCTTTCAGCATTTGAAACTATTTCTTTGGAGCAGGTAAAGCCTTCCAGTTGGTAAGTCTAGTTCTTTAAGTATGCCTGTTGTATGCCGAGCCTTCTCACTTGACTTTCCTGGGTGGGCTGAGTCTAAGTTCCCTCTACCTCCCCTTCCCAGTCCTGAGCTACCTAACTTTAGGTTAGAAGAGCTGAGCTTTTGATACTTACAGCTTGGGGCAGTTGTCTAGGTGTCTTTTTAATAATACCTTTTGAGAAGCTTCCTTTACCCATTTAGAAAGGCATTGAGTGTGTCATTTTCTCCTCCAGCTATCAATATATAAGCAGCCCCCTCTATTTCAGTGAGCTCTGCTCTAGATATACTGGATCTACCGACCAGAGAGCTCACTGTGGAGATCCTGGCTTGGAGACACAACTGTTGACTACATGCCTTGGGTGGGGTCTTGGAGTCCAGCCTGCAGACTACAGTTGCTGGCTATTTTTGGTTATCTGTGACTCAGGAAGAATAGAAGACCCTTGGATTGGTCATTGTTCCATCAGGGAAAGGGAAGACAAAGAAACAAACTAAAACTGAGCGCATATGAGATTTGACTTCCTTTACTCCCTCCCCCACAACATCCCTCTTTGTAGGGCTATGAAATTGCTTTTGACTGAGTCTTAAATTGCTAAGCTCCCTTTCCCCTTCCTCTATCTGAGTCATTGTTGACTATGTTGCCCTTGGACGGGGAGAGTTGGTGATGTGGGCTTGGGTGGAGCAAAAGGGAGAATTTCTAGTCAGGAAGATTGCCACACACCTAGTGTTGGGCTTTCAACTGATCCTGTATTTTGTAAATACGATTTCCTTTGGTATTAGTCCTGGAGATCAAAGGAGAGGGACTTCTGAATTTTCTGTGAGGGCCTACAAGGCTGATAGAGAATAAGCAAGTTTCTGGGAGAGGTGTACCCTTCACTGGATCTGTTTTTGCCCATCCTCTACTTCTTCCGCCTTTTCTTCCTTCTCACTGACATTTTATCCAGTGCTTGCTTGTGAAACAAGGATCCCACATTGGATCTCTAGCCACCTAAGAGTTGGCCATGAACATAAAACTTAACTGCTCTGAGCCCCCTGGAGAAAGCGCAAGAAGAAGTCTTGGCATCTGTTTTCCTTCCTTTAGAAACAAGTTCCTTGGGCATCCTTGGGCAGCTTAACCAGAGAAGCCTTAGTTGGGTAGTGCTGGGCAGTGCTATTAGGGGGAAGATTCTTCTCCAGCATTGAGCTGGAATGGCCTTTGGGCTATGCAGGAGCTTGCTGCTGGAAGCAGCTGCCTTGCTGGAAGCTTCTCATTCTTCCTAGGTGCCTCACATGGGTTGTTAGCGATGCCAGTTGTAGGTGGTGGATCAAAATGGCTGTTGGTTTGGGAAGGTAGACAAGCAGGTGGAGGAGGAAGGAATGTAGAGTCAAATGGAAGAAGAGTGGTTCTTTATTTTTATATTTCCCCTTTTCGTAAAACTCAACATGACATATGTGACAAAGTTTAGCAAATAGAGAGAGAAATTGTGTATAAATTCATCATTTTAACATGGCAATAATTATTTGTATTTTTTGTCATATCTCATATATGTACCTTAGTTTTCGATGGTGCAATCATTGTGTACATAAAAAAGTTCTACTTCTTTCCCCCTACTTAACACATCACTAAAAACTTAGATAAATGCTATTTAATTTTAAGAAATGAACATTCTAATGGCCATGTAAAATTCTATTCAATGGCTATGCCATAATTTAAAATCATTCTCCTTTGGGGGAGCATTTAGATTACTCCCAGCATTTGCTAGTATAGATAACATTCCCATGAATGTGAAAAGAGAAAATTGAAACCTCTTAGCATGGCATGTAGGGAGATCCCTTTGGTACCTCACCCCATTCTAGCTTCCTCTCCCAACTCAGCTCCCATTTATTCCCACATGTATGCTATGTGGTAGCTTTGTGGGCCCAAGGTTTCCCAAGTCCAGGTAAGCCATACCCATCCTTTTTCTTTTTATCATCCAGCTTTCTCAGGTTGAATTTTTGTTGTTGTTGTTGTTGTTGTTTTGTTTTTTTGAGACAGAGTCTCACTCTGTTACCCAGGCTGGAGTGCAGTTGTCCAAACTTGGCTCACTGCAACCTCCACCTCCTGGATTCAAGCGATTCTTGTGCCTCAGCCTCCCCAGTAGCTGAAATTACAGGCATGTGTCACCACACCTGGCTAATTTTTGTATTTTTTTAGTAGAGTCAGGGTTTTACCATGTTGGCCAGGCTGGTCTTGAACTCCTGGCCTAAAGTGATCCACCCACCTCAGCCTCCCAAAGTGCTGGGATTACAAGCAACAGCCACAGTGCCTGGCCATGATTTTTTTTTTAACTGTGAAAAGCAATGGCATACTTCTTTCTGCTTTAGACTATGTTCTTTCCTTCAGCTCGAAATTTCAGGTGCCTCTTCTTCACCTCCCCCCCGCCACTCCATGTCACTTCCACTGGAAATTTTCTTTATTACTCCCAGATAGTATTGTACTATCTTCTGTGTGCCCATTGTACTTTGTAAGAACTTCTGTTATGTTATTTACCATGCGGAATTGCAGCCATCTGGGCTCCTAGGGTTGCTCTTTCATTAAACTTGTGCATTTGGAAATTTCTAGCTCTTCCTGCCTCAAGAAGGGGCCATTCTCCAGGTGGAGGTGGTTAGGAATGGACAAACCTTTGAGGAGCATTTGGTCAGTAATATACATGGTGAGGGAGAAGCAGTAGCAATGAATGCAGGGGATCCAACAGTGTTGGATGAGCACCTGGTAGGGCATACTAACCAGTAGTAATAGAAAAAATACACCTTGGAGAAGGGACAGGTGTATTAGCACCTATAGGGAAGAGAGGCCTGAGGGTAAGTACAGAGAAAGCCTAGCTGGCCTTGAGTCACTAGTGCAAATTCTGAAACCATTCCAGATTTTAGTTCCCCATCTGTGGAATGGAGAGAGTAATAGCACCCTACTTTTTAGGGTTATGCTGAGGATTCATTCAATGCACTAATGCATCTGCAAGTGCTCTGTGAGGTGTGAGGCACAAAGGAAGGAAGGTAGGCCCAGGACATTCCAGTGTTTGTTCCAGTTGGCCTTTTAAAGTTCTGTCCTATGTATGACTCCAATCAAGCCTCTGAACCCAGAAGGCTAGATGCTACAGTTTCTCTGAACCCCACATAGGTGCCCCTACAGCCTGTTTTTTTTTTTTAATTTTTTTTTTTAAGTAGGAGGTATGCAGGAAAGTACCATCTCCTCTCTGATTTGAGCAACATGACTCCAACTACCCTAGAACAACCCTACACTCAAGAATGACCACAAGTGCCTGGGGAGGGAGGTGCCACCTTCACCTTAGCTCTTTAGTATAAAATAAGTGGTTTAGAGTAGAGGGTTTCCTAACATCCTTTTAGCTGTAGGTAGAAGTATAGAAGCTGCAGTGAAACTGAGCACCTTTCAGGTCTTCTGGTCTGAAGCCTGCCATGCACTGTGGGAAGAACAAATCTTCATGTCTGTCACTAACTGTATACTCTTCAGAGGCCTGCCCATCTCATCTGTCTTAGGAAAACAGTTCATGAAGAACCATCTAAGCCAAATTTAATGTCTTTGAGTGGAGAATCCCAATTAATTGCTTTTTGTTTTCACCACATACTACCCATGGATCTTTTGTTGTTTTTGTTGTTGTTGTTGGGACCCTTGGCTTCTTGCTGCTGCCTTGGCCATTTGCATACCCCCAGTCCACCCCAGGATTTTATGTTTTGTAAGGAAGCAAATTACCTGAGCCAGTGGAAGATCTACTCGTATACTATACATCAACACAAAGAAGGGACTTGCTCAAGGTCACGAATTGAGGCAGAAGCAGAAACTGGTATTGAAGGCAAGACTCTCAGGAGTGTGGTCTTTCTATTATATCAGTCTAGCCCACTAGTATGTAAGCTTCATGAGAACAGAGATGGTTTCCCACCACCCATTGTATCCCCAGCACCTAACACAATGATGCCTGGCGTAAAGTAGATTCTCAACAAATATATATTGAATAGATATGTTAATAACTACTATTTTCATGTTGGAACTGTATTCTTTAGATTCCTTTAGCTAGATCTACCAGACAGCCAAACAACAATTCCATTGATCCACTGGAAACTACCTAATGTGGACCCAGCTGGGCCCTGGCAGAATGGAGCAGGGTAGCACCAGGGAATGGGAAGGCATTACCTCTCTTGTGCATCTTGGAGAGACTGTTTATCTGTGAGTGGCCAGCATGTTCATAGCCATTTCTGCTCCCTTTTCCCATATCTTCACATAATACTGTAGTGTTCATGTCAAGTGAGAATATTCAAATCAAAGCTTTTTGTGGATTCTAACAGGCAGCCATGCAAACATTTCTGTCCACCTTTGTGAAGTAGCCCAAAGTTTGGCTGTAGAGTACGTATTTGAGACATTACTCAATTTTTTATTTTTTGTATTTGTGCTACTCATTATGGCATGGCCAGCAGGCAGGGCTGCATTGTGTAATTTAATCCTGAGAGGTTTGTGCACCTGAGGTTTAGGGATTCCATTGGCCCCTGTGCTGAGGCCTACGAAGAGACAGGCACAGATCAGGGAGGATAGCAAGGAAGTCCTGCAGATCATAATGTTGGGGCATCCAGTGGATATCCACTCTTGCTATTGCTACTGTTGCCACCACCACCACCACCACCACCACCACCACTACCACCACCACTACCACCCAGGCTGCTTTAGGGCCCAGAGCTGCATATCTTTGCAGACTGGGTATGTTTTGTCCAAGGTAGGCTAATTTTGGGGGCAATAGGAGGTATTTTCCTACCATCCACTCCTGAGAGAGGGGTAGGGCCAGCATTTGAGAGGTGTAGGTTTATGCTTACTAGGTAAGGTTGGCTGTCCTAAAATAGAGAGAGCTTCTGAAGGTCACTTCGTCTTTAAAGGACTTTTCCCATCTGTTTTTTAAGTCCTGAGCTAGACGGCGTATAAGGAAAGTTAACAGACACAATTTCTGCTGTGTGGCAGGACAGATTTAAATAAAGACAGGCTTTGTTTTACAATTTTGGATTAATTTTTCATTATGAAACTAAACATATTTGTTGTAAGAAGTGAAACAGCATTGAAAAATATAAAACCTCCTGTCTTCTGCCCCGACTGTATTCTCCAGAGACAACCATCATTAACCAGTTAGTTATGTGAACAGACTCTTTTTTCCTGTTTTTTTTTTTTCTTTCTTTCTTTTTTGAGATGTAGTCTTGCTCTGTTGCCCAGCCTGGAGTGCAGTGGTACGATATTGGCTCACTGCAATCTCTACCTCCCAGGTTCAAGTGATTCTTAGGCCTCAGCTTCCTGAGTAGCTGGGATTACAGGCGCCTGCCACCATGTCTGGCTAATTTTTGTATTTTTAGTAGAGACGGGGTTTCACCATGTTGGCCAGGCTGGTCTTGAACTCCTGACCTCAAGTGATCCAC
>NW_012119332.1:377075-418173 GCF_000951035.1 Colobus angolensis palliatus | reverse complement strand
AGTAGTTAACTTTTCAGGTGTATATACTTTCACATGTAGATGTTTTTTATTTCTTTTCTTTCCTTTTCCTTTTTTTTTTTTTTTTGAGATGGAGTCTTGCTCTGTTGCCCAGCCTGGAGTGCAGTGGTACGATATTGGCTCACTGCAATCTCTACCTCCCAGGTTCAAGTGATTCTTAGGCCTCAGCTTCCTGAGTAGCTGGGATTACAGGCGCCTGCCACCATGTCTGGCTAATTTTTTCTATTTTTAGTAGAAATGTGGTCTCGCCGTGTTGGCCGGCCTGGTCCTGAACTCCTGACCTCAGGTGATCCACCCGCCTTGGCCTCCCAAAGTGCTGGGATTATAGGCATGAGCCACTGTGCCAGCCCATAGACTTTTTTTTCATGCATTTGTACATATATGTCTTTAAACGCACAGATAGTACAAATCCATATTGTTTGGCTTTTTTAACTTAGTATGTGCTGGCCGTCTTTTAATGTCAAATCTGACTTTAAAGTCTACAGGGGCTCATTAATAAGCAAATTAACAAATAGGTAGAACACTTTTTAAACATTATTTTTATTTTTTGAGACGGAGTTTTGCTCTTTTTGCCCAGGCTGGAGTGCAATGGTGTGATCTTGGCTCACTGAAACCTCCGCCTCCTGGATTCAAGCTATTTTCCTGCCTCAGCCTCCCGAGTAACTGGGATTACAGGCGCATGCCACCACAGCAGACTAATTTTGTATTTTTAGTAGAGACAGGGTTTCACCATGTTGGTCAGGCTGGTCTCGAACTCCTGACCTCCACTAATCCACCCGCCTCGGTCTCCCAAAGTGCTGGGATTGCAAGCATAAGCCACTGTGCCTGGCCAAAATTTTTTTGTATAGAGACAGGGTCTCACTCTGTTACCCAGGCTGGAGTGCAGTGGTGTGGTCGTAGCATACTGTAACCTCCAACTCCTGGGCTTAAGCAATCCTCCTGTCTCAGCCCCCTGAGTGGCTAAGACTACAGGTGCATTCTACCATGCCCATTTTCTTTTTTTATTTTTTTGTATGGACAGGGTGCTAGCTATGTTGCCCAGGCTAGTCTTGAGCCCCTGGGCTCAAGAAATCCTGTCACCTCAGCCTCCCAAAGTGTTGGGATTAAAGGTGTGAGCCACCAACACCCAGATAAATTCGCGGAACACTTAAAATCTATACAAATATAGGGGCCATATTCTTCATTAAGTGGAAAATAAAGAAGATGTAGTGAGGATTTGTCTGTTTGAGAGGGAAGGCTTTTTGAAGATGTGATATGTGAGTCCTTCTGCTGGGATGAAAGATGATGGTAGCTGCTCCCCTTTCCAAGCTCAGTAGGCTCCACCTATAGAGACTGCTTTAGATCCTGTGTCTAAATGATCTCAGTGGAGTGATTAGTGGTAGGATAAACTTATCTTCTATGCTTAGCATGGTCTCCTTCCTGTTCTGTGGTTTTGCCAACTTGGGGTGTTTTGATTCCAGACAGTACCTGACTGAGAATCCTGCACCTCAGAAGACCTCTGGCTGTTGGAGCTGTCTGAGGTGAAGGAAAGAAACTTTGTGAGTGTACATATGTGTGTGTTTGTGGTAGGCACATGCTTTTCCAATGTTTTTCCAATGTTCTCCAAAGAAGAGCAGTGGAGACTGGTCCGATGGTAGTGGGTTACTGATGGTACTGGGTTATCAGAACTTATTAACATTAACGTCACCAAAGGTTTTGTTTTTGTTTTTGTTTTTCTGTTTTTTTGAGACAGAGTCTTGCTCTGTCACTCAGGTTGGAGTGCAGTGGCATGATCTTGGCTCACAGTGGCCTCTACCTTCCAGGTTCAAGCAGTTCTCATGCCTCAGCCTCCCAAGTATAGGCATGCACCACTGTGCCTGGCCAATTTTAATATTTTTAGTAGAGACAGGGTTTTGCCATGTTGGTCAGGCTGGTCTCGAACTCCTGGCTTCAAGCAATCTGCCTGCCTTGGCCTTCCAAAGTGTTGGGATTGCAGGTGTGAGCCACCATGCCTCAGCCACCGAAGTTGGTATACAACCCCCCACTGCTAAATTTGACTGGCTTAAAAAAAAAAAACAAAGAAGAGCTTTGGAAGGGCCTGTCAATTATCAGAGAAGCTGGATTAGAATCCCCTTCCTAACAACATACACATCAGTAATCTTGTCCACGTGGTAGGAAAGTGGAATTTTGCAGGATACTCAGCTGTAACTGAGCCACCAGTTGAATAATTGAGGAAGATAGTGATTTGTGAAATACAAATATTTTGAAAGAAAAATTCTAGCCTAGTGGTTGCTGGTCCTGGTCTTAGAAGCTTTCTAGCTTGAGGGTATTGATTATGTTGAAGGAACCAGGCCAGTAGAGGAGAAGCAGAATTACCAGAAATGCTGGCTCTATTCTGCCCACTCATGGCAGGCCCCACCTTTCTCTTGCCTTTTTATTCCCATACTTCCACAGTGGGTGGGGTGGAGTTCTGCTTGCCCAGCCTGGAACCTCTGCTACCAGAGGTTGACCCTGACTAGGCTAGGCCCACAGGCCACTGCAGGCATGATTCCCTTCCCCTTCAGACAAACAGGAAGCTGCCTGCAAACTCTGAGTGACTGACACTTTCAGAAGCTTTGTGGGGCAGGGCATTTGAGATGAGGCTGCAAAAGGAAAAGGAAATGACATTTTAAATAATTTTTTGGGCTACTTGAGAAGGTGTGGATCCAAAGTATCTCCAGGCATTTATTGTAGGCCCGGCTTGTAGGAATATCTGTGTTTCCATACTTACTTGCTGTTTGACCTTGGGGAAGTTTGTTAACCTCCCTGAGCCTCCCCTTCTCCCATTGGTAAAGTGGGAAGGATTATATGTTAACCTCAGAATTGGTGGGAAACTTGGATAAGTTAACAGTGGAAGGCTCTGAAATGTTAGCTCTGTAGAAAATCAAGTGTACAGGATTCAGGTGCCCAGAGAAGTTTAAATCTTGTTTTAATAGTCTCTGTTGACAAAAGTAGTAGAGTATGTCAGTAGATGAAAGACTTTCAGCTCACCACTAAGAATAGTTATGATCCTTAAAAGGGTGAGCCTCAGTTACCAGAAAATGTTCAGTTCTGTGGTACAGCTCATTTATAGACCATTTAGGACCAATGAGGCATTGCCATGTAATCATCTCTCAACCATCCATAATAAAACTCTCTTCTCGGCCGGGCATGGTAGCTCATTTCTGTAATCCCAGCACTTTGGGAGGCTGAGGCGGGGGAATCATGAGGTCAGGAGTTTGAGACCAGCCTGACCAAAATGGTGAAACCCCGTCTCTACTAAAAATACAAAAAAATTAGCTGGGTGTGGTGGCGAGTGCCTATAATCCCAGTTACTCAGGAGGCTCAGGCAGGAGAATCACTTGAATCCAGGAGGCAGAGGGTGCAGTGAGCTCAGATTGAGCCACTGCACTCCAGCCTGGGTGACAGAGCGAGACTCTGTCTCAAAAAACAAACAAACAAACAAATCCCCTCTCTTCTCAGCTACCTGTGGACTGCCTATTCTAAATAATGTGAGCTCAGGGAATATAAGCTCTTCTGATAGTCCAAATAACACATAATTAGTTACTCAAACATGTCCCAAAAGTTTCCAGGGTGAAGTGGTTAGGTTGCTATTGCTGAGTAATCCATGGAGTATTACTCTTATGTTGATGTGGATAACTGATCTTAACTATAAGGAAAATGGTGAACTTTGCACTCTGGAGCAAGGAAAGTGATAGGCTTCTACTTCTCAGATCATTTGTGCCCTCACTGACCATCCCTCCAGCTGTGAACTCAGGTAGAGGCAGCACATTTATGAGAATTGGATTGGAAAGGAGGCAATTCTTCAAAGATTGGAGGTTGAGAAGACGTGTTTGAGTGTGTCCTGCATAGACTTTTATTCCAGGGAGAGTCGAGTAGTTCTCTCTTCACCACACTCTGCTGAGATTGTCCTTTGGCAAGAAGAACCAAGCTTAAAGAAAATCTTAAAAGAACCATTAGGAACCTCTTGGGGCAAGTTCTTCTGGAACCTCTGGGTTTAACAACCCAGAAAAGGAAATTCTAGGGTTAGGAAGCCAGAAAGGATTTATAATTTTAGGGGATAGCTGCCCATTTTACAAATAGTTTTCTGTTCAAAATAGCCAAGTCAGATGCGAATTGAAGGAATCTCTTGATAGGTTGGCTGGCATTGCCCTGTAATTTTCTTCCAGTGTCCATGTAATGATAATTCTCTATATTTGTAATAAGTTTCATAGTTGTAAAACTCTTTTTTATTGTTATTACTGTGTCATTTGATATTCATCAACTCTCTACAGTTATGGATTATTATAGTTATCCATAGGTTAGGAATTATTATCTTTTTTTTTTATTTTTTAAAATAGAGACGGGATTGCAGTGTGTTGGCCAGCCTAGTCTTGAACTCCTGGGCTCAAGAGATCTGCCCACTTCAGCCTCTCAAAGTGCTGGGATTACAGGTGTGAGTCACCATACCCAGCCAGGAATTATTATCTTTTCTTAAACATAAGGTAAAACTGGGGCTCAAAGACTTTAAGTGTCTGCAAAAATTACTCAGCTAATGAGTAACGGAGACAAGGCTTGATTGGGAGACAGAAGACTTTGGTTTTCGACTATGCACAGGGTAGAGTGTGGGAAGGGAAGGCAGTGTTGTTTCATAAATGCCTGGACTTAAGCTCTGGTCATGTTTAGGTCAGAGTTCTGAAGTTAGAAAGGAAGTTTCAGCTTTAAACATTTGGCCCTTCCCCCGTTCCAGTGGTTGCCCAACCTCTTTTCAGTCTCTCTTCTAAAAGATCGTAAGTCAAGACTAATGTTTAGAGAGAGAGCACTTGGGGGCTGTGTGGGGATGGCCACCTGTTATGTTTGTGTCCTGCCTGCTTGGGGCCTGGCCTGACTCTGGTTTTGCAGCTGGCTTCCTGTGTAACCCATTCTTGGTAGTGTCAGACCACTACCTTCAAGGCTAGTTGTGCTTTCCACCTGTTTGAGCCAATAACTTATTTTGTTTTGCCATGCTCCTGGATGTATAGGAGTTGCTTGTTAGTAAGTGAAAATTGTTTGGGAGCTGCTTAGACCTAGCTAATGTAGGGTCTTGTTTGTACCTTGGTGGGAGCAAGAGCATTGATCCAACTTTTTGTTGAGAGGAAGAGGTATTGGAGAATCATGGAAAGGGCACTCTTTTTCAGTTGAAGAGCTGTTGTTTATTCTGGGCCCTGCTGTTAGCTTTCCAGAGCAATCTTGACAAAGTCCTTGCTCCTTTTTGAGCCATAGCCTGTTCCACAGGAGGTTGGTTTGGCTAATCTCTGAGGGCTATTTCCTGCTCTGAAGCTTTGGTTTATTCAGAAATGTTATACTCCCCTAACAATGGAGGCTGGTCTGCCCCATCATGGGTACGGAAATGGTGGCACACATCTCAGAAATGGTTTTGTTCTGTGGGGAACTGAGCCAAATGGACAACTCTACCAGCTCTGAAAAGTTGGAAGTGGTCAGCTGTGTCTGAATTTTGTAAGGGAGCATAACTGGGCCGAGGGGTGGGCAGGCAAGGGTGGTAGGCATCATTAGAGGCTGGATGTGGATGAAGAGGGAAGAGGTGCCCCGGAGAGGTAGTTCATAGATAACCCACCAGAAACAGGTGATAAACTGACATCAAAAGGTAGATGGTTCATCCCAGTCTGTGGCCAGGTAGTTCCTAGTCACAGGCAGTTGGTGCTCCCTCAGGAATGTGATACCATCACATGGGAATGTGTCACTAGAGCAGCCAAAAGGCTGTGGATGCAGGAAGAGCAGCTCTCTCTTGTCACCATTCCCTCTGTGTAGGGTGGGAGATTCTTAAAATTGGGCCATAGAGACCATATATGGCAAATGAAAAAAACAATTCGTAATGGCAGATAGGACTGGTCCTTTAGAGAAAGGAAAAGTTGTAATGCTGGCTTGATGTCAAAGCATGTGGGGTTGGATTTGCTATTTCCAATACATTTTAATTTTTTTTTTCTTGTAGACTTGAAGCAAGGTTTGGAAAAAGGGGGAAATTTAAACTCATGACCCTAGGAGACCAGAATGAAGCTGAATGTTGACTGTTAGAGCTGCCCTTCTTATAATAGGGGGCTGAGTTTTGCATGGAGCCATCTAGGCTCCCTGACTTCTCATCTACCTTGGCCAGGGTGTACCTGGGGAAGTCCAGCTTGCCTGTGTAATTGATCTTGACCAGTTGGTAGGAGCACATGTAGACTCTGATTAATTGGTTTGGGTTAAGGCTTTGGGAATCAATATTTTCTAAGCACTCCCACAGGGACTTCCAACATTGGGCAAAGGTTGATTACTACATCTCTAATAGAAGCCTCTCCTTGCTACATGTGACAAAACTGAACCAGAGAAAGGGGAGGGAGGCCTGTGCCCATGCCAACATGGCATGGATACAGCTGATCTGAGCTCTGAGCTAATGCTTTTTCCCAGGCTCTTTGGACTCTTCTAACAGTTCAACTGGGCATCCTCTAAACTTGGTCATAGTAGTTATGGCGCCCAACCCACAAGTGCTGGAGGAAGGGGTGGGTTTAACCAATTGTACCCAAGGGAGGTGAGCAGCCCTTTTTAGAGAGTGAGTTCACTGTCTAGGCATGAGCAGACCAATGGTTGGGGGAAAGGGGAAGGATAGAATAGGGTAGGAGGTGAGTAATGCTGTGAGCATCAAGACATTCAGTTAGTGAGAACTTTATAGGGAGCTGGTGAGCTCCAAGGACCTGGTGACTTCACTCCTCAGATCCATGTGGACTTGCAGGGCTGGGACCCTGTCTCAGTGTCCAAGACTTGTGTCCTGTGCTTGGGAACTGAGGACTGCTTGTTCTCTGCTTCCTGCTTCAGCTGGATGGCCTTTACACTTGATTAGGGAGTGAGCCCAGCAATAGAGCAGCCTCTCCTTGGCCCCAGCCCCTACTGCTACTATCCTTTCAGAGTGCATCAAGCTCTCCCACATGTTGGGGCACACCATATCATAGTGTGGTCTTTGATTATTTTTCCACTGTTTTACATGTAGTACCCTGATTAGAGAATAAGCTCCTTCTATGGTAGGAAAGGGGTCTTTGTTCCAAATCCTTCCTGGGGGTATGGGAAGGTGCTTAATGGAGAGAAGCAAGTAGTATGAGTAGGACACTTTGGGTTTCTTTTCTCTCATCAGTATCAAAAGGAACTTTTCTTAGGAGAGAAAGGTGACTTGGAGCTTTAGGGTGGATATAGTACACACTTCATTCTGTGGGGTGCAAGAATTATGTCTTTTTCCTACTAGATGGGGAACCCCTTGAAGTAGTACTTGTCATAGTGTCTGTATTCCCAGTGCAGAGTAAAATACCCCACATTTTGCAGGGATTCAATAGCTGCTGAATTGGTTTAAGGACATTTTTTGTCTTACCCTCTCCCTTGAGTCAGATTAGATTCCCTAGAAGCCCCCTATCTCCTGGCTGAAGACTATAGAAGCTAACGGGGGAGGAAAAGAAGGGCTGTATCCACGGTTGGCTGTCTATCGCACCTCTTGTATCCAGAAATCCACCTATAATTCTTAGCAGTAGTTAACTTTTCAGGTGTATATACTTTCACATGTAGATGTTTTTTATTTCTTTTCTTTCCTTTTCCTTTTTTTTTTTTTTTTGAGATGGAGTTTTGCTCTTGTTGCCCAGGCTGGAGTGCAATGGTGCAATCTCTACTCAATGCAACCTTCGCCTCCCAGGTTCAAGTGATTCTCCTGCCTCAGCCTCTCAAGTAGCTGGGATTACAGGTGCCCGCCACCACACCTGGTTAATTTTTTGTATTTTTGGTAGAGATGGGGTTTCACCATGTTGGCCAGGCTGGTCTTGAACGCCTGGCTTTAGGTTATCTACCCACCTCGGCCTCCTGGGATTACAGGCATGAGCCACTGTTCCCGACTCTTTTCTTTTTCTATAGGAGGAACAAGTGTGAAGAGCCAGGGTGGGAGGTTAGAAGGTAGGCACTCCTGAATGGTTGTTTCTTCCCACCACTTTTGAGAGAAGGGCCAAGCAGATCATGAACATCCTATACTTAGTCCAGAGGAGAAAAACCTTAGTGTAGTGTTGGCCACTAATGGAAGTCATTGGCCATGGATCTCTGTGGTGGCCTTCTTTCATTCTTAGCCTCTCAGTTCCATTGAGCTTGGCATCTTTAGCTTGATTTCCTTTTATTCTCCAATCCTTTTCTGAGGGAATAGAGAGAAAAGCAAGGCACACATGTTCCTTTGCTTCTTGAGCCCTTAATTGGCCAACTGGGAGGGATCCCCTTCTTGCTTCTTTCAGCTTCATGCATGCGGAGCCAGAGGCCTGGGAGTCAGGTACTTTATGGCTCAGCTTCTGGCCTGGGGCCTCCTACCGTGGGGATCAGCTTGGCCCAGGGCCTTCCTAGTATGAGAATGAACTTTTGGGGAAGATGATTAGTGGTCTAAGCTTATTATCTATTTTTTCTGACAGTGCCTTTGCATAGGAAGGGAGTAGGCTGCTATGTATGATTAATTGGTATGTGGGCCAGTTATCTTTGGCTAACTTTCAGATAAAATCTTTGCTATCCATCTCTTTTGGAAAGTAGAATGTGAAAAGAGATATTTATCCAGGTTTGAGGCCTTGCAGATAGTCAGTGGAGTTATCAGACTACTAATATTTGATTTAGTCTAGGAATTGATGAACTTGCCTGTTGGACCAGTTTTTGTATGCATCGTAAGAATAAGTTTTATAATTTTAAAAGCATTTTTTGTTTTTTTGTTTTAATTTGTTTTGTTTTGTTTTGCTTTGAGACTTAGTTTTGCTGTTGTTGCCCAGGCTGGAGTGCAGTGGCATGATCTCGGCTCACTGCGACTTCTGCCTCCTGGGTTCAAGCGATTCTCCTGCCTCAGCCTCCTGAGTAGCTGGGATTATAGGTGCCCATCACCATTCCCAGCTAATTTTTGTAGTTTTAGTAGATACAAGGTTTCACCATTTTGGCCAGGCTGGTCTCAAACTCCTGGCCTCAGGTGATCCTTCTGCCTCGGCCAGCATTGTTTTTTTAAAAAAGAAAAAAGAATGTGCAACAGAGACCATATGTGGCTTACAGAGACAGTTTGCCAATCTCTGCTAGTCTATGCTTTAGACTGCCAATTTATTGTATACCTATTTCTTATATACTCATGACTTCTTTATAGTCACCTCTTTCCTGAGCCAGACACACTGCAGGCCTTCGAATCCTGCTTCTTGTAGCCAATCATAAATACCTTCCATGTTCGTTACTAACTAACCAAACCACTGTGTCTCTTTCCATGTATACATGGGGTCTGTGGTCACCTAGGGTTAGAATTAAAATTGTATCCTTGGAATGGAAATAACTTGGTAGATGATGCTTTCCTCCAGCTCAGTGTTCCTTTGTAAAACTTTGCTTTTCATTGCAGATAGCCCCAAATCTAGAAAGTACACAGCTCCTGTTGATAGTAATTAAGGAGATTTGAAAACACAAACACAGAAGTCCAAAGCTGTACTCAACAGGAGATTCCAGAGCTGGGGCCACCTCTTTCTGTTACTTCCCTCACACTTAATTCCTGGTTTTGTTGAGCCTCCTAAAATCAAATCTGGCTTTTTGAGAATGTGCCTTTGTGTTCTTGTGGGACCACGCCTGGACAGAGAATCTTGGCCACTTTGGAGCAAGACACTGAAACTGTTTGGAGTTGTGAGGGTGATACTAGTGTAGTTCTAGTGATAGGCTTATCCAGCCAGGGAGGCATTCCTGGCTTCATCTGTAGCCCTTATGCCCTTTATACTATGTTAGATTTTGCGTATTTATGGGGGTTCATGCCTATTTGAGCACCCATACCCATTTGTGCCAGGTCTTTGGGAATCCTGGAGTGGAAGGAGTATGGTGCCAAGGCTAAGTCACTCTCTTGGAAAGGTCAGGATTCTAATAGGAGGTGCCTCACGTCTGCTCTGGAATGCCTTTTCATCTCCCTGCTGCTGTGCCTGCCTTCCTCAAACACACCTAGGATTGTAGATATCCACCCAGCTCTAGGCTTCTAGGCCTGGGAGACTCAACCACTGGGCTTACTGACTGCTGGGCTCAAAGAGTTGAGCAGCACTTACCAGGGCTGCTCCTTTTCTCCCCTTTTCTACTGCTCCCCAAACCCTGCACCTCTACCCACAGTAGCATAATAGATACAAGGAATATGAAATGATGCTTCTGCCCTTTAAGGACTAAAGAGTATTTATGAGTAGTTAATGAGTGAGGTTGGCTTAAATGGTTTTCAGGTGATAATTAATGGTGAGCATCCTAAGTAGAGTTGCCTCAGGTCTTCCTGTGATTTTTTTTGGAGGGCCTAGAGTCTGATCAACATTGCTCAAGTTGATTCAAGAGAAAGGAGGTAAATGAGATAAATAATAAATAAATAAATAAATAAATAGATAAAAGATAAATGAGAAACCAAGTATTAGAATCATTTTAACCATTATTTATTGCTGCATGACTTTGGGTAATGTATTTAATGTCTCTGAACCTTAGTTTCCCCATTTTTAAAATGGAGGATAGTGGGCTGGGTGCGGTGGCTCATACCTGTAATCCCAGCACTTTGGGAGGCCGAGGTGGGCAGATCATGGGGTCAGGAGATCCAGACCACCCTGGCTAACACGGTGAAACCCCATCTCTACTAAAAATACAAAAAATTAGCTGGACGTGGTGGCATGTGCCTGTAGTGCCAGCTATTCGGGAGGCTGAGGCAGGAGAATTGCTTAAACCCGGGAGGCAGAGGTTGTAGTGAGCCGAGATCTCACCACTGCACTACAACCTGGGTGACAGAGCGAGACTCCATCTCAAAAAAAAAAAAAAAAACAGAAAACCAAACCCAAAATGCAGGATAGTAATGATACCTACTTCACTGAGATTTATGAGAGTTAAAAGAACTCAAGAGTATGAATATATCTAGGAGAGTACCGGGCATATTGAAAGTGCTTGATAAATGGCTGGATTTCCTAAATCTTTTCCATCATATTTTGCCCTCTTTAAGGATTTGCGATCGAATAATTTTAGAACCCTAAAGTCTGCTTTTAATTTGTTAGTGTGCCTCCTGTGCTGCACTATCTCTTTATGATTTTTTTTCCAAAAATCATGAAAGTGCTGGGATTTTCCAAAAATCCCAAAGTGCTGGCATTACAGGCATGAGCCACCACACCCGGCACTCTTTATGATTTTGTTTTAATAGATGAGGAAACTGATACTTCAAACAGTGATACCAGTGACTGGCCTAGTTTGTGGTGAAACCCACTGAGCCTTCTGCAGCAATCTGTTGGAGGGAACGGTTGTCTGAGAATCCATGTGGGTGTGTCTATCGCTTTGTAAAGAGGAACTCTAGCTCTGGGGGGCCTTAAAAGTCCCAGGATGAGGGAGTAATAGAAAAGGAGAAGAGGCACATGAGACCCAGGGTAGAAAGGATGGTTATGGGGTGGGAAGAATGGAGGATGTATGGAGGAGAAAATGATTAGAGGAATTCTTACTTAAGAAGGCAAAACAGTTTGTGAAATCAGTGGATCTCCACCCCTTTGCAGAAGCCAGGCAGCCTTGGCTGAGGCCCACCTCAGACCCTTGTTATGCTGGTAACTTTCACTTCCTCTTTGTGTGTGTGTGTGTGTGTGTGTGTGTGTGTATGTATGTGTGTGGTAGAGTATAGATGCAGAGGGATCTTAGTTTGGTTGCCTTTCCAGGTCTATCTGTAGGTAGGCAGGTTATCCATGTGTATTGAAAGTATGTTGTCAGGCCGGGCGTGTAATCCCAGAACTTTGGGAGGCTGAGATGTGTGGATAACCAGAGGTCAGGAGTTCAAGACCAACCTGATCAACATGGTGAAACCCTGGCTCTACTAAAAATACAAAATTAGCCATACGTGGTGGCACATGCCTGTGATCCCAGCTACTTGGGTTGCTGAGGCATGAGAATTGCTTGAACCTGGGAGGTGGAGGTGTTGCAGTTAGCCGAGATCGTGAGATCGTGCCATTGCATTCCAGGCTGGGCTGCAAGACAAAACTCCATCTCAAAAAAAAAAAAAAGAAAAAGAAAAAAGAAAGTATGTTGTCATGGGCTCCCTCAAGTCCTGAAGAGTGATTCCTCTGAGGTCTGTGTGAACTAGGGTGCGGAGTGCTCATTAAGCTAAGCTGGTGCCTCAGTGGGGCTGTGGGAACATAATTAGCTTCTTACCTTTATTTTATACATTAGTCCACCTTGCCTGGCTTTGTCTTCAGGGATTTCTGTCTCTGATTGTGGCCCATCTACCCCAAATCTTATGAGCTGGCACCTAATGCCAAAGTGGTGGGAAGATCTTTAATTCATTTTCTTCTGATAAATTCTGGGAAGAGGGTCAGGAAGCTGGGAAAGGAGACATTGACATTTAACTTCATGCCTTTGAGAAAGTTTTTGCTTACATATTTCTCTGTGTCATTTGAAAGAAATACTTTGTGTTTCTTACCTCTGTATCCCTGTACATGCTGTCTCTCTACCCAGAACACCGTGAGGCTCCTTTTCCCTTTAATCTTTTTCCTGTGATAGTCTCCTTTATCCTTCAGGAGAGGTCAGCTCTATCTCAAGAAACCTTCTGCTTTCTCACCTCCCCTTGTCTCCTCACCTTCCCCATTATGGCCTGGATGCCTCTTGCTTGTGTTTCCACAGTCCACTTTAATTACCTCTATCTCTGCCCTTGCTGTAGAGAATGGTAATTTCTCATCCATTTATCTGCATATTTCCTCCATCTGACAAAAAATGCCCTCACGTGCTTGTTCATTCACACAGACACTCACACGAATTATTTCAAAGCCTGATCTGATCCATATTGGGTGTCTGATAAAGTGGTGGTATGTGGAACCTGTATGTATATACATATGTCTGTGTCGATAATGTAGGTTCTTCTGAAACACCTGAGGTAGGTAAGATGTAGTCTTACTTGTTTTTCCAGATCTTACTAGAATTGTAGATTTTTAGGGTTTGCTTTGGATTATGGAACAATGTATGTTGCCTTGACCATTAGGGAGGCTTCTGGGTAATTTCCGTAGAGATTCTGGCTGGCCTCTTTACTGTTGTCTGAAAAAACTAGACCAAACATTCGGGTCTGAGGGTAGGATTCTTATTCTCTCCAAAGAACTGATATGAATATGTGTGTGGGGGGCTAGGTGGGTTCATGCTTGCTCACCTCAGCATTGAGGGGTGTGAAGGTTATGTGTTTGTGGTGGTAGGGGTGCTAAAAACCCTTTTATTATTGCAGGATAAGTTAAATAGCTTTTACTAGTCTCAGTAAATTGTTAGCTGAGCTTGTGGTTTGGAGGGAAAGATGTGGCTTTATCAACTCGAAAAAACAAAGCCAGCTTTTGGAGAAGTTATCTCAAGCTACAGAGGGACCAAAACTAATGAGCTGGATGCCATGTGGTCTCTTCTCTTATCCTTGCCACCAAGGGACTTTTCCAAAACAATCGTAGAGCCATATAGCCCAAGAGCATTCTTTGGGCTCTCTATACCTCTGCTTCTAGGAAGGTGGTCATGACAGAAATGAAGGCTGTGAGCTATTGGCTTTAAACAAATACACCTGCAGCAGGTTATGAAGCCACCTTTTAACCTTCATTGCATCCACTGGAGGTAGGTATTTTTGAGAGTAGGTATTTTCTTAAGGTCTACATGGTAAACCTTGTTCCCTAATGGGGATGAGAATTGGATTAGGCTGTAAGATTAGGTGTAGGGGAACAGCAGGCTGGGTGGGGGGTTGGGGACATTCTGCTTAGGGGTAGCCAGCCAAAGTCCCCCATACAAGCCCAACCAAGGATCATGCCACATTGAAGGTCTGCACTTAGTAGTGAGGCATCTGCCTTCCAACTTCTCACGTGAGTAAGGAGGCCCTCCCTAAATATTCAGATGGATGTTCAGCCACATTCTTTGCTATATTTATAGGGTGGGAAGGGAAGACATGGGGGAGCCAGGGAGTCCGAGCTGTTTAGAGAGGAGAGAAGGAAGTTTCAACAATGAGTAGGTTCAGGCTGTGGTATACCCTGGCTGCCCCTTCCTCTTTGAGTTTGTCAGGGGACCTTCCTATGGCCTGAGATCATTTTCTTTTTCAAATGGGCCAAAGCCACTGTAGGCACATTTAAATCAGGGTGCTTTAACAGAAATACCAATGCTGGCATCTAAAACCCATGTGTAATGAGACTTGAGTGACACTTGGGACCTTTTTAAAAATATAATTTTCTTGTGTTTTTGCATTTCCTGGTTTGTTAATCAAGGAAGAACACTGGCATGTCATCTTCCAGTCTCCAAATGTAAGTTAAATTGTCAATTTGGGTTTTTCCAGAAAATTTATTTTTCCAGAAGTGCTTTGAATCATCATCATCTATCTGTAGGCATGGATCCTCCAATTTAGAAGGTGCTCCTAGTGTTACCTAGTTACCCTTCCTGTTCCATTCTGTGAAACTGGGAGATTTACTCTAGATTATTCAGTCTGGTCAGATAGAGCACTGCAGCTCCCTCCCCAGTCAACCAAAGCCACCTCTATGGAGGGGAAGTATGGTAATGACATTATCTTTCCTTAGGCAGCCACGTGTTCTCTGAGAACAGGATGTGGGGAGGGCTGGGCCCCGGTCACAGGGTATGGGGGTGGGCACCGGAAAATGGGCTGGTGGTAAGGCAGTGAGGATTAGTGCCTGCCTCCTTGGCTTTGAGAGGCATGAAGAGCTCCTGTATTCTTGATTGTTCACTCATGTGTACATCTCACCCTCGCACATGGCATGTCTGTGTTCTTACCCTAAGAAAGACTGTACCTGAGAAACACCTTGTGTAAGAGCCCCAGCTCTTTGGCCTGCAGAAACTCAGTGAGGCAGAGTGAGTGGGTCCAGGCTGCTCACTGTACCAACCCATGCCTTGTGATTCTTTATGACAGCCTGTGGCTTCAGGTCACTTTGGCTAAGCTTTGTTGGGGAGCTGGGCGCCAGTAGATAATGGGCAGCTTTGCTGCTCTTTCTCAGGGCCCCAGTTGTTTCCCTCCCCACAAATGGCTCCTTAGCTGAGGTGATTTGCATGTTCAGCTTCCTTTCAGGCCCCATCCTTCTCTTCTCCCTGCCCCCCGCTGCTTCTGCTGGGGACCTTTGGTGATGTGCTGCCTGGGGTGGGGAAAAGAGGATGTAGCTAGCTTCCTGTGCAAAAGAGGGTGGGGCGCCGGCCTTCCTGCCTATCTGCCCACCCACCCAGTGCTTGAGGAATTGCCTGAAGAGTTCAGTTCAGAGTCACCAGAGGCTGAAGGGCTTTCTTCAGAGTGGAGATTGACCTTTGCTCATGCTGGTCTCTCTCCACAGTTTTCTACTGTGGGAATAGCTGAACACTTTTTTCCTGAAATCACAATGCTGAAAGGTCCTTTAGAGGCCAATTAGTCCAACCACTTCACATTACAGATGGGGAAACTGAAGCCCAGAAAGTCATATAAGTGCTATAAGGAATCAGTGGCAAAGCCAGGGATGAGTAGAATTCTAAAAGGTCAGACCTAGAGCTCTCTCCCTCCCCGCAAGCTGTTAATCCAGTGCGTTACAAACTGTTTGGCTGGGCTACCTGGTGAGCTACAGCCTCCCTTCAACCAGAACAGCTCTACTTTTACATACTTCGTATTTTGAAGTTTTGTGTGATTTTCAGTTTGGGAGATTGAGGAGGCAGGAAGCTGTTAAAAATGTAATAAAGTCAAAACCACTGAGTAAAACCCAGACATTATAGTTGGGAACACTCAGACCTACAGTAGGAAGTGAGTATCCCAAGTTTACTGGGATTGGATTCAGACCCAATCTCTGAACCGAACCACCATTCGTTGCTGGTTGCTCTGAGCTAATGATGTGACTCCTTCTACCACAAGGACTGTTCCCACCCTGTGTTACCAATGCTCTTCTCCTGTCCCAAAGACAGCCTCTTTTGTAGCATCCTAAGACAGACCTGAAGTCCAGAGGCTGCTCAGTTTCTTGGATGAAACAAATGGTAATAGACAAGCCTTTGCAAGGACCTTTGTGTAGCCTTAAATAAGAGAAACTTGGAAAGGTAAAGAACAGAATACTAGTAGTTAGGGAGATCAGGGTTCTAGTTCTATTTCTTTCACACTTGAGCATGTTGTTCTTTACCTCACTGAACCTCCATTTCTCCCTTCTTTAGAATGGTACTTGTCTTGGTCCTGTCTTTTTCTTACAGGGTTTAATTCAGTGAGAAAATGCATATGGGCAAGTATCTTTTAAATTGTAGAGCACTGCACACATGGTGCTAGGATTATTGTTGTATACAAGTGAGCCAGAGGCCCTGGAAGAATCTGGGTTGGATAATGGGATTACAAGAGAAAGAAACTAAAATTTATGAAACATCTACTACATGCCAGGTACCAAGCCAGGTGCTTTTCTATTTGTAAAGGATAAAATGTTATCCTTGCAACATTCCGATGAGGTGGGCATTATTACTCCCATTTTACCTGTAGGAAAACTGAGGCTTTAAGAGGTCTAGGGACTTGTAATGTTCCGCAGACTACCTCTACAGCCCAGGGTTTCTATCAGGTATTTGTGAAGAGACCTTAAGAATGTCGTGTGGTTTCTACTGGGGCTTTCTAGCCCACTCCCTGCCTCACTCCAGCCTGTCTCCTCTGGTGAGGATGAGACTGTCTCTTGTTGGCTTCATGTCTCAGTTCTGAACTCTTTATCCTCAGATTTCCTTGGTGGTGCACTGGGCACAATTAAGTGCCCTTGTTTGACCTTTAGCTGATGGGGAGCCCTTTGGGTCAGCCACCTTTTGCCTGATAGTGAGGATGTCCTGCTACCCTGGGGTACTGGTAAGGAGAGCCAGGGATTTGTAGCTAGCCAGACAGACTTGGCTCTTGGTCAAGGTCATGCAGCTAGAAAATAGCAGTTGGTTCCTTTCTTTGAGACTCAGTTTCCTCATTCATAAAATGGGTTTAATAATGCTTAACTTGCATGTATCTCTTGTCCAGTGTGCTGGTAAATGTTTCACAATCAACTCTTTGGCAAATCCATGATTTTTACCGTTTGCCAATTCCCATGGTATAAATACTCCCACCATGGCTGATTTCAGGCTACCAATATGCAGTCCTTGGTGGAGGAGTTGGGAAGAGATGTGCATGATCAGCTCTACTGCAAGCTGGTTCTAGTGCACCATTGCTAGTCACACCTATTTTAGACTCCTACCCTCACCCTCCAACCTACTCACATCTGTATGCAAATGCAGCATCCTCTCAACCATGCTTCTTCTTTTCCTCAAGTTCCAAGAACATCAAGGAAAGGAAGAGCTTCATTTAAGGTCTGCTCCTTGCCTGAAAGTTCTTCCAGAAAGAGTGAATGTGGAGTGTTTAAGAGGCAGAGAACTCAAGAGGGCTTTGAGTGGGGCCCTAATTATAGCATCATGTTTTGACTGCTGAAGTATCTGAACTGTCTGTTTTCTCCCACTGTTTGATTCTTAGCTAGATGGGAGGATGGTTGAAGATCCTGGACAATGGCCTGAGGGTGTGGTGCACTTAGCATTCTGATTGTGATTTCAAAGTCTCCTCCTCTTCTTGCCATCTGACCATATTTGCTGGATGCTAACCTCAAGGTCCCTGTCATGGGGATCTCTGGGCCAGAAAGCATTTTGGATGACCAGACGCCTGGTCCTGTTCTCTCATTTCAACAGCATGAGGGCCATATGTTGTTTCTTTGAACTTTTCAGATGGAAAGAATCACCTGAGGCATTTGTTAAAAATGCTAATTCCCCAGCGTCTCCTCTGGAGAGTCCAATTCAGTAAGCTTAGGGTGGTGTCTAGAAGTCTGGACTTTTTGACCAGTGCCAAATTCTTATAGTAAGCTAAGTTTGGGATATACCTCATTAAGCACTGCACAACACTCCTGCCATGGTGGCATCATTATGCCCATGTAACAAGTTGAAATTTAAGAGTTCATGGCTTATTATTGGTAGACCTGGATCTTGAGATCAGGTTTTCAGAACACAAAGCTATGTTGCTCTTACTACAGAGACATTACTTTAGTGCACAGTGGTGTATGTGGTGGTGTGTAGTGATGATTCTAGGTAGGGAGGAGCAGGGATAATCCCTGTACTACTTTACAAATAGGGAGGCCAAGGTGCAGAGGGATTTGAGGGCAATAGCAGAACTGACCACATCCTTGCATCCTTTATCTTTTGTGGATGTGGACTGTATTCAATCCTGGAGAGCCATTTACCAGGTCCAGCAGCCCAGATGTCTCTATAGTTGGCTTTTTTTTTTTTTTTTTGACAGAGTCTTGCTCTGTCGCTCATGCTGCAGGACAGTGATGTGATCTCGGCTCACTGCAACCTCCGCCTCCTGGGTTCAAGCGATTCTCCTGCCTCAGCCTCCCAAGTAGCTAGGACTACAGGAATGCGCTGCTACACCCAGCTAATTTTTGTACTTTTAGTGGAGACGGAGTTTCACCATGTTGGCCAGGCTGGTCTTGAACTCCTGGCCTCAAGTGATCCGCCCGCCTTGGCTTCCCAAAGTGCTGGGATTACAGGCGTGATCCACCACACCCGGTCTTTCAGTTGTTCTTTACTTGTTGTGTTTCCCTTCTATCAGACATCCCTCTAGTCCTATTAACACCATCCCGGGCCAGGCGTGGTGGCTCATGCCTGTAATTCCAGCACTTTGAGAGGCAAAGGCAGGCGGATCACTTAAGGCCAGGAGTTCAAGACCAGCCTGGACAACATGGTGAAACCCCTTCTCTACTAAAAATACAAAACTTAGCCAGACATAGTGGCGGGTGCCTGTAATCCCAGCTACTTAGGAGGCTGGGGCAGGGGAATTGCTTGAACCTGGGAGATGGACGTTGCAGTGAGCCAAGATCACGCCATTGCACTCCAGCCTGGGCAACAGAGCGAGACTCTGTCTAAAACAAAACAGAAAAACAAAAACAAAAAACCCCATAAAACACCATTCCATGAGAAGCTGGTTGGCTCGGGGGGAATAATCTATGCCACAGGCTCCCAAATCTGGCTGGGTCTTGGAATTACCTGAGTTGCTTAACTTCTGATGCATGGTCCCTACTTCTGACCTAGTAAATCAGAATCTCTGTGGACAAGGTTGGGAAATCTATATTTTAAAAATTGACCTCAGGTGATTCTGATAAGCTAGTTTGCAAACCCAGTTTGTGATCTGGATACCATCTGAGGGAGTTTGGAGGTGCCAGTGGGTTGTGTTGAGGGTTGCAGACTTGTGTGTGTTACTGGGACATAACTGGAGAAAATGGCAAGGCAGAATCCAGAATAAGGAGGGAAGATCAGGCAGCCTTTGAAAATAATAAGGTAGCATAAGTGCCGTGTTGTGCTCTGCCTCGCCATAGGATTCTGCTTCTTGGGGAGGAAATCCCCATCCCTCTCAAGAGATAAAATATTTAAAATAATGCTGGAATATGTGTGTATTTAACTGTTGTGCATGGTTTCACATTGTCTTGCCAACTAGAAGTGTAATCACCTTTTAGTTTTCCCTGAAAGTGAGAGTCCTTTATGCTAGAAGGGCTCTTTAGAGGTCTTCTTGGGCAGCCCCTAGCCCTCTGTAGTGGAACAGGTTTTTGTTTTAAATTATTCCTGACAGGTAGGATATTCGTCATAATATGGCTAAGAGGGAAGGGGTTAGTAATCATCACATTCTACTTATGATGTGTCAAGTACTTTCATGTCTGTTATTATTATTATTTTATGTTTTTATTACTATTAAATTATTTTCTTCCTCCAGTGTCAAACATGTCTATTATTTTAACTTAAATCTCCCAATAGCCCTGTAGTGAGGTCGATATTATTAGACCCGTTTTATAGATTAGGAAACTGAATTTTAGAAAGAGGAAGGTCAAAAAGGCTCCAAAGCTCAAAATGCTGATACCATTATTTCCAGAACAAGGGCTCCAGTTTTGTGGGTTCTACAGATACTAGGTTTGGTTCTTAGCTTACCAGCAAGGTAGGTAGGAAGCCAACCTTAGCGTACCCCTGGTGTTGAAACTAGAGCTTTGATTTGCTTTGCTTTGCTTTTTTTTTTTGACAGGATCTCTCTCTGTTGCACAGGATAGAGGGCAGTGGCGAGATTTGGGCTCACTACAACCTCTGCCTCCTGTTTTCAAGCAAGCAATTCTCATGCCTCAGCCTCCTGAGTATTAGTAGCTGGGACTACAGGCGTGCGCCACCATGCCCAGCTAATTTTTATAGTTTTTGTAGAGACAGAATTTCGCCATTTTGCCCAGGCTGGTCTTCAACTGGGCTCAAGCGGTCTGCTCACCTCACCCTCCCAAAGTGCTGGGATTACAGGCATGAGCCACCACACTCAGCTCGAAACACAGCTTTTTGATTAGGGCCAGAAGCATCCCCCTGCAACTGCATATTTGACTAATCCTGGCTTCAGCAGTTTTAACATTCCCATGAGCAATAGATGGAACCCAAGTTTGGGTTTGGATCAGCTCCAGTGTGCTTCAGAAGTATGATGCTGGAGGTTGCTGGAGTCTGTTCCTAAGCAGAGGGAATAGAGCCCTCTTCTGGCACCCGGGGCAGAGCTGGCATATTCAGGCAGCCAAAAATGGTCAGTTTCCAGTCTACAAATACTTCCTGTGAAACTTGCTGGCAAGAAGCTGGGTCAAGCAGGAAACTGACGCTAAAGAGTGAAGCCCCGCTAGGTGTGGCCCCGGATAGGGGCTTTGCCCATTTGGAGACTTACTTTATTAATGATGGACCTGCACTCCTTTTATTGCAGCAGTTTTGAAGTTTTATGGGAGCTGAACGAATCTGTTGTTCTTGGCTGCCTGGATATGAACCCATTACTCAAATTCCCTTCCTCTTTCTCTGCTCTGTGCCCTCCTCAATCCCCAGCTGGAGTCTTGGTTATGCCTGTTACTGGGGGCCTTCCCAACCAGTTGCTGTTTAAGTTTTTCCAAAGGAAACAGTTCTAGAAACAAGGCTGTCTGAGTTTTCCTTCCATGGTGTTATAAAACATTTAGTCTCCCTAGAATGGGTGGTGGTGATTGTCTCACAGCCTGAAAGTTAGGCCTGCCCTCTGTTGAAAGCTAAACTTCCAAGCAGTGCCAGCTTGGAGTTTTTCACAGAAACGAATTGATCCAGCCTCCTCCACATAGTTTTTTTAGATCAATAATAGTATGCTTGAAGTATCTACTGTTTTCTAAATGCCAGGCTGGCACTATGGCTTACTAAATAGGCTAGTGGATCAAAAGCCAGGTTTTTTTTGTTTTTTTGTTTGTTTGTTTGTTTTTGTTGTTGTTGTTGAGACGGAGTCTTGCGCCGTCACCCAGGCTGGAGTGCAGTGGCACAATCTCGGTTCACTGCAATCTCCGCCTCCCGGGTTCAAGCAATTCTCCTGTCTCAGCCTCCCTAGTAGCTGGGACTACAGGCACACGCCACCATGCCTGGCTAATTTTTTGTATTTTTAGTAGAGACAGGATTTCACCGTATTGGTCAGACTGGTCTCGAACTCCTGACCTCAGGTGATCTACCCACCTGGGCCTCCCAAAGTGCTGGGATTACAAGCGTTAGCCACCGTGCCCAGCCTCAAAAGCCAGGTTTTTAACTCCTCCTCCCACACTGCCTAGCAGCTGTGTGGCTCTGGGCCAATGCCTCCATTTCTTTGGACTTCAGTTTCCCCAACTGTATGTTGCAAGGTTATAATCGAGTGATCTCTGAGGTCTTTTTCAGGTCTGACAATCTGGCATTCTGGACTGTTTATTTTCTTAGAGGACAAGTTGAAGTTCAGAAGGGAGAAGCCATATGAGATTCTAGGATGCATGGGTTGAAATAATGAGAAAATGTAAAAAGAGGAATGGCCATGCTAAGGAGCTGGTGGGACAACCCATGTGCCTAAGAAGGAGAGATGAGTTGGGGCTGGAGAGTATTTGCCCTGGGGGTATGGTTTGGCTAAGGTGATTTTGAAAGTAGGAACTGAAGTTAGGTTCAGACACTAAGGAGATGGTTTTCTTCCTGACTTTCACGTGTGGAGAGAAAAACAAGAGGGCTCTACCTGGGCCTGAGGTTGAACAAAAGGCCATGCAATTAAGCCTGGATTAACAAAGAAACTAACTTGCTAAAGTGACATCACTGTCTCTGATTTTTTTTCCTTCAGTTTTCACCTTTGACCTGAGCTCTGCTCCCACAGGGACGAGGTGGTTATATTTCCATTGCTAACCATCACACATATGGTAATTGGAGGAGTCTCCAATTACCATATCCAGTATGCCCTTGTCTTCCAGTTGAAGTGCTTCTTGAGGAGCTTTGGATGACAGGGCTGGGTCAAAACAAATGAAAGGGGACCCTTGCCTCCCATGCCCTCTGGAGCTGTTGGAGTGGTTGAAGAACTACTGCTAACCCATTAAGCTGTGAGTGAGGTTGGGTATTGTTCTCCTTTCTAGAAGCTACTGGGAAAAGGCATGGGCATACAAAAGGTTAACGCCAGGCAGGTCTTATGGGCCGTATTGAGAGTCTGGAAGAGGTCCTAGCAGATAACTGTACCAGTTACCACTTCCAAGTCAACAGGGAAGAGGCTGGCTTGCTGGGAAGTGAGTAAGTCAGTGAAGGAGGAGGAGGAGGAGGAGCAGAATAGCCCCTAGGCTAAAGATTTCAAAGCAAACCTTGTTTTCCCCCTTATGGAAAATAGCTGCTTGAGACAGTGCTGTCATCCAGAGAGGCAAAACAGACCAGGACCTGCCCTGCCCTGCCTTGTCCCCACTCTTAGTAGCAGGAAATGGTGGGAACTGGAGCCTAAACAATGGAGTTTAGCCTCTGACCTGATGAAGGCAGTGTGAGTGACGCTGTGATGACTATTCTCTGGCCAGGGAAGATACTAGAACTCTGGGATTGCGTTAGTAGGGCTCATCCTTCCTCTGGCTTCCCTGCCCCACTTATACTTGCCTTCTTTTCTACACCAGCAGCCCCACTGAAAGCCCAGCGGGGGTGGCCCATGGGGGAGGTGGCAGATGGGAAATGAGGTCATGGAGCTCAGACCCAACCGGGCTGACTCACAAGCTCTGCCCCAGTGAGACAAGGGGACCTTCCCAAGCAGTGCTTCCCAGATGTGCCCAGGCTTCCTATGCCAGAATGTTTGAGTCTTAGCCAAAATAGTTGCCAAGGCAGTGTCTGAAGACAACATGACAGGAGAGGTGGGTGGAGTTGTGGAAGGAGCTCCAGGAATGTCCAGAAGACCCGCCTCCACTACTTGTTGGCTTAATAAATGTGACCTCAGTGATGTTAAGTGAGACTGTGTGTGATGAGGCCGACACATTGTTGGCATTCAGTAAGTGTTCATTTCCAACCTTCTGTCACCTGCCTCTATGCACTTCAGTTTTCTCATCTGTGAATTGGGGATGGTAATGTTCATCCCCTCGGCTCGGAGGTCCATGCTCCAGGCAAGTTACTTGTAATTATTTGACTTATTCTCTGCTTTTCTCTCTGACTCTTCCAAACTTCTCTCCAGGAAAGAGCCATCTTATAGTTCAGTGACATGGGGTAGGTGAGGGGAAACCATTGACAATCCCTTTTGCTGTAGCTGGGCTACTGCTCACCTGGGTGCTCCTGACAATAGGCAAAGAGAGAGTTGCTTATTTGAAACTGGCAGGCCCGGAGACCAAAGTACCTCAGCTGCTGGTGCCAAGACAGAGGTAATATCTGGCCTGGTTACTTCTGTGTCTCAGCCCAGCTAACTGGGGACATGAGAGAGATCTCAGTTTGTTGAAGGCTTTGGACAGTGGACCACCGAGATGAATTTGTTTGTGCTTAGCGAAGTGCTTGGTGTGGGAAGTGTCTATGTTGAATTGCTCAGTAAATAACAGTGGGCTTATTGTTCTTGGGCAACGGGTGGGAGGGCCAGGGCATGTGAGAGGATGACACTCCCCCTTCCCCAAACACACATGCAGACATTTTGTTATTGTTCCTTCAACCCTTAATGTTCTCCTGAGACACAGTCTTTGACCTCATGCTGTGCCTAGATCCTCAGGGCCTGGCTTAGTCAGGGATCTAGCCTTATAAACAGTTCTCTACTGGGGACTACATCTTGAAATGCTACCCCACCCAGGTCAGCTCCTTTATTCCTGTCAAACTGAAGGGCTGACTGGGAATTTTCTGCCAACTTTGGAAACTTCAGTTTTAGGTTCTTTCCTCCCAAACAAGACCACTGTCTTCTCTTTGGGGAGAGAGCAGCATCTAGGCCCAAAAAGAAGACCGTGGGTGCCCACTAAGGGTGAGCATCCAGTGGGCCCTCTGTGGCAGTGGGTCTGGGTGTGCAGCCCATCTTGCACTCTTGGATCCCAGATGAATCTAAGAGAGAACAAAGGGACCTTTTTTGATCAGGACTTCTATCGATCACCTTCAGGCCCCAGCTGTTACTACCCTTACTCCTTGCTACCTCTGACACGTACACAGAAAACAGGAGAGCATAGACCCATGCCCTTGTCCTCATGACTTAACAATTTTTTTTAATTTAAATTTTAAAATTTTTATTATTTTTTAACTTTTTTTTAATTTAAATTTTAAAATTTTTATTATTTTTTAACCTTTTTTTTTTTTTTTTAAATAGAGATGGTCTTGCTATATTGCCCAGGCTGATCTCTAGCTCCTGGCTTCAAGCTGTCCTCCCACCTTGGTCTCCCAAAGTGTTGGGATTTACAGGTGCGAGCTGCCGTACCCAGCCTAATTTTGATTTTTTTAACCTGATACATAATAATAAATGCATACATAAATTGTACATATTTATGGGGTACATAGCAGTGTTTCGATATATACAATATATAGTGATCAGATCAGGGTAATTAGCATGCCATCATCTCAAACATTTATCATTTCTTTTTTTGAGACAGGGTCTCACTCTGTCACCCAGGCTGGAGTGCAGTGGTGTGATCTTGGCTCACTGCAACCTCTGCCTCCCAGATTTAAGCGATTCTCCTGCCTCAGCCTCCTGAGTAGCTGGGATTATAGGTGTGTGCCACCATGCCCAGCTAATTTTTGTATTTTTACAAAATTACGAAAGTAATTTGTAGTTACAAAAGTAACTACAAAAGTAGAGGTGGGGTTTTGCCATGTTGGCCAGGCTGGTCTTGAACTCCTGACCTCAGGTGATCCACCCGCCTTGGCCTCTCAAAGTGCGGGGATTACAGGTATGAGACACCATGCTCGGCCGGGTGTTTAACTTTCTGTGCCTGGCTTATTTCACTTAACGTAATGTCCTTCAGGCCTATCCCTGTTGCTGCAAATGACAGGATTTTATTTATTTATTTATTTATTTTGAGATGGAGTCTTGCTCTGTTGCCCAGGCTGGAGTGCAGTGGCATGATCTTGGCTCACTGCAACTTCTGCCTCTCAGGTTCAAGCAATTCTCCTGCCTCAGCCTCCTGAATAGCTGGGATTATAGGCACACGCCATCACACCTGGCTACTTTTTGTATTTTTAGTAGAGACGGGGTTTCACTGTGTTGGCTAGGCTGGTCTTGAACTCCTGACTTCAGGTGATCCACCCATCTCGGCCACCCAAAGTACTGGGATTACAGGCATGAGCCACTGTGCTTGGCCAGGATTTCATTTTTTATGGCTGAATAGTATTCCATTATGTATATATGCCACATTTTCTTTTCTTTTCTTTCTTTCTTTCTTTTTTTTTTTTTTTGAGACAGAGTCTTACTCTTTTGGCCAGGCTGGAGTGCAGTGGCACAATCTCGGCTCACTGCAACCTCCGCCTCCCAGGCTCAAGTGATTCTCCTGCCTCAGCCTGCTGAGTAGCTGGGATTACAAGCATATGCCACCACGCCCAGCTAATTTGCCACATTTTCTTTATCCATTCATCTGGTTTTGCACACTTGGGTTGATTCCATATCTTGGCTATTGTGATGTGGTGATGCAGTAAACACGAGGATGCAGATATCTCTTCAATATACTGATTGTTTTTTCCTTTGGATAAATGCCTAGTTGTGGGATTGCTGGATCATATGGTAGTCCTATTTTTAGTTTTCTGAGAAACCTCCATACTGTTGTCCATAGTGGTTGTACTGGTTTACATTCCTGCTAACAGGACTCTCATTTGCTTCTGAGTTAAGTGGAGACAGGAATGGGAATTCTTTTGTGTTTGTTTTTCTTTCCAATTTTTTAAAAACCTAAAATTATTTATCTCCACAATGAAGTTCAGGAAACCTCAGGCTGTTGTCCCTGGGGAAGAAGCCACAGTGGAATGGCAGAAACCCTGAGTAGGGATTCAGAGAAAAAATAGGTTCTGGTTGGGTTTCAGCTCACACTTTCAGATTTTGGTAGAGCCCTTGTACTAGGGTGATCCACTAGGAGGGAGGAAGCATGGGCAACCCTAGCCTCTCTGACATGCTTATTCATCATTCAGGATGGGCCCTTCCTTACCAACTGATTTATTTGAGAAATATTTGTTTAATGAATATTTGATTACATACTTTGGGCCAGCACTGGGCTCCACCCTTGATTGGTGCCCTGAAGATGCTGGATTGGCATGATCTACAATTGACATCTGTACGAGACACTGGCTTGCTTCCTTTGAAAATTATTTCCAATATTGTGAATTAAAGGGAACTTGTGGGTTTTGGAATATGTCCCCGGAATCCCACCCCTTCCCCTTTCCTTAATTTCCTTCCTGGGTGTTTTCTTCCAAAAAGCCCAGCTCTGATTGTGCCCCACCCTGCCTGGAACTTCTAGACTGGCTGGCCACTGCCAACAGGATTAAGGCCCAGCCTTCTAGCATAGCCTTCAATGCCCTCCACCTACCTTCCTAGACTCTGCCCTCTCTTCACTTTGCAGGCCTCATTCACCCTGGAGTAGGTGTACATACTGACTTCTAAAGGGGCCATCTGCATCCTTGCCTCCCTCTGGGCCATCATACATGTTGTTTTCTCTATCTGGGACATTTGAGTGCTCTTATCCCTACCCACACAGTCTTTCTTTTCCACAATCCAACTTATTCTTTGGAATCAGTGCAAACACCACTCTGAACTGTGGTTCCTAATTTCCATGAAAGGTTTCCTCTGTTCTTCTATTATGGCACTTCTCAGGGTCTCCCTTGTACATTTTAGTTTTTGTGTTTTTCAGTAAGTACCTTGAGATCAGGGACTGGTTCTACTGCTCTGTTCCAACCATAGTTTCTTAAACATTGTGTTCCATTAATATTGGAGGAATTGAAATGAATTTATAGGAAGCTCCTTAACCTGGAGTCTTCAGACCTCTATGGGGTCCATGGATAGAATTTGAAGTGGGAAGGATATATGAACTTGGATGGAGGAAAATAACTTATTTGTTTTTTTTTTTTTACCAACCTCTCCTTTGTAATTTAGCCATTTGTTCAATTATGAATGTAGGCAAATAAAAATAAAAATAAAAATAAAATAAAGGCAGCAGTAATAGCAGTACCCGTGACCTTGTTACCAACTCTTAGGTTGTGGAGTGTTTTCCTGGATTCTACCCTTTTTTTTTTAGTTTGCTTAATAATAGAAGTTTATATAGAAACTATCTAATATACTTCTTTTTTTTTTTAGATGAAGTCTTGCTCTGTCACCCAGGCTGGAGTGCAGTGATGTGATCTTGGCTTACTGCAGCCTCTGCCTCCTGGGTTCAAGCGATTTTCCTGCCTGAGCTTCCGGAGTAGCTGGGACTACAGGCGTGCACCACCATGCCCGGCTAATTTTTGTATTATTATTATTTTTTGAGATGGAGTTTTGCTCTTTTTGCCTAGGCTGGAGTGCAATGGCGTGATCTCAGTTCACTGCAACCTCCGCCTCCCAGGTTCAAGCGATTCTCCTACCTCAGCCTCCCAAGTAGCTGGGATTATAGTCATGCCCTACTATGCCCAGCTAATTTTTTGTATTTTTAGTAGAGGTGGGGTTTCACCATGTTTGTCAGCTGGTCTTGAACTCCAGACATCAGGTGATCCACCTGCCTTGGCCTCCCAAAGTGCTTGGATTATAGGTGTGAGGCACCGTGCCTGGCCTAATTTTTGTATTTTTAGTAGAGATGGGGTTTCACCATGTTGGCCACGCTGGTTTCGAACTCCTGACCTCAAGTAATTCACCTGTCTTGGCCTCCCAAAGTCCTGGGGTTACAGGCGTGAGACACCACACCTGGCCCCTAACGTACATATTTTTATATCACAATTAGTTATTGTATATTTGTCAAAATATTATTTATGCTCAATACATGTTTGAAATTACAGTAGCAATAACTAACTAATAAGACCTAGTGCTAGGTAATTACTTAATGTGGTAATAAGCACATATTATTAGATTTTGATTTACATTTCAACTATTTCAATATAATTTTGTTTTATTGCATCTACTTTATTTCATGCATTTACAAATATTCTGAGAAGGGGTCCATAGGCTTCACTAGACAGGCAAGAATGATTCATGGCACGAAAAAGTCAAGATGTCAAATATCCCCATCTCGGTGTGTGTATATTATGCTGTATTTATCTCCAATATCCCCTTGTTTAGTACCCATTCATTTAGCCAACATCGCGTGTGAGTACCCATTGAATCTTGAGTACTGGAAAGGTAATTCTAAGTAAGACGTAAACATTGAGGTGAGAATGAAGCCTATTGTTCTAAAAGCCCACTGCCCCCTTTCTATTCTCTCCTGTCCCTTCAGTCGTTGGTGTTTTGAGGTCACCCCTGACCCAGCTCAAGGGTGATTTGCGGCTGGATATAGCATGGTGCCCTTCAAATTCCAGTCCAATGGCCCCATCCTACTTTATGAGGGCCCATTCTATAGGGGTCACTGATTTGGCAGGAAGCCTAGGGTAGTACCAAATCAAAGTGGCTAACCTTGCCTTACTCCCACTGGGGTACTTGCCTTACTTGTTCCTGCCTTCAGGGCCTTTCCTGTCTCATTGTCAATCCTAAAATAGATTTCCTCCTTGGCTCCCTAGTGAGATTTATTTACAAAGTTGTTTTCTGGGCCTGATCCTCATAGTAATTGTTTATCTGACAAAATGGCTGCCTGGCCCCCTCTTCCCTGCTCCTGACCCGTGTGTCCAAGAAAGTCCTAGGGGTTCAAAGACTGATAAGGCTTAATGTCTTACTCACTCCATGGAAATTTGCATCTTTGGCAATACTATATCTAGTGCTTTCCCTCAATACAAAAGTGTCTTCCCTGAGCATGAAATTGTCTTCATAAAGGTTTTGTATGACCATATAACAAGTCATCTCGTGACTGTACTATATACATTATTTAAGCAAAATGTCTAACAACTAAAAATCAATCTTTTATTTCTTTTAATGGTAGACTTTTGCACTCTGTAAGAGGAATTTAGCATATTGGTTTACATTGTGAGGTTTGGATTTAGACCTAGATTCAAACCCTGTCTCCCCTGCTTAATAGCAATGTGACTTTAGACAAATACCTATTTCTTTATCTCCAATGTGGAGGTAATACTCTACTTCACAGGGTGATTATTGATATTAAATGGGGTAGTACCTATGAAGTGCCTGGTGAGTAGCAAGTCTTGATACAGGAAAGCTGCTGCCTGTTACTATTACTACTGCTACCATTACTACTGAGTTTTCAGCCAAAGGAATAAATCTCTAATTATGAAATTTCAGCTATCATTGACCTAGGTTTGGGGATCTATTTGTAAAGGTGGTGAATACTTTTTCTAGTGACCGTGAAGTCATATATGTGTGGCTGTCTCTTATTTTGGTCTGGGCCTGTTTCTGGACCTTTGTCTCCCTACTGACTTGGCTTTGGTAGCACCTCTATGCTGCCCATACTCACCTCTACTGAGGCCCCCTTCCTGTCTTGAGCCTAAGAAAGCCAATGAGACATAAATATAGGAAGCATTAACAATGCAAGGCAGTATATAGAACCACAGACATCAGCACTGAAATGGTCTTTGGACCATTTATCTTGTTTAATTGGCTGCCCTCCATCTCATTCCTGCCTTTGCACAGGTGAGGGAAACTAAGGCCCAGGAAAAGGACAGGAGTTATCTAAGGTTGCAGATTTGACCAGTTACATGCTAGGCTTGGAATCCAGTGTTCTTCTTTGTTTTTAATTTTTATTTTAAGTTCAGGGGTACATGTGCAGGTTTGTTATATAGGTAAACTCGTGTCATGGGGATTCATTGTACAGATCATTTTATCACCCAGGTATTAAGCCTAGTACCCATTAGTTATTAATATTTTTTCCTGATCATCTCCCTTCTCCCACCCTCCACCTTCTGTGTGTCCATGTGTTCTCATCATTTAACTCCCACTTATAAGTGAGAACATGTGGTATTCTGTAACCTCTGCCTCTCGGGTTAAAGCGATTCTCATGCCTCAACCACCAAGGTAGCTGGGATTACAGGTGTGCACCACCTTGCCTGGCTAATTTTTGTATTTTTAGTAGAGAAGGGGTTTTGCTATATTGTCCAGGCTGGTCTAGAACTCCTGGCCTCAAGGAATGTGTCCACCTTGGCCTCCTAAAGTGCTGGGATTACAGGTGTGAGCCACCACGCCCAGGCTGGCATTTGATTTTCTGTTCCTGCATTAGTTTGCTAAGGATAATGACCTCCACTCCATTCATGTTCCTGCAAAGGACATGATCTTGTTGTTTTTTATGACTGCATGGTATCATACATTTCCTTTATCCAGTCCACCATTGATTGGCATTTAGGTTGATTCCATGTCATTGCTATTGTGAATAGTGCTTCAATGCACATGTGCATGCATGCATCTTTATGATAGAATGATTTATATTCCTTTGGGTATATACCCAGTAATGAGATTGCTGGGTTGAATGGTAGTTTTGTTTTCAGGTCTTTGAGAAATTGCCACACTGTTTTCTACCATGGTTGAACTAATTTACACTCCCACCAACAGTGTGTAAGGGTTCCCTTTTCTTTGCAATCTCACCAGCACCTGTTTTTTTATTTTTTTTTTTAATAATAGCCATTCTGACTTGTGTGAGATGGTATCTCATTGTGGTTTTGATTTGCATTTCTCTAATGATGTTAGTTTGTTATATATGCTGCTTGGCCACATGTATGTCTTCTTTTGAAAAGTGTCTCTTCATATCCTTTGCCCACATTTTAATGGGGTGTTTGTTTTTTTTCTTGTATATTTGTTAAAGTTCCCTATAGATGCTGGATATTAGACCTTTGTAAGTTGCATAGTTTGCAAATATTTTATCTGGTTCCATAAGTTGCCTATTTACTCTGCTGGTGGTTTCTTTTGCTGTGCAGAAGCTCTTTAGTTTAGTTAGATCCCATTTGTCAATTTTTGCTTTTGCTTCAATTGCTTTTGGCATCTTCGTTATGAAATCTTTGTCTATTCCTATGTCCAGAATGGTATTGCCTAGGTTTTCTTTCAGGATTTTTTTAATTTTTGAGTTTTACATTACTTTTACATTTAAGTCTTTAATACATCTAGAGTTGATTTTTAAATGTGGCATAAGGATGGGGTCCAGTTTCAGTCTTCTGCATGTGGCTAACCAGTTATCCCAGCACCGTTTATTGAATTGGGAGTCTTTTTTCCATTGCTTGTTTTTGTGGACTTTGTCAAATATCAGATGGTTGTAGGTGCGTGGCCTTATTTCTGGGCTATTCTGCTCCATTGGTCTCTGTCTGTTTTTGTACCAGCACAATGCTGTTTTGGTTACCGTAGCCCTCTAGTATCATTTGAAGTTGGGTAGCATGATGCCTCCAGCTTTGTTCTTTTTGCTTAGGATTGCCATGGTTATTCAGGCTGCTTTTTTTTTGTTTCCATATGAATTTTAAAATAGTTTTTCCTAGTTCTGTGAAGAATGTCATTGGTAGTTTGATAGGAATGGCATTGAGACTATTCTATAAATTGCTTTGGACAGTATCACCATTTTAATGATATTGATTCTTCCTATTCATGTGCATGGACTGTTTCTCCATTTGGTTGTGTCATCTCTGATTTCTTTGAGCAGTGGTTTGTAGTTCTCCTTGTAGAGATCTTTCACTTCCCTAGTTAGCTGTATTCCTAGGCATTTATTCCTTTGTGGCAGTTCTGAATGGGATTGCCTTCCTGATTTGGCTCTTGGCTTGACTGTTATTGGTGTATATGAATGCTAGTGACTTTTGTATGTTGATTTTTGTATACTGAGACTTTGCCGAAGTTGTTTATCAGATCAAGGAGCTTTTTGGGGCCGGGCGCGGTGGCTCAAGCCTGTAATCCCAGCACTTTGGGAGGCCGAGACGGGCGGATCACGAGGTCAGGAGATCAAGACCATCCTGGCTAACCCGGTGAAACCCCGTCTCTACTAAAAATACAAAAAACTAGCCGGGCGAGGTGGCGGGCGCCTGTAGTCCCAGCTACTCGGGAGGCTGAGGCAGGAGAATGGCGTGAACGGGAGGCGGAGCTTGCAGTGAGCTGAGATCCGGCCACTGCACTCCAGCCCGGGAGACAGAGCAAGACTCCGTCTCAAAAAAAAAAAAAAAAAGGAGCTTTTTGGCTGAGACTGTTGGAGTTTCTAGATATAGGATCATGCCGTCTGCAAATAAGGATAGTTTGACTTCCTCTCCTCTTGCTTGGATGCCCTCTATTTCTTTCTCTGGTCTGATTGCTGTGGCCAGGACTTCTAATACTATGTTGAATATGAGTGGGTGAGAGAGGGCATTCTTGTCTTGTGTCGGTTTTAAAAGGGAATGCTTCCAGCTTTGGCCCATTCAGTATGATGTTGGTTGTGGGTTTGTCAGATGGCTATTATTATTTTGAGGTATGTTCCTTCAATACCTAGTTTATTGAGAACTTTTAACATGAAGGGGTGTTGGATATTACTGAAAGCTTTTTCTGCCCTTAAGATTATCATGTGGAACCCAGTGCTCTTTATCCTGCTATTAATTTGCCTCTGCAAGTGTTTACCAGTGCTGTGGATAATCTAGGTAGATCAGAGGTGAGAAGAGAACCCTGTGAGCTGAAGCTGGCTAGTATAGATGGAAAGGCCTTCCTGGAAGAAGTACAGTTATCATTTGCCTGCTCTTAGTTGTAGGATGATTTGTATTCTTTTTTAAAAAATTTTTTTAGACAAAGTCTTACTCTGTTGCTCAGGTTGGAGTGCAGTGGTGTGATCTCGGCTCACTGCAACCTCTACCTTCTGGGTTCCAGCAATTCTCATACCCCAGCCTCCCAAGTAGCTTTAACTACAGGTGTGCACCACCATGCCTGGCTAATTTTTGTATTTTTAGTAGAGATGGGGTTTTGCCATGTTGCCCAGGCTGGTCTTAAACTCCTGGCCTCGAGCAATCTACCCACCTCAGCCTCCCGAAGTGCTGGGATTACAGGCATGAGGCACTGCACCCAGCCTACATTCTTGTCTGTTCTTTGGTAAGTATTGCTCTGTGACTGTTGTTTGTCTTAAGTAAGCTGCTTGGGAGCAGGGGTTGTCTTTGGGTCAATATTCTCCCTTCATCCCTGTCAATATCCAAGTTGCTCAGGCTCTTAGCATCCTTGCTCTCTCCTTTGTGGTTGAGCAAAGACACTTATCTCAGGCTCTGTTGAACACAGAGCCAGATGACTAACCTGCTTCCTTTGATCTCATCCTAGATCAGTGTGCGTGTGACCACCATGGATGCAGAGCTGGAGTTTGCCATCCAGCCCAACACCACCGGGAAGCAGCTATTTGACCAGGTAAAGTGGAGATTCCTTAGCCTCCTCTCCTTCTCCCAATAGCTTCCACCACAATGCCAACAATCCATGCCTTTTGCCTCTTGTCAAAGAATCTCTCTTCCTGTTCACTCCAAGATAGGTCAAAATGAAGGCTGATTCCAGCCTTAATATAAAAGGAGGCAAAGTTTAACTTTGGCAACCTGCACCCTATGGTCCTGATTAATTTTATCTTTAGTCCTGAATAAGGGAGAAAAGAAAAGGTTGTATATTCTATGCCAGATGCTTTACAAATCTTAGCATATGGAGCCTTCCTTTCAACTCTGAAACATGTAAGTGATGTCTTCTCCATTTTAATGATGAGACTCAGAAATTAAATAAATTAATTGCACCCAAATGATATTTGACTGGAATTTGCACCCCATATTCTTGCCCACTGCACCACACTGCCTCTGTCTCATGTTTTTGCTTCCTAGTAGGAGGAAACTAACTTACTCTCTTTGAAGTAGTAAGCTCTATGTACATTTCTCTCAAAAGAATGTTGGGACTTAGGACAGCATGGGAGGTGATAGATGCAGTAGGAGGCTGCTTCATCTCCTGCAGGCATGCCATGAAGATAATTGCTTACTCGCCATAGTGAAGTGGTCATTCCCATCTCCAACCCAAGGGATGTCCCTTTGTTGTGAATCATTATTGTCAAGAAGGATGTACTGTATACTATAATAAACAGATGGGAGCTACAGACATTTTTAACATTCAAGGGAATGTGTCATCTGTGGCCAGACTTCTAGGAGCAAAAATGAGGCTCCCATTTCCAGAGGCTGGGACCTCACCAGACAGGCCATTATCCCATTTCTCCACCAGCCTCCGATGAGGTAGAGGTCTGAGTTATTGTCTGGGATGTTAGGCTGCATATCACCCTGATGGATTCTCCAGGCCCTCTTGCTTCCCTTTCTTCCTTGCTCTCTGTGTCTTTCTACCATATGAGAACTTCCCCAGGGTTGGGGAGAGGAAGAAAGAAAGAAGGAAGTTGTGTTCAAATAAGCTAATTCTATTCCTGTGAATACTCCTGACTGGTGAGAGAAAAGACAAGAGTAGAATGGAGACAGGGGTAGGAAAGGGCTAGAAATTTGAGAACAGCTTGGGTACGCCTTCTGAGTTCTTCTTACATAGAGTGGGAAAATTACTGTCTGTGTCTAATACAGATGAGAGTTAACATTTATCTAGGACTCAGTATATGCTAAATATTATGATAAGCATTTGACTATAACAAAGCTCTGTGAGTGCATGAATTAGTACTGGCACATTTTACAGATGAGGATGCAAAATCCTCATTTTCCTAGTTAGACCCTGGGAAAATTATTGGGTTGGTATCCTCATCCCCCCAACTGCCGCCCGCAAAAAAAAAAAAAAAAAAAAAAAAAAATCTAATACTTACCTCACAGGATTTTTGTGAGTGTATTATGTTTTGTATCTTACCCGTTACTCAAAAAACTGATTATAGTGGCATATAAGGATGTCTAATCCAAAAAGATAAATTAGAAATCGGTGAGAAAGATAAGAAAACATAAATAGGGAAGAAAGTGTTAGCTGGAAGAAAGCATCCAGCATATAGTAGAGAAGTAATAAATGATAGTTCCCTTTCTAATACCATTGTGCTTCTTGTATTATTAATTGAACTGGAGTTGACATGATGTGGTGGCTCCTGTCTGTAATCCTAACACTGAGATGGGAGAATTGCTTGAGCCCAGGGGTTCAAGACCAGCCTGGGTAATATAGTGAGACCCTGTCTCTACAAAAAATTTAAAAATTAGCCTGGCATGGTGGTGCACACCTATAGTCCCAGCTACTCAGGAGATTGTGCCAGGAGGGTTGCTCAAGCCCAGGAGTTCAAGGTTACAGTGAGCTATGATCATGCCACTGTACTCCAGCCTAGGTGACAGAGCAAGACTCTGTCTCTACAAAAAAAAAAAAAAAAAGGTGAAGAAAGATAATCTAGAATTGGGAAAGTTGGGAGATGGGCTTAATGATCCTCAAAATATCTAACTTTAGATTTAGGTGGAATTTACTTCTCTGGAGTTTGTTTTGTGTTTGTTTTACTTTGAATGGCAAAGTGTAATCATTGATACTTAATTTGTGAAAATACAAATTAGTCTTGGGAATATTTAAATATAGGTTTACAACAATTCAAGTGATGTGCTTACATTCACATAGCTCACAAGTGATTATGGTGCTAGTCTGGAATGACTAAATGCATTCAAATTATAATTGCGCTTTTCATTCTCCCTTTGCAAGGAGGTTATATTGGAGAACTTTTAAGGGACAGCCTAGTGAAGTCAAAAGGGCCTGGATAGATAGCCATGAATTTTGGGCTCTAGGGCTGGCTCTGTCACTAACTCCCTGTGATACAAACATTTCCCTTCTTTGGGCCTCAGTTTCTCATCTGTACAGTGCCTAACTTGTTTCTCAAATCTGGTTATCTCTCAAAAAATTTTTCTGGCATTTATTTGTGCATTCAATCTCTCTGTCTCTCCCATTTCTGTTACTAGTATTGGGATTTCAGACAATCCTTTTCTGTAAAAAGGACGCAAATGCGTCACCTGAGTATGATCAGCTGCTGGCATATGTGAGGAGGTAGGGCTAGCTGGCAAGGGATCATCTCTTCCTTGACAGGCTTCTTACTATCTCTAAGACAAAAGGGAGGAGGTGTCCATAGAATACATAGGCTTTTGGGCCCTTTGTTTTAGATAGATGTTTTGCTATCATTCTGGGTAGCAGCTATTAGAGAGGGAGGAGGTTAGTCAGTGCAGATTTTACAGACCAGCTGGGAGCCAGAGGCTCCTTTGACATTTACCTATACTCCTTCCAAGAGCCCGGATTCTACTAATTCCCCCTCCCAAACCAGATGATGCCATCCCCTACCCTCAACACTGGGGGCTTTGTGTATGTGCATTGCAGGGGGATGGCTGTGGAGGGTGAGGAAGGCATGATTTGGAGCCTGTGGGGGGCAGAAAAATTCTTGAACAAAGAGGTTTATTAACTTCAAAGAACCTCAGTGCCTGGTAGTTTTTGTTAGTGTTGGTTTGGTTTGTGTGCTGTGGGTGTGGATTTGAGGGAAGCCCAGGTAGTGGGGAACCCTGACCAGATTGGTATGCTAGTTCTGAATGCTACTGCTTCCTAAACAAAGCCTTTGAGAGACTTGGAAACCAAGAAGTCCATGACTTCCCATCATTGTTATCTTGAGAAGTATTATTTATTCAACACATACTATGGACTATCCCTGGCTAGGCACTTTAATCCTCACAGTGATCCTGCCTTGGCGAGGTGAAAGAACATACCCTAGGTCATGTAGTTGGTAAGTTGTGATATGAATTTTGAATACAACTCTGATCACAAAACTATACTTTTCCTGCACTGCACTACTCTGTTTGGGGTGATTGAGAGTATTTAACTTAGAGAAGACTCAAGGAAGATACGCTTTCTGTCTTCAGACCTCTGAAGGACTGCCATAAGAAGGAGAGGGGCAGTCACATTCTGTAAGTCAGAGGGACAGAGGTGAACCCCACAGGTGAAAAAATACAGGGAAAAAGATTTGAACTCAAGGAATTGAGCATTTGGCCCTCTTGAGGCCAAGGCAGGTCAGGTCAGGAATCAGTAGAGGTATGTGTTCATAGGCAGTTGGGGGATGTGAGCTCTTCTCTCTCTAACTTGATGAGGCATAAGGGAGGAAGTCCGTTCTCTCTGACCTTTGGGACCCATCATTCAAGGAGGCCCTTCTGGTGGAGCCGGGGCCTGAGAGGAAGGAGCTAGACTCCTTGGCAGGAATTGGCAAAAGCTCTACGGCCATCCTGGAACGCAGCGGTCATCTGGCCGATGACCAGAGAGGAAGCCAACCAAAGAGGAAGTACTCCTTGGCACCAGCAATAAATAATAGGCAACAATGGGATGCCATAGCTTGAGGAGGTCTAGAGCCTGGTGGGAAAGGGAAGTAGGGCTCGTAGTTTCTCTCATTTACCTCTCTTCTTGTGAGTGTGCTTATAGCTAGAGGGGAGAGAGAACATGTTTTGCTATAGTGATACTGTCACTTGCTTCAACTTCTAAAGCTTTTGATCTTGGATTACCTAGGTGCCACTAAAAGGCAGTGCTCAAAGACAGAGGTGAAATCTCACAGCATCGATACATTCATCTATTTACTGATTCATTCAATATTGACTGAAGGTCTACACTGTCAAACACCATCTCTGTTCTTCAGGAACTTTGAGTTCCTTACCTATAAAGGCATAGAAAGTCACATGCAACTCTCTACCCACAAAGAATGAAATAAACGCCCTTGAGGCTCAGGTTCCGTGAGGTAGTATATAAAGCATAGGATTTAGAACCAGCCCTGAGTTCGAATTCTGTCCTGTTACTTCGCTGTGTGACCTTGGATGGCTCATTTAGCCTCTCAGTACTTAACTTTCCTTAGTAAAATGATAATCACTCTAATCTCAGAGATTTTGTGATTTAATCCTCAAATAAGTAAAATGCCTGGCACATACCAAGCATTCTAATATTAGTGGTTCTTATTAAGGACTAAAGTAGGTGGCTTTGCCCTGAGGGTTCAGATGAGGGAGCTACGAAATCAGGAAGTTCTTCTGGCTCAGTAAAGTACTTAGGACTTTAATATTCTGCAATAAGGACAGTAAACCTTTTTATCTTTCATTTTATAGAATAACATCTATTATTGTAGTAGGAGGATCTCCATCTTACAGATGAGGAACTGAGGCTTACAGAGGTGAAATTATCTGTTTAAGGTCATATAGCTAGGAAGTGGTATAGCTGGGGCTTAAACCAGGGCACATAGCATTTCCAGTTTTTCTTATGTTTTTGTTCAACTGTCCTCTGGAACCTTCTTCCACTTTACCTGCTTCCAAAACTTAGAACCCTAGCTAGGTTGGGCATGGTGGCTCATGCCTGTATTTCTAGTGCTTTGGGAGTCCAAGGTGAGAGGATCACTTGAGGCTAGGATTTTCAGACCAGCCTGGGCAACATAGCAAGACCCCATCTCTACAAAAACTTAAAAATTAGCTGGGCATGGTGGTGTATGCCTGTAGTCCTAGCTACTTGAGTGGTTGAGGCTGGAGAGTCACTTGAGTCCAGGAGTTCAAGGTTACAGTGAGCTGTGATTGCACCACTGCACTCCAGCTTGGGTAACAGCAAGACCCTATCTCCAAACAAACAGACAAAAAATGATAAAACAAATAAACTTAGAACCTCAGCTGAGTATGTTCTCTGTTATAGAGCAAGTGACCACTTGACCACAGGCAATGTGTAATAACAGAAACAGCAGTAGTGGTAGCCCATCTTGGTACTTTCCAGTGGTGCAATAATTTGCTTTCAGGTGGGTGGCTGATGCAGATGCTGCCAGATCTGTAATGGTATCTTGAGGGTCTCAGGTGTTTGGGCATTGATGCAATTTTGCACATTGTTTCTCACACAGTTCTCCTGTGGCTCCGGCATTGCTCCCTCGCTCTGTCATGCAGGCTGGAGTGCAGTGGTGTGATCTCACTGCAACCTTCGCACCCCACAGTCTCAAGTGATCCTCCCACTTCAGCCTCCCAAGTAGCTGGGACCACAGGTGCCCACACCAGCTATCTTTTTGTATGTTTAGTAGAGATGGGGTCTCACCATGTTGCCTAGGCTGGTCTCGAACTCCTGAGGTCAAACAATCTGCCCACCTCAGCCTTCCAAAATGCTGGGATTACAGGCATGAGCCACTGTGCCCGGCCATGCTCTGGGCTTTTGAAGTGGCTGATGTCATCACTAGTTTGTTTACTCAGATAAATGCATGGGGGATTCAAGAAGAGAATCTCTGGTCTCCTAAGCTGACCTGATCTCCCCTCCCCTTTACAGACCTCAGATGTAGGTTGCCTCCACATGACAAAAGGAGAGAAAGGTTTTTTTTTTTTTTTTTTTTCCTTACTTCCAGAAGCTCCTGATAATTAATGAGGATTTATTCTGAGGCAGATCTTTTCTTTTCACTGGACATCAGTTTTCCAGTTTTTGTTGCTTGAACACTGTAACTCTCCACAGTCATGGAGCTGAGTAGAATACACAGCCTCCAGTTTCTTAAGCTAGTGTCTTAACTGAAGTCTTAGTTTCTTTAGGTGTATGTGGCAGGTTCCAAGAGGTACACGAAGCTATGAGATGAATGTGATTTAGTATTCTAGAGCATTAATTTTACTTGCAATAATTTTTAAAATTCATCCTTTATAGAGTAGAATATAAAATTTGCACAAATAATTAAAACTAAACCTGAGGCTTCAAAGAAATTACAGCTGGCTTACAGCCATCTACCTATTATCTCCCCCTACCCCATCCTACCACACCCACTGTGTCCCTTGGTATATGCATTCATTATTTTCTGTTGCTTAAGGATTTTTTCCATGGGAGCTTTGAGAAATACTGGCTCAGATCAGATAAGCTGGCTGTCGGGTCAAAGGGAGCCAATAAAGAATTTTCTTTTTCCTCAGGGATAGAACCATTTCTCAGAGTGGAATGATAAGGACCCTAGCCACTGGAGCCACAGAGGTTATTCCTGGAACTGGAAGCTATATGCTAAGCTCTCACTTGAAAATAAGGTTTCTCTTTCTTCTGGAATGGAGGTCTCAACTGGAAGCAAAGCTGGGAGCAAGAAAAACTTGGCTTGGAAAAGGGGTTTAGAGTTGCGTGATAAAATGGTTCATAGCACCCGCATGGACCTTAGAGATTTCCTTGTAGCCTGGGGTCAGGAGTCATCCATTTTTGTTCTTTGTTCTTTTTCAGTTTCAATTCTGATTTCAGACCATATTTCCTTCCCACCACGTCCTCAATTTCTCACTTTGGGACTTCAGTGCAGGCTGAGAAATATTACTCATCTCTTTAAGCCCTAGAGCCTAAGGAAGTGGAAAATTTATGTTTCTGATTTCTTTGTGCTCACAAAGGAAGAGGCAGTGCTCAGAGAGATCACTCCCCCTCCCCCCACCACTGAGCCTGAATTATATATATATATATTTTTTTTGATACCGCTTTAGGTATTACTTTGTCCAACTTCTCCTCAGTTACTATGGATCTCAGAACTACTTTAGTCACCATGATCCTCCTTCTCTCTCTCTCTCTCTTTTCTTTTTTTTTTTTTTGAGACAGAGTTTCACTCTTGTTGCCCAGACTGGAATGCAATAGCATGATCTTGGCTCACTGCAACCTCCACCTCCTGGGTTCAAGCGATTCTTCTATCTCAGCCTCCCAAGTAGCTGGGATTACAGGCATGTGCCACCACATCCAGCTACTTTTCTATTTTTCAGTAAAGACAAGGTTTCTCCATGTTGTTCAGTCTGGTCTTGAACTCCTGACCTCAGGTGATCCACCTGTCTTGGCTTCCCAAAGTGCTGGGATTACAGACATAAGCCACCATGCCTGGCCAATCCACCTTCTTTTACCACACCTCTACTCCCACCAAATAGTGAAACAGAC
>NW_012119332.1:367468-376680 GCF_000951035.1 Colobus angolensis palliatus | reverse complement strand
AGCTCACAGCAACCTCTACCTCCCGGGTTCAAGTGATTCTCCTGCCTCAACCTCCCAAGTAGCTGGGACTATAGGCATGCACCACCATGCCTGGCTAATTTTTTGTATTTTTAGTAGAGACCGTGTTTCACTGTGTTAGTCAGGATGGTCTCAATCTCCTGACCCTGTGATCTGCCCATCTTGGCCTCCCAAAGTGCTGAGATTACAGGCATGAGCCAACACTCCTGGCCCATTTTATGTTCTTATAATAAAATACCTGAGGCTAGGTACTTTATAAAGAAAAGAGGTTTATTTGTCTCGTAATTGTAGTGGCTGGAAAGTCCAAGAGCATGGCACTAGCACCTGCTCAGCCTCTGGTGAGGGCCTTTGTGCTGCTTCATAATGTGACAAAAGGTCAAGTAATTCACAGGGACAGGGGTCCCCATGCCTGAAACACCTCTCATTACACACTACCTCTTAATGATTCTACCTCCCAGCACTGCCACACTGGCAATGAAGCATCAACATGAGTTTTGATGGGGACAAACCACATCCAAACCATGGCACTGCTCTACTACTTCTGTTCCAAGTCTGTTCTCTCCCCATGACCTAATATCCTGGCCCTCATGGTCCATCTTCTCTTCAGCATCTTTAGTGGGTCTTCTCTCTCTCTCTGTCTCTCTTTTTTTTGTCTCTCTCTCAGCTGGATTGCTTCTTGGGTCTTGCCTCTTCCCACCAGCTGCATCTGGACACACTATTCTTCTGCAATCCTGTGGAAAATAATTAGAAATGTTCATTGGGCCTTGGGCCCTGTTTAGATCTAGGATGATATAAGAGGTGCTTTAAAAATTTTTTTTCTGTTCATGCCCCCCACTACCTTCATCCTCTGCAAAAAGCCAATATTACATTTCAACATAAGCATTCACATTTCTGCATCTGAAACTTTCTGGCAGTTCCAGCTGCCTATTGCCTTAGAGTCAGGGACTCACCTGGCCATTGAATTCTGGAAGCCTTTTGAACTCTCCTCATTACCTCCCAACCCCATTGATCTTTTCTAAACATGTTTCTAATTATCCACATCAGCAAGAGGTAGTTGGGAAATGGGATTGTTTTTATTAACCATTTGCAAAATAACCTTGTAATGTAATTAGTACAGTGATAGAACTTAAGAGAAAAAAGAGATCATTGAAGCCATACTCCCCAATTTGGATAGATAAGGAAGGTGAGGCCCAGAGAGGAAAGGTGCCATCTTAATATCATACAGCTAGTTGGAGACAGACATGAACATTTTGCTCAGGTTTCCTGATACTTGATCCAAGCTATGAAAGGGAAGGGTGACCTGGTAAGCAATGGAGGTTGATGACTAGGAGGACATAGCTTCTCCCCAAAGTGGTTGTTGCTTGGGTCTGTATGCTTGCCAGGAAGCATATCTCGATGCAGAAGTAATCAAAGTTTATTATCTGGATGGGATATTTAGGCTAAAAGAGAGACAAGACAATCACTTGAGAAGCTCAGGAGTCCTAAGCTCATATGAGTACTTGGCATTAGGAGATAACATGCTAGAGAAGAAAAGATACAAGCTTTGTTTAGTCAGACATATCATGGTTCTGTATGGCTCTGTAATTTTAGATGCATTACCTCTCTAAGCCTTAGTTCCTCATCTATAATATGTTGCTATCTCACAGGATTGTTTACTGTTCAGTGCCTGACACATGATTGGTGCTTAATATATATGAGCTACTTTTTTCCTTGGGGCCTCTGAAGCTCTAGATTATAAACTCTGGGTGTGACTGTGGGGCCTGACTTTGGATCCATAAAAGAAACTTTGTGGATGCAGTGTTGGTGTGTATATGTGTGTCTTTGTGAGTGAGTGAGTGTGTGTGTGCGTGTGTGTGTGTGTGTGTGTGTGTATTTTGAAGGGAGATATTAATTTGTTCATAAGGGAAGGACATCAGCAACACTGGGTCCTTGTTCCCTGCTTCCATTTCTAGGTATATTTCTGTGATTCTTTCTCACCTTACCCTTACCCTCCACTTGCATCCTTCCCCCAAAAAAACAAAATAAAGAAGACTGCCTAAGGCCAGCCTGACCTCATTAGGATGTGGCTCAGCTTCACTGCTGCCATCGACAGGGGTGGGTATGCTGGGGTTGAGCTGACAGCCAGACTATTAACATGCTAATGTCAGGGACTAGAGAACAGAGCTCATCTGTGTTCTCTTGGCAAGCCTCTCTTTCCTGCCCACTGTTCAGCCAGGAGGCTCAGGATAACAGGGAGCACCTCAGCTACTACACTGAGGTACTTACCCTATTTCTACCCTCAGGTCCACCTTAAACCTGTGTAAGAGGAATCATGACTGGGCTCTGATCAGGGTTGGAAAAAATCCTCTCAGAGCCCAGGCACAGAATGGCTTCAGAGTCCTTCACAGTCCGTGTTTTATCTTCTCAAACATTCTTTATTTGGGGTATTGTAAATGGAACTCAGTCTTAAGGGTGTGGGTATTACCCCCAGTTGCTAAGGATAAAGGACAATGTATGGGAGCAACCCAAGAGAACAAGATGCAGGAGTTAATCCAACAATCTCCACATTCAGTCTTTAATCCATCATGGAAGTGGAAAGTGGCATGACATTGTAGAGGGAGGGAAAAGGTGGCAGAAATCACTGGATATGCATGGATTTGGAGTCAAACAGACATGGTTTGAACCCTAATTCTGTCACTCATGACCTGAACCTTGGGCATTTCTTTGAACCTCATTTTTGATATCTATAAAATGGGTCTAATTATAAGTCTAGCATAGGGATATTATGAAAATTAAAGGAGATGATGGATGTAAGGTTCTTGGTATGTGTCAGTGCTCATAAGTAATAGATCCCTTTCCTACCCCAGCAGTACTTTGTGCAGAGAGATGCCGACATCAGTTCTTGATTGCTGCCCAAGTGTATTTTCTTGCCAGACCCTGAGCACCTTAAAACCTTTAAGGGCAGATATCATATTGACTTCAAACTTTGTGTCCTCTGTGCCTCACATAAAGGAGGTATTCAATCAATGGTTGGTTGTTTTGGTTTTCTCTTCTAGGTGGTGAAAACTATTGGCTTGAGGGAAGTTTGGTTCTTTGGTCTGCAGTACCAGGACACTAAAGGTTTCTCTACCTGGCTGAAACTCAATAAGAAGGTAACCGCTTATTCCTCGGTTGGGTTTAGAATTCTTTTCTTTTCCAGAACATTCCTGGGAGGGTACCATGTGCTAATTGGCAAATCCTGTATACCTAGGGCTGTGTTTGTGACTGGGTGGTCTGTTGACCACCTGGATCAGAATAAGGACAGAGGACTCAGGCAAGTAAAAGCTCTTACTCTGTCTCCACTTTGACTTCTAACAGCGACAATGGCCAGCATTCAAAGAAGAAGAGACTCTTTTCTTTCTACTGGGAACACTAGCTTGAACTTTGACTTGTTTTGAATCAAATCCATTAGTGGCTCTTCAAGAGAGGATTGATATCCCCTTCATCTCTCCAAAGTCAATGGCTTTAGGGGATTTTTTTTTTTTTTTTTTGAGAAGGAGTCTTGCACTCTCACCCAGGCTGGAGTGCAGTGGTGCCATCTCAGCTCACTGCAAATTCCGCCTCCCAGGTTCACGCCATTTTCCTGCCTCAGCCTCCCGAGTAGCTGGGATTATGGGCACCCGCCACCACGCCCGACTAATTTTTTGTATTTTTAGTAGAGACAGGGTTTCACCATGTTAGCCAGGATGGTCTCGATCTCCTGACCTTGTGATCCGCCTGCCTCAGTCTCCCAAAGTACTGGGATTACAGGCGTGAGCCACTGTGCTCGGCTGGGGATTTGTTAAAAAGAGCCACAGATTCTGGAACTAGAAAAAAAAAATCTGAAAGATCTCACAGTCTTATGCTGCACCTTCTCCAGCAGTCAACTGATATCTGAACCCCATATAGATGTTTCCCTCTTTCTTGACCTTTTACCTCAGTTGGACCCCAAATGGAATGGTTTGAGTCCATGCAAGCTCTCCACCCCAAGCAGTATCTCCACGAGAACCTGGTAGCCTTCCCTCTTCGTATCCTCAAACTGGCTGGTCTTGTCTTTAGAAGTCTCCATACTGTCCTGCAGTTTGCTTCTCTGATTGTGTCTAGGGAGTAGGTACCCCACTTTCTGCTGGTAAAGTCTTATTTTCCTAAAAAGTTGAGTCTTTTGCTGGACAAGTGTGGAGCCACTAGTATTCCATTTCAGGCTTTAAAAAATGGTCTAATTTGTGCTCTTGTCTAGCCAATTGTCAATCCTTAGTCATATATCCTAGTCCTTACTTTGCTAATTTATGAAATTGGAGGAGACTTATAAGACAAGCTGAAAGGAAGAGCTTCTGAAGAGCTCTCAGAATTTGGGGATAGTTGGATATAGTCAGACAAAAGTGGTTTGAAGACTTCTGATCATCAGTCAGTATTAAGGTAATTTCAGGAAGAAATTCCCAACAGAAAGTGATTACAGACATGGGATTCAGTCCCCAGTGAAAGTAATGTATTGTTTTTCTTAATTACCAGGGGGTTGCCACCCAGCTCTCTAAGATTATGCAAATTGATGATCTTTCAGTGTTTTTCCCCCACCCCACAGCCACTCTGTCACCCTTAAAACCTATTTTTTGAGAGTCCATAACCCTTACTGCTCCCAGGTGACTGCCCAGGACGTGCGGAAGGAAAGCCCCCTGCTCTTTAAGTTCCGTGCTAAGTTCTATCCTGAGGATGTATCCGAGGAATTGATTCAGGACATCACTCAGCGCCTGTTCTTTCTGCAAGTGAAAGAGGGCATTCTCAATGATGATATTTACTGCCCGCCTGAGACTGCTGTGCTGCTGGCCTCGTATGCTGTCCAGTCTAAGTATGGCGACTTCAATAAGGAGGTGCATAAGTCTGGCTACCTGGCCGGAGACAAGTTGCTCCCACAGAGGTGAGGTGATTCCCTGCCCTCCTTTGCCTTGGCCATAAGGGGCTGCAGCCCATAGCTGACCAATCGCTGCCCCACAGGGGATGCCAGATCTGTTCCTCTCCATTGGGGTCTGTCTGAAGACTGTGTTATGCTGCTCAACAGACATTTGCATATAGTGTCATACTCTGTTGTTGTTTTTCTGGCTTTCCAAATTAAAATCCTTTTTTTCCCCTCTGTCTACCTGATTACAGAACTTTATTAACCTGGAGGCAAGTGCTTATGTAGAGCCAGAGATTGAGTAATTTCTTTCACCCCTCCCTGGTTCCATTTTCTCAGTTCTTTTTACTGATTTAGATCTCCTACATCAGAAGTTCACAGGGGAGAGAGAGAAATAAGCAAACCAGGGACATGGGGAACTCAAATAGTCTTTTAATATTGACAGCTAGTGTACAGAGCTTTCTCCTTTTGTAAACTTCGAAGTCAAAAGCTCTAAAACCCTCATTATTTTTGTTTTTGCATCACAATAACACACAAAAGAACAAAGCAGGCATTATCTTTATTTCCTGGCCGAGGAAATAGAGGTGCAGAGGTACTCACACTGACTTTCCCCATCTGCTGCAGCTCATCTGAGGCAGAGCCAGACCTGGAAGCTTAGCACCTTAATATTTTAACACTAAATTTTTTCTAACTATATATAATGGCCATTTCCATAGTCTTTTGGATTAGAAGGAAAAGCTTTGCTTCATTCTGGGAGCCTCAGTCCCACTGGAGTTATGGCATATATGTACGACACACCTATAAGATATTAGGGATAGTGTTTGTACCCTGGGAACTCTCCCTGAGTCATTGCCATGATGTCTGAGATGGCATGTTTAAAGCTAACCTTGTTTATAATCTAGTAGGTCTTGGAGGTTGGGCCTGTTGGTTTTTCTCAAAGCCATTAGGACTCAGTTCATTGCTCTGTAGCCAAAGGCCATTCTTTCATTTCTGAGCAGTATTCTTATAAACATAGACTGTTGGTCCCAAGAGGATCTAGGAGAGGGTGTACCTGGCTCCATGAGGTCCATCCCTACTATTAGCCCCTCAAATCAGCACAAACTCCTGACAATTTATTGCTATACTTAGGGACCACAGCACATCATTTGATTTGTGGATAAAGGTACAAAGGAAGGTGTTCCCCTTGTTGTTTTTGATCATCCATTCTTGTAGCTCTCTTACCTTTCAGGCAATTCCTTGTGTCTAATTTAATACCTTCTTAGCTATAATTTCAGTCTGCTTCCAGTGTGTGACCTCAATTGGCTGACTCTACATCCTCTTTGCATCAGCCTCTTAGAAAGCTAAATGGGCTTCCCTTCTCTCCTGTGCAGGGACTTTTGTGCTTTAAACTACTCATCACCCATTGTCTTTCCAGAGTCCTGGAACAGCATAAACTCAACAAGGACCAGTGGGAGGAGCGGATCCAGGTGTGGCATGAGGAACACCGTGGCATGCTCAGGTAAGCTTGCCCAAGCAGTGGTGGGCCCCACTTCCCTTATAGGGTGAATGAGAATGCATTCTGGGGAGAAGAGACAGATGACAAGGGACATTGGTAGATGTTGGAGAAAGAGGGAACAGGGACGATAGAAGGCAAACTAGGACCATTATGAGGCTGTTTTTTGTTTGCTTGTTTGTTTGTTTTGCTGAATGGTAGTAACTGATAGCACAAACAGTTTTGACTATCAAGAAATGGAGGGGACCTCAGGATGTCCAGGGAGCTACTGGGCCACCAAGGACTCCCTGCCCCCTACCAGAAAGAAATAAGGAAGGAGCTCTTAAACATGGCAAAGCATTTTTGAGGGTTGTCTAGTTGAAGGACAAATATCATCATTTTGCCATCACCACATTCTGAGCCCTGCTAAGAATGTGTAAGAGGCTGTCACAATGAATGAGAGAAAGAAAATTGCTTCTGTGGAAGTCAACATGCCAGAGGCCAGCAAGGGTCAGCCCATCTTTATTCCCTTTGGGAGCATAGACCCTAGGTTTTTGTTAGGAGATTTTGCTTTGCAAAAGTCATGCTATGCTCTGTTCTCCATCATCTGCTTGCCTTTTGTCCCCTTTCCCACTCCTGATAGCAAGATCCTTGTCAGAAATACGGAGTAAGCAGGCTTTCTCTCTCCTTGGGTTTGACTCAAAAGCCCCACTTTGTGACCCCCAACTGTGTCATTTAGGGAGGATGCTGTCCTGGAATATCTGAAGATTGCTCAAGATCTGGAGATGTATGGTGTGAACTACTTCAGCATCAAGAACAAGAAAGGCTCAGAGCTGTGGCTGGGGGTGGATGCACTGGGTCTCAACATCTATGAGCAGAATGACAGGTATATCTCAGATCTCTTTTAGTTTATTTAGGTTATGTTAACATCTAGGGCTCACTTTTCACCAAGGAGCAAGGCCATAGCTCTTGGGTCCCACCTCAGTTCTTTTTCTACCTAATTTAGTCCAGCCCAGATGATTTCACAACTTTCCTTAGGCCTCTAAATCCTGTATTGACTAGACTCACACTGTCAACTGTGGTAGCCACCAGCCACATGGGGCTATTGAACACTTGAAATGTGGCTACTTTGAATTGAGATGTGCTGCAAGTGTAAACTACACACTGGACTTTGAAGATTAGTGTGAAAGACAGAATGTAAAAATGTCTTAATATTTTAAAAAATATTTATTTACATGTTCAAATGATAATATTTTAGATATATTGGGCTAATTAAACTTATTAAAATTTTATTACATCCGTTTCTTTTTACTTATTTTCATGTAGCTACTAGAAAACTTAAAATTATATATGTGACAGTCGTTATGTTTTTATTGGTTTGTGCAGGCCTAGACTATCTTATCGGGATATATTATAGTCTCCTGTGATAATTAAATGGCTTTTGGCCTATAATCCTCTCACTGTAGCCTTATCTCACTTGCTTATATTTTTCACTTGGTGTGCTCTTGGTGAGAATGGAGATCAATAGATTATTGTTCCATATAACTGCTGAATCTTGGAGTTCATTATTTACTTTTTCTCTAACTTTTGTAAGCTTGGATAGAAGAAACTCAGTTAAATAGGGCTGGGGATTCCCTTGAGGAATTGTTACAAGTTCCATTCCTCAAACAAAAACATAACAAAACAAACTCGAGACAAGGAATCATATGTTAGTTGTAGTATCAGGAGATCCTTTAGTGAACTCAATGCTGGCAACTGACCTGGTGGCAAGTGATGACACTGGCTGAGCTGGCACCGAGTCTACCTCCTCCAGAGAGAAGTGTTTGTTTGACCAAGCTTGGTGGCTCACGCCTGTAATCCCAGCACTTTGGGAGGCTGAGGAGGGAGGATCGCTTGAGCCCAAGAGTTCAAGACCAGCCTGGGTAACATAGTGAGACCTCGTCTCTATTTATTTTAAAAGAGAGAGAGAGAGAGAGAGACATAGAAGCTTGGGGGTGACGTGAGGGCAAGCCACCAGTTCTCTATGCCCTTCTTGTCTTGCCCTTGTCCTGATATTATTGGTTTCCATTTCTACAGACTAACTCCCAAGATAGGCTTCCCCTGGAGTGAAATCAGGAACATCTCTTTCAATGATAAGAAATTTGTCATCAAGCCCATTGACAAAAAAGCCCCGGTGAGTGATTCCTCCCTCTGACCAAGATGGATACTTGCCAAGGCCTGCAGTAATGAGCAATCATGCTATTCCATTTTTCTCTTCCTTTGCTGGGGTGTGTGTGTGTGTGTGTGTGTGCGCGTTTGTGTGCGTGTCTGTGTGTGTGCACATGTGTGTGCACACGTGCACAAACAGGAGGCACAGATAGAGATTGGGAATGGAGGGAGATGTTGATGCTAAAAATGGCCAGCAGACATCCTGTACCTGGTTCTACTCTGCTACCTGTCTCCCTCACTGTGGATGAGGGAGAGCCACAGGCAGTGTTAAGTACTGCTTCTTAGCCATTGTCTCTGCCGCCGTGAGCTTCTGGGGTGGAAACCAAATGCATTTCGTATTTCCAAGCCCCTGGGGTCCTGGAAAGTGGACACTGTTCACATATTTGATTCCTTTCCTTTCTCCTTTCCTTTCTCCTTTCCTTTCTCCTTTCCTTTCTCCTTTCCTTTCTCCTTTCCTCTCCTTTCCTCTCCTTTCCTCTCCTTTCCTCTCCTTTCCTCTCCTTTCCTTTCCTTTCCTTTCCTTTCCTTTCCTTTCCTTTCCTTTCCTTTTCTCTTCTCTTCTCTTCTTTCTTTCTTTCTTTTTTCTTTTTTTTCTTTTTTTTTGACAGAGTCTCACTCTGTCACTAGAAT
>NW_012119332.1:358286-367418 GCF_000951035.1 Colobus angolensis palliatus | reverse complement strand
TCCTTTCCTTTCCTTTCCTTTCCTTTCCTTTCCTTTCCTTTCCTTTTCTCTTCTCTTCTCTTTTCTTTTCTTTTCCCCTCCCCTCCCTTCCTCTCCCTCCCTTCCCCTTCCCTTCCTTCCTTTTTTGACAGAGTCCCGCTCTGTCGCCCAGGCTGGAGTGCAGTGGCACAATCTTGGCTTACTACAACCTCAGCCTCCCGAGTAGCTGGGATTACAGGTGCATGCCACCATGTCCGGCTAATTTTTGTAGTTTTAGTAGAGACAGGGCTTCGCCATGTTGGCCAGGCTGGTCTTGAACTCCTGACCTCAGGTGATTTGCCTGCCTTGGCCTCCCAAAGTGCTGGGATTACAGGTGTGAGCCACCATGCCCAGCCCTTGATTTCCCTTTTTTCTTATGGAGAAATGGCTGTGACCAGAGAAGTCCAAATCCCAAGATGATCCTACAAACTTCTTGGTAGAATTTGACTGCTGCCCTCTCAGACTTTTCTCCAGAGCATTCCAAGACCAAAAAAGTGCTTTAAGTTCACTCATTTCTCTAACACACTCGCCACACTTCTTACCCACTCAAGACCAGACAGCTGGTGATTGTGGTAGGGTAGGAAACTGAGCTGAGTATCTCCTTTTCTGGGATACCTCATGTCCAATAAGGCCCCGTGACAATACTGCGCCTGACCTTTTTTCATGAAGGCTTAACCATTCTTCTCCAGCCCTGAGGTGTCTGAACTTTCCCTGCTAGGGACTTTACACATGTTGTCTCCTTAAACCCTCAGCAACATGGTCAGGTAGGTAGTAAGTAGCATACTAATTTTGTGGTTGACAAAACTGAGGTTAGAGAGATGGAGTGATTTGTTCAAGATAACACAGCTAAAAATGGTAGAACTGGGATTTAGACCTAGGTGATTTGACTTTGAGAGCCTGTGCTTCCTCCACTGCACCCCAAGCTATATGAGACAGTAGCAGTGTGTGGTCAGTGGCAGAGGAGATGGAGGTTAGCCCATCAGCTGGTGACTTTGGTCCAGTGGTATTTGTAGTAGCAAACTCAAACTCACTGAATTTTCTTGTGTGTTTTCTTTTATTGCTGCTATGCTCAACTTTTATCAGAAAAAGTTAAGTAACAAAGCCAGCTGAGATCAAGGGCTCATTTTAAAAACAACAACCAGGACAAGCAGTGATCAGGAGATTTATGTATTTATATATGTATTTACAGCCTGCCTTGTTCCAAAAAGGATTTAAGGGGCTGGCTCTAGGATTTGCTTTCAGGAGATTGTAGAAACAGTCCAGTCACCCATACTGCACCCACCAGTGTATTGTCAGGGGTCATTTGGCTTCCAAAAGAGGTCACCTGAGACCTAGCATGTTCCCTAATTAGCAGAGAAAGTTTGAATCCTTCAACTTGATTAAGAGTAATTTAGGATGCTTTCATAAGCAAAGATTGAAAGAAATTGTGGGAAGAACACGGGTTTCAGAGTCAAGAAACCTGGGTTTCTAGTCTTTGGTCTGCCTGCTGTCTGACCCTGGGCAAGTCACTTTACCACTCTGATAATTAGTCTTCCCATCTGTAGTGCAGGAGGTTAGATTAAACATTCTTTTCAGTGCTTTTGGATTTAGCTTTTCAGAAAGCAGAAGATCACCTTCACCTGGCCCTCCAAATTCTTTCTGATTGCTGATTTCCCACCAGGACTTCGTCTTCTATGCTCCCCGGCTGCGGATTAACAAGCGTATCTTGGCCTTGTGCATGGGGAACCATGAACTATACATGCGCCGTCGCAAGCCTGACACCATTGAGGTGCAGCAGATGAAGGCACAGGCCCGGGAGGAGAAGCACCAGAAGCAGATGGAGCGGTAGGTGCTGCACACTGATGTGGGGGGCCAGGGCTGGGGCAAGGAAGCTTCTCAAAGGTGCCCAGCCTGCTAATTCAGGACATGAGGCCAACCTAGGACTTCATAGATGAGAGGTTAGACACCAATATTTACATTTATTCAGAAAACATTTACCAAGTTTGAGGGGCAGTTTTTACAGAGCTGGATCTAGCAGGAACCTGCCCTGTAGGACCTCACAGTCTACTCAGTCTAGTAGCAGAGAGAGGGAAAACAATATATACATAACTCAAGGTACAAACGCCATGCCATTCATTCACTTAATAAATATTTATTGAGCAATGAATAAGAAAAGACCAAAAATCTCTGCTTTTGTGAAGTTAGCATTCAAGTGGGGAGAAGACAAACATAATAAATAAGCAAATTATGTGGTACATAAGATGGTTAAGAATTGCTATGGAGAAAAAAACATAGAAGAGGGGTGGGGAGAAGGGTAAGCCAAGTATTCTGAGGGCTCAGATGGAGAATACCTAGCCAAGGGAGATAAGAAGGTTCCTGGAAGAGGTGGTAGGGCAAGAAAAAGCGAATACCTATTCCAGATTTGTAACAAACTCTGGGGAAAAGAAGCCTAGAGCTGGGCTTTAGGGCAGGCAGATTTGGACTTGAGGACTGATGCACTAGCCATAGAGATTACTGGACTTGAAGCACTTCATCCCAGCAGAGCGCCAAAACTTGTCTCCCTACAAGGTAGATAGGGCAGGTCTTATTGGACCATTTTCAAGATAGGGGAACAAGAGCAAAGCAGTGACATAGCTAAGGTCACCCAGTGGGTTGGTGGGAGAGCTAGGATTCCTGACTCAGGGGCACATTGACAGGGCCCCATGTACACTGGCCTATGTGGGGCTGTGATATGAGGACAAGGGTATGGAGGTAAGGGAGGGTGGCCCAAACTCACAATCCCTGAGTGTGTTGGGAAGGTTGGGCTGAGAGACCTAGAGGCAGCAAGCCTTGCAATTCCCCAGGCTTTTTTTTTTTTTTTTTTTTTTTTTTGAAAATGAGGTCTTGTTCTGTTGTCCACGCTGAAGTGCAGTGGTGCAATCTCAGCTCACTGCAACCTCCACCTCCCAGGTTCAAGCTATTCTCCTGCCTCAGCCTCCCGAATAGCTAGGGCTACAGGCGCATGCCACTACACCCAGCTAATTTTTTGTATTTTTAGTAGAGATGGAGTTTCATCGTGTTAGCCAGGATGGTCTCAATTTCCTGACCTCATGATCTGCCCGCCTCAGCCTCCCCAAAGTGCTGGGATTATAGGCGTGAGCCACCACGCCTGGCCTCCCCAGGCTTTTATGGAGCTTTACTATCCTGTTTTATCCATTTTATCTCCTTCCCTAGTGCTATGCTGGAAAATGAGAAGAAGAAACGTGAAATGGCAGAAAAAGAGAAAGAGAAGATTGAACGGGAGAAGGAGGAACTGATGGAGAGGCTGAAGCAGATTGAGGAACAGACTAAGAAGGCTCAACAAGGTGAGGCTTGGAGTCACCTTGGAGACTGGGTTTTTCCAGACCTGACTCTGAGCTGGAGAACCTTCTTCCTGAGCTGTAGACACAGACAATGTAGTTCAGGTGTGGCTACAGACTAGAAAAAGAATGGGCAAGAAGAGAATTCAGAACTTTCTGCCAGCTTTGTCCTGGGGTGGATCATTTCCAGGAAGGAAGCTAGTGTGTCATCTTTATCTCGGTGCTCTTCACTGCCTTCTCCCCTCCTTTTCTGCCCAGAACTGGAAGAACAGACCCGTAGGGCTCTGGAACTTGAGCAGGAACGGAAGCGTGCCCAGAGCGAGGCTGAAAAGCTTGCCAAGGAGCGTCAAGAAGCTGAAGAGGCCAAGGAGGCCTTGCTGCAGGCCTCCCGGGACCAGAAAAAGACTCAGGAACAGCTGGTAAAGCTGTAGGATGGACTGGGGTTTTGGGAACTGAGCTTTCTTCCTTGTCTGCCTACTTACTTATAGATACTTTTGCTTACATGCTGGCTCTTTAGAGCAGACTACCACTCCATGGGCCTCCAGCAAATAACTAGTTCGGAAGCAAGCTGAGAAGTCACTAGTGTGGCCCAGGAATTTTTGCAATCTTCCCTAACCCTTAGTTTCTGTTCACTTTCTTTACCCTTGGGTATCTGAGCTGATTGACCTAGCAAAGGAAAGGGAAGGAGAAAGGAACAAAAGGAACTCATACTTGAGTTCCTGCTGTATGTTGCTGTGTTGGAAATATTTCCCTCTTCCTTACTTATTTCTTCTTCCCAGTAACCCTATGGGATTAACCTCATATGAGATAATATGCCTAGATAAGGAAATTAGAGCTCAGAGAAGATATTCACCAAAGGTCACACAGTTGTGGCTAAATAAGGATTAGAACCCATTTCTGCCTCTGTTTGAAAGCTTTGCTCCCTGAAATCCCATGCAACTGTGTCTATGCATTTTGGGGACATTTGGCATCAATACTTTCATCACAGTTTCCAAGGGTTCTGTGACACAGAAGTGAAGAACCTGTGGTCCAAACTCCTTGACATATACTCTTCCCCTCTACTGTTGGAGGTGGGAATATAGGGAACCAAGACCTGTCTCTCATGAGGAAGCTGTCATGGGAGATTTACCCAAGGTGTGCATACGCATTTTTCCTTGTTCAGATCACCTTGTGACACTTGAGTGTCTTTCCTGTACTTGTCCTGGGAAGAGTCTTAGTGGAATCCTGAGCATTCTAGGATATCAGGAAAGGATCTGCCACTTCAGGAAGTGACCCAGTGATGGCCAAAGCTTTTCTGAGGCCCCAGCTGCATACTTGCCAAGAGGGGCATGGGGAGAGATAATGAGGAAGGGACAGAGATGGCATATTGTCTGTCTTCAGGAGGCCTACAGTCTAGGTGGGGGAACTCTGACTTGAAGTGGTGGTCAGGGAAGATGGGACTGGAATGAAGTGGTGTGGTAAAAGAGTCTCTGAGGCAGCAAGCAAGTGGAGCAGTAGGTCCCTTACTAGTCCCCCAGGGGAACTTGGGTTGAAGACACCTGGGTCCTGAGGACCAGAAGGCCCAGCTCTCACAGGCTTCCAATTTTTTCATAGGCCTTGGAAATGGCAGAGCTGACAGCTCGAATCTCCCAGCTGGAGATGGCCCGGCAGAAGAAGGAGAGTGAGGCTGTGGAGTGGCAGCAGAAGGTAAGACACAGGGCCTAAAGCAAAGCATTGAGGGAATGGGTACCATATGCATAGGTTACAGCTCCTTAGATTCCTTACGTTTTGGCTCCCTCCCTCTTTCATACTTCCTACAGCAGGCATCATGAGAGAAGGCACTCATGGTTTCCTCAAATACTTACTGGAGTTCTCCGATACCTTTAGGAAGTTGGAACAATTGCTCTTGTTTTATGACTGAAGAAACTAAGGATCAGGCAGATGAAGTGTCTTGTCCTACCTGGTGCCTGCCTCTTGCCAGACCATTCTAGGCATATACAGGATGCCACAGTTTAACTGGTCTCACTGAAAGTCTTTCTCTCCTTCTGTCGCTGGACAGGCCCAGATGGTACAGGAAGACTTGGAGAAGACCCGTGCTGAGCTGAAGACTGCCATGAGTACACCTCATGTGGCTGAGCCTGCTGAGAATGAGCAGGATGAGCAGGATGAGAATGGGGCAGAGGCTAGTGCTGACCTACGGGCTGATGCTATGGCCAAGGACCGCAGTGAGGAGGAACGTACCACTGAGGCGGAGAAGAATGAGCGTGTGCAGAAGCACCTGAAGGTATCCAAGTAGGGCCAAGAGTCAAGGAGACTATGCATTGATTTAGTAGCCCATGGTATTCCCTAACCATCATGGGAGATAGGTATAAGATCCTGTCCCAGTGCTGTGTGGGAGCCCAAGCCTTTCTTAAGTGACAGCTTTAAGGATAGGTACCTCTCCCTTATTAATCAGACCTTGGGCTATCTCTTCCCTTTTTGAGATTTTCTCTCTGCCCCACCTCCCACTCACTACATTCACCTCTTACATTAAGAAAATATCTAGCTGACAAAATTCCCACCTGAATCTTTGGTATGTTGTTCTACTCTCAGAGAATACCCATTATCAGCTGGTCCCCTAAGTCTGTTTTATTTTTATTTTTTAAAAATATTCTTGCCCCACTGCAGTTCTAACAGAGTTGGAAATGACTCAATATTTATATAGAGAGAGAAAGGGTGAGGAAGAAAGAAGGAAACAGAAGAGAAGAAAAGTCTGGTCAAATAACAGGAGGTAAAATGAGAAAAAGCCATTGACCTCTGTGTTCCTGTGCACCCTCGCAGGCCCTCACTTCGGAGCTGGCCAATGCACGAGATGAGTCCAAGAAGACTGCCAATGACATGATCCATGCTGAGAACATGCGACTGGGCCGAGACAAATACAAGACCCTGCGCCAGATCCGGCAGGGCAACACCAAGCAGCGCATTGACGAATTTGAGTCCATGTAATGGGCACCCAGCCTCTAGGGACCCCTCCTCCCTTTTTCCTTGTCCCCACACTCCTACACCTAACTCACCTAACTCATACTATGCTGGAGCCACTAACCAGAGCAGCCCTGGAGTCATGCCAAGCATTTAGTGTAGCCATGGGACCAAACCTAGCCCCTTAGCCCCCACCCACTTCCCTGGGCAAATGAATGGCTCATTATGGTGCCAATGGAACCTCCTTTCTCTTCTCTGTTCCATTTAATCTGTATTGCTAGAATATCCTACTTGCCCAGCTCAGAGGTACTTTCCACTTGATTTTGCAAATACCCTTACACTTACTGTTGTCCAATAGGAGTCAAGTGTGGAGTAGGTTGGAAGCTAGCTCCCTTCCCCTCCCCTACCACTGCCTTCTTCTTCAGGGTCCTGAGATTTACAGGGTTAGAGTATTACATGGTTTAGGGAATGAGACAGGACCTTGGATATCTGCTCCAGGATGTCAACTGACCTAAAATTTGTCCTCCCGGTGCCCATCCCGTTTAGAGTTATTTAGGCTTTGTAATGACTGAGGGATAAAAAGATGTTCAGTCATTTTTGTTTCTACCTCCCAGATTGGACCTGTTACAAACTCAGCCTCAATAAGCCTTGTCGTTGACTTTAGGGACTCAATTTCTCCCCAGGGTGGATGGGGGAAACAGTGCCTTCAAGAGGCTTCACCAAACGTACTAGAAGGCCATTGACCATTCTGTTCTGGCAAGGCTGAGTAAAAGATCCTACCGCAATTCCTTATAGGAGTATAGGCCTGTCTAAAGTGAGCTCTGTGGGCAGAGCTACCCCTTACTTATTATTCCAGATCTGCAGTCACTTCATGGGATCTGCCCCTCCCTGCTTCAATCCCCAAATCCTCTCCAGCTATAACAGTAGGGATGAGTATCCAAAAGCTCAGTCAGCCCCATCAGGACTCTTGTGAAAAGAGAGGATATGTTCACACCTAGCTTCAGTATTTTCCCTGCCAGGGGTTTTAGGTCTCTTCCCCTCTCAGAGCTACTTGGGCCATAGCTCCTGCTCCACAGCCATCCCGGGCTTGGCATCTAGAGCTTGATGCCAGTAGGCTCAACTAGGGAGTGAGTGCCAGAAGCTGAATGTGGTGAGAGAAGTCTGTGCCCTGATCCCAGTTTACTCAACCCTCTCACGTGACCAAAATCCCCTTCTCATCACTCCCCTCCAAAGTGGTGACTGGGCCCTGCCTCTGTTTGACAAACCTCTAACCCAGGTCTTGACACCAGCTGTTCTGTCCCTTGGAGCTGTAAACCAGAGAGCTGCTGGGGATTCTGGCCTAGTTCCTTCCACACCCCCACCCGTTGCTCTCAACCCAGGAGCATCCACCTCCTTCTCTGTCTCATATGTGCTCTTCTTCTTTCTATAGTATTATGTATTTTACTGATATCTAAATACTGATTTCTGCCTTCCTTGCTAATGCACCATTAGAAGATATTAGTCTTGGGGCAGGATCATTTTGGCCTCATTCCTTTACCACCCCCACACTTGGAAAGCATATACTATATTACAAAATGACATTTTGCCAAAAATATTAATATAAGAAGCTTTCAGTATTAGTGATGTCATCTGTCACTATAGGTCATACAATCCATTCTTAAAGTACTTGTTATTTGTTTTTATTATTCCTGTTTGTCTTCTCCCCAGGGTTCAGTCCTCAAGGGGCCATCCTGTCCCACCATGCAATACCCCTAGCTTAGAGCCTCCTTCAGTTCCCCTGTCCACCACCCCCGACTCTGCCTGACTTTGAGGAGTCTTGTGTGCATTGCTGTGAATTATTGACACTCACTTGGTGATATGTCCTATATTGGCTAAATTCAAACCTGGAATTGTGGGGCAATCTATTAATAGCTGCCTTAGAGTCAGTAACTTACCCTTAGGGAGGCTGGGGAGAAAGGTTAGATTTTGTATTCAGGGGTTTTTTGTGTACTTTTTGGGTTTTTTAAAAATTGTTTTTGGAGGGGTTTATGCTCAATCCATGTTCTGTTTCAGTGCCAATAAAATTTAGGAAGACTTCACAGTGACTCAATATTTCTTTGTAGTATGAGTGGGTAGCTCTAAGATATTTCACTGCAATTTCTATTTACTCTATATATTACCGTCTTATCTTTGGTCTCATTTCATCTATACCTCAGGTCTAGGGAGAGGGGTGATATGACTACCCCCATTTTATACAGGAGAGAATGGACTCAAAGAAGTATAATAACTTCCCAAGGTCACAGGACTGTCTAACTTAATAGTTTGTGCCCTTTCTGTAGTTCCAGACCAACTTTTCTACTGTGGGTGTGGATCCTGCATTGACCATGTGATGCTCCTGGACTTGCCTGGCATTGGGACCTAAGAGATACTTATTTGTATTTCTTGATTTCTCTTGGGGTGGTCAGGCCTTGTCCTGCCTCCTTGTCAGGAAGGCCTTCAGGCTTTTCCCACCTCCTACTACTCTCACATATTGTAGTGCCAATAAAGGTCAGGAAAACTACCTTGGGTCCTGTTTCTGAAGGCAGTGGGGAATGGAGTGTGAAGTGAGGATGGAGAGTGTGTGTATGTACAAAAGCTATTGGGTAGTACTTTATAGTTTATAAAACATGTATAAAACATTTTGTAGCCTAGATATGGTTATCCTCATTTTGCATATGAGGAAACTGAGGCCAGACAAACCTTCTAAACTGTCCTGGACCTGGCACTCTCACTTACCAGTTTCCTTCCTGGTAAGCCAACACTTGCAAGGAAAAGTAAGTTATCATATGTTCCCTTTCCTTCTTTCTTTCTTTCTTTCTTTCTTTCTTTCTTTCTTTCTTTC
>NW_012119332.1:342372-357930 GCF_000951035.1 Colobus angolensis palliatus | reverse complement strand
GGCTAATTTTTGTATTTTTAGTAGAGATGGGTTTCACCATGTTGGCCAGGCTGGTCTTGAACTCCTGGCCTCAAGTGATCTGCCTGCCTCGGCCTCCCAAAGTGCTGGGATTACAGGTGGGAGTCCATGAGGCCTGTCCCAGTTGTCGTATGTTTTGTGAGCTTTAAATCCTTACAAAAACCCTTTGAGGCAGTGGCTCAAAAACTTGTCTGCACATAAGAACCCTTTAAAGATTTCAAAGCCCAGACCATATCCTCAAATCAAATTATAATCTCTAGTATTGGGATCCAGGCACCAGTGTATTTGATGATTCCAGTGTGTCCTCCTGGGATTGGGCAGACATATACTAGGAAGAGGAGACATTTGCACAGCTTCAAGTCTAAGGTAGCAGATATAGTTCTAAGTCCCTGGACCATCAGTGTAGGAGGAGGCCTTAGGAATCTCTGCTAATGATTATCCCAACTGTTGTTGCCTTGGGAAGTGAAGGAGTTTTAGATCCCTTCCAACCACAACCAGAGGATGTCTGTTTTTGGATATTGGGTTGTATGTGTGGTAGTTATTTATTTATTTATTTTAAATGGAAAACAGGTAGACTTCTTCCAGAAAGAAGGATGTGGCAGGCAAGATAATGGCCCTCTAAAGACATCCATGTTCTAATCCATGGGACCTATAAATATGTTACCTTACATGGCAAAAGGGACTTGGGATGCCATTGGGTTAAAGGTTTTAAGATAGGGAAAGGGTGCTGTATTATCCAGGTGGTCCCAATATAATCACAAGAGTCATTAAGATGGAAGAGTGTCAGACTCAGAGAGATTTGAATATGCTGTGTTGCTGATATTAAAGATGGAGGAAGGGGCCATGAACCAATGAATGCAGGTGCCTTCTATAAAATGGGAGAGTCAAGGAAGTGAATTCTCCCCTAGAGCCTCCAGAAGAAATGCAGCTTTGTGGACACCTTAGTTTTAGCTCAGTTTTAGCCCATTTTCGACTTTCATCTTTTTACTGGAAAGGGGTTCGATCCCGACCCCAAGAGAGAGTTCTTGGACCTCGCACAAAAAAGAATTTGAGGTGAGTCCATAGAGTAAAGTGAAAGCAAGTTTATCAGGAAAGTAAAAGAATGGTTACTCCATAGGCAGAACAGCAGTATGGGCTGCTCGATTGAGTATATTTGTAGTTATTTCTTGATTATATGCTAAACAAGCAGTGGATTTTTCATGAGTTTTCTAGGAAAGGGGAGATATTTCCCCAGAACTTAGGGTCTCTCCCATTTTTAGACTATATAGAGTGACTTCCAAACGTTGCCATGGCATTTGTAAACTGTCATAGTGTTGGTAGGAGTGTCTTTTAGCATTCTAATGCATTATAATTAATGTATGATAAGCAGTGAGGACAACTAGAGGTCACTTTCATTGCCATTTTGGTTTTGGTGGGTTTTTGCTGGCTTCTTTACCACATCCTGTTTTATCAGCAGGGTCTTTGTGACCTGTATCTTCTGTTGACCTCCTATCTCATCCTGTGACTAAAAATGCCTGACCTCCTGGGAATGCAGCCCAGTAGGTCTCAGCCTTTTTTTTATCCAGCCCCTATTCTAGATGAAGTAGCTCTGGCTCAAACGCCTCTGACAATCTGACCTCCAGAACTACAAAGTAATCAATTTGTTCTGTTTTAAGCCACTATAGCATTATTCTCCATTTCCCTATTTCTTGAAAATCCTTATTCTTGAAATGACAATATTATAGAAATGGAGAAGGGAACAAATCAGTGGTTGCCTGCAGTTAAAGAACAAGGCAGGGGATGGAGAGCATGTGAGAAGTGGATATGGCTATGAGAGAGAAACAGGAGGGGTCCTTGTGATAACTAGTGTCTTGACTATATCAGTGTTTAAATTTTGGTTGTCATATTGAAGGCTAATTTACAAGATGATACCACTGGGAGAACATGAGTAAATCGTACATGGGATCTCTCTGTATTATTTCTTACAACTGTATGTGAATCTACAAAGACTTCAAAACAACTAATTTAAAAACTAAGGGGTAAATGTGCTGGGTGTATATCCAAGAGCAATGAGTGCTTATGTCCACCAAAAGACATAGCAATACTATTTGCAATAGTGCCCAATCTGGAAACTAGCCAGACTTTCATCAACAGGAGAATGAACAAAACAATTGTATATTCATAAATGGGGTATTGCTCAGCAATAAAAATAAATGGACTACTGTGATATTGTGAAATATATATATTTGGTCTTCTTCCCATTTCCTGGCATACCACTCCTAAAGTCCTTGGGATCTCCAAACTGCTGTCTTTTTGTATGCTAATGATTGACTAATAACTTCAGTGTGGGGCTGGTCACCAGAAAGACAAAGCATGAAAAGAAGGTTGGGACTTTAACCTCCAGGGAGGGAAGAGGGGCTTAAGGTCAAGTTGATAGTCAATGACCAATAGTTTCATCAACGATGCCTACATAATGAAGTCTCCATAAAAATCTATTAAGTTGGTGCAAAAGTTATTGCTGTTTTTGCCATTAAAAGTAACGGCAAAAGGTGTGGTGGCGCATGCCTGTAGTCCCAGCTACTGTTCGAAAGGCTGAGGCACGAGAATCACTTGAACACAGGAAGTAAAGTTTGCAGTGAGTGGAGATGGCTCCACTGCACTCCAGCGTGAGTGACAGAGCAAGACTCCGTCTTTAAAGAAAACAACAACAACAAAAACCCTCACTCTGGATCCTCCTTGAAGAAGAAGCCAAAATTCCTTATCCTAGTGGCTCTTCACTATTTGACTTGTCTTATCTTCCACTATCCGTCATCATCTATCTCCCCACAGCACTTTGCATTCCAGGCATGCTAGACCTGGCATCCCTCAAAATTCCAGACTTTCTCATAACGACATTCCTTGTAATAATAATTGTAATTAGCATTTATTAAATACTCACTCTATGCTAGACACTGTTCAGCATGCTTTACAGTTATTACCACATATCTTCACAGTATCTCTGAGGCAAGGGCAATTTTTACAGATAAGGAAACTAAGGCACAGAAACGATAAGTAACTTGCCCAAAGTCACATAGCTTGGAGTGACAGAGGCAAGATTTAAATGTTTCCTGGAGCTTCAAATTCAGAATAACAAATATATTATTTTTATTCTTATTCCACTCGGCTCATCTTCTTTTTTTTTTTTTTTTTTTTTTTTCCCCCCGCCCAGACGGAGTCTCGCTCTGTCGCCTGGGCTGGAGTGCAGTGGCCGGATCTCAGCTCACTGCAAGCTCCGCCTCCCGGGTTTACGCCATTCTCCTGCCTCAGCCTCCCAGTAGCTGGGACTACAGGCGCCCGCCACCTCGCCCGGCTAGTTTTTTTGTATTTTTTTAGTAGAGACGGGGTTTCACCGTGTTAGCCAGGATGGTCTCGATCTCCTGACCTCGTGATCCGCCCGTCTCGGCCTCCCAAAGTGCTGGGATTACAGGCTTGAGCCACCGCTCCCGGCCCGGCTCATCTTCTTATGTCTCTCTCTCACTCGGTGGCGCCACTATCCACACCTTTTTCCAGAATAAGAACTTGGATATTTTTTCTTGACAATTTTCTTTCCCTAGCCCGGTCCCTGTGCCCAATCTCCTTCCTTTCATTCTGCAAATAGCTTTTTAATGCCACATCTGCTTCTCTTCTGCTGCTGGGACTGTTGCCTCTAGTGAGTGGCCTCCTCACTAGATCTCCAGTCAACTTTCTATCCTCTGCTGCCAGTAACTTGTCAGAAACTTCTACTCTTCTCTCACCTTCTTTGCTCAGCTTTTCCATTCCTAGGTGAGTTGGTCTCACATTCTCTGCAAGGTACAAGTGATTTCACCAGTTCAGTGACTGATTATGGTCTATGTACTCATGACTCCCATGTTTATCCCTCTAGTCCCTAACTCTCTCCAAGTTCAATTTGGACAACTAACTGCTCTCTTGAAACCTCCACCTGCATATCTAATACAATTCTTAAAGTTTACTCAGTCGAAGCAAAACTCTTGATTTTCTTCCCAAATCCTTTCCTCCCTCAATCTTCCTCACCTCAGTAAATGATACCACCATTTACCCAGTTGCTCAGGCCCCCAAATCAGGCACCATCATTCCTCTTTTCTCACTCCTAGAACCAGTCCATCGGTAGTAAGACCTGTCCAATCTACTTTCTTTCTTTATTTTATTTTTATTTTTTTCCATACAGACTTTCACTCTGTTGCCCAGGCTGGTGTGCAGCAGCATGATCTCGGCTCACTGCAACCTCCACCTCCTGTCCTCAAGTGATTTTTCCGCCTCAGCCTTCCAAGTAGCCGGGACTACAGGCATGCACCATCACTCCTGGTTAATTTTTGTATTTTTAGTAGAGACGGGGTTTCGACATATTGACCAGCCTGGTTTTCAACTCCTGACATCAAGTGATGCGCCCACCTTGTCCTCCCAAAATGCTGGGATTACAGGTGTGAGCCACTGAGCCCAGTCTATCCAGTCTACTTTCATATATGACTCCAAACACAACTACTTTTTACTTCCTCCAATAAATCACCTAATCTGAGCCATTATTACCTCTGGTCAGGACAATTGAAATGACTTCCCAACAGGTCTCTCTGCCTCCAATTTTGCTCTCCTACAGCCCATTCTTCACACAGTAGCCAGAGAGACCTTTTACAAGTGTAAATTAGGTTACATCACTCCCTTACTTTAAACCTCCTGTGGGTTTTTTTCTTTAATCACACTCAGAATGAAATTCAAATCTGTGCTATTACCTTCCAGGCTCTAGGTAATCTGGCCCTTGCTCACCTCTGATTTCATTTCACCTCTTAGCACCCTTCCCTGGCTTACTATGCTTCAGCCACATTGTCCTTGTTTCTTTTGCATTAAGATCTCAAGCTCATCCAAGTATCTGGCCTTTAACTGCCACATTGTCTGGAATGTTCTTGCCAGAGAATTTCCCATTACTGGCTCCTCATCATTCAGGTCCCAGCTCACAGAGGTAGTCCTTTATCACCCTATCTAAATTAGTCCCCACTTCCCAACTCACATACACACCTATAATAGCTAACGTATATGGCTTACAATGTGCCAGATACTGTTCTAAGCCCTTTTGCATAAATTAAATCACCCTTGCTATGCTCCTACAAGATAAATACTGTTATTGCACCATATTATAGATGAGGAAGGACACTAAGACACAAAAAAGTTAAACAGCATTCCTAAAGTTACACAGCTAAAAGGGCAACCCATGATTTGAATTCATTCTCTATTTCATTATCCTGTTTTATTTTTTCATAATATTTCTCACTAACTGAAATGATCTAATTTATCTATTTCTTATTGTTTATTACCCATCTGTCCATCTAGAATATAACCTTCACAAAGGCAGGGACTTTTTTGCTCATAGCTGTATTCTCCAACATTACCTGGACACAGTAAGTACTCAATGTTTGTTGAATGAGTTAATGGCTCCTCCCTAGGAATACGCGGCTTTCTCTAGTTGGGATGATCTTCCTCTTTCTTTCTGAATTCCAACATATAATCTTTTTCAAAATTTATTTTGTAATTGTTTTTAACTTCTTATTTCCATAGGTTTTTGGGGAACAGGTGGTGTTTGGTTACATGAGTAAGTTCTTTAGTGGTGATTTGTGAGATTTTGGTGCACTCATCTCCCGAGTACAGTATATACTGAACCCAATTTGTGGTCCTTTATCCCTCACCCCCTTCCCATTCTTTCCCCCTGAGTCCCCAAAGCCCCAACATCTAATCTTTTAGGACCAGCTTTAGTCTTGCTTTATCTCAGAAACCTTCTGTCTAGCCTCCCCTCCTCACTAATGTACCATATTGTCTGCTCCTCCGCTGGCTTCAGCTCATGAATGAAATGACACTGAGTGGCACTCTTCATGTGTGAATCTACGTTATGTCATCTCAACCTGATTATACAATCCCTCCGAAGAGGGACAATGTCTTTTTCATCACAAAATCTTCCACTGCCAGACCAAGCTTAGTACATAGGTTCCACATGAATACTTGCTGTATGAATTGGAAACTCAAATTTCACTAAATGTATTACCTGGCTCTTCAGATCATTTATAACCATGTGAAATTGCAGACCTGTCCTGTGGTACAATTTGCTGTCAAAAGACATTGTTATTTTAACCTCTTGTTTTCTGTGTCCCAGCCAGCTTGCCCACCCATAGCTGAAAGTCTTGCAATCCCAGAATAACTTAATTTTTCTCACAGCCCTTGGTTTGGATCTTGTCAGAGGGGTTTAGGAAGTGTCAGTTCCACCCATTGTTTTTACATATCAATTGACCTCTCCAGGAAAACTTCTAGTTTAGCTTGAGTCCCTTGTCTTGTCTTTCTCTGTCAGTACAACTTTCTTCCTCATCCTGGTTAGGTGTATTTTTGGTGAGTTTTGGGTCTATGTAAATAGAACAACTTGGCAGCAGGGTGGTTCAGATGCCACTTTTCTGGATAAGTGAAAAACTGTTCAATGGTCTACATTTCTGAGAAGGTAAGGTAAGGGTCTTATTACCAGTGGCAGAATTTAGTCTCACCCAAATAGAAATGGGCTTGTGGCAAAATATCCAAAATAAAGACAGCTCCATAAACTGCTCCTTACAAATGCAATATCTTTGCAAAGTAAAACCCTGCCCAAGTACTGTCTGTTGGGGATTTGCTGAGCTGTGTGTGTGTGTGTGTGTTTTTGTTTTTTCTTTTCGTTTTTGTTTTTTTTGCTATCAATGCAGGCCCAAAGGGTCTTTGCTAAAATCCACTCTTGAAACTTGAAAATCCAGAATTATTTCTTCTTCTGAATTATTTCTTCTGATCTTGGAGCCCGTGTTTTGTTCCTCTATTCCTCCTTTATTGCTTTCTTTTGCAGTAAGTATTTCCTAATGCAACACTTTAATTTATTTAGTGTTTTCTGCTTTTTTTTTTATTTTTTTTTTTATTTTGTTAGTGGTTGCTCTAGGGCTTACCATATACATCTTAACTTGTGAAAATCACCTTCAACTTATACAAACTTAATTCTGGTGAGATAAAGAAACACTTACATGGCTCTATTATCTCCCCCTTTTGCGCTATTATTGTTATGTGTGTGTGTGTGTGTGTGTGTATATATATATATATATACTGGGAGATATATACACACACACACACAAACATATATATATAACATTTATATATGTCACAAATGCAATAATATATTGTTATAATTATTACTTTATACAATTTCAAGTCTATTAAAGAAATGAAGAAAAAGAGGAAAGCAAGTATACATTCGTGGATTTCATTATATTTTGTTTCTTTAATATAAATTTGCTCTCATCTACCTCCTTTGAGCTATCATTGTCAAATATATGACATTTCTATATGGTATAGACCCAACAGTATACATATTGCTTTATACAATCGTCTTTTAAATCAGTTAAGGAGAACAGAGAAAAATATGAATTTATATTGTCTTTTATTCCGTAAATAACTTTACTACTGCCCTTTGTTTCTATGTGTGGATTCGAATTGCTGTCTAGAATCACTTTCTTTCAGCATGAAAAACTTTTCTTAATCCTAGAATTTCCATTTGGTTATTTTAAAAAACAATTTACATCTCTTTATTAATATTCTCTATTTGATAAATCTCATGGCATCTTTTACTTTCTTTTTTAATTGTAATTTTTTAACATTAAGATGAAATTCACATATTACAAATTCCACACTTTCAAAGTGTATAATTCAATGAATTTTAGTCTATTCACGAAGTTATAGGCCGGGCCTGGTGGCTCACACCTGTAATCCCAACACTTTGGGAGAACGAGATGGGCGGATCACCTGAGGTCAGGAGTTCGAGACCAGCCTGGCCAACATAGTGAAACCTCATCCGTACTAAAACTGCAAAAATTAGTTGGACATGGTGGCAGGCACCTGTAATCCTAGCTGCTCAGGAGGCTGAGACAAGATTGCTTGAACCTGGGAGGCAGAGGTAGCAGTGAGCCAAGATTGCACCATTGCACTCCAGCCTGGGTGACAAGAGTGAAACTATGTCAAACAATAACAACAACAACAACAACAGCAACAGAAAAAAAAACAAAGTTATAAAAATACCACCAGTATCTATTTTCAGGGCATTTTTATCATCCCTAAAAGAAACTTCATATTCATTATCAGTCACTTTCTACTACCCTCCTCTCCTTACCACAAACCCCTGGTAACTTTGTGGCCCTAATAAATCAATAAGTTAACAGGAACCAAGGAGGAGCCAGGCTGGCAGAACAGGGACCTAACCCGGTTTGCAGGGCTCACCTCTTTGTGTGAAAAACCACAGTCAGTATCTTGCAACACCAGAAACGGAAAGCATGTGGGTTGCAAAACAGCTAAAAGTAGCATAGTGTTTCCCCTGGGCACCTGCATAGGAAAGACCTGGCAGTTAAAAATTACCCCAACATATTCTTAGCATACAGCACAAATTCACTTGCACATAGCCCCCACCAGCATGATCTTGTAAAACTTTTGTCCATTTCCTGCTTCTTTGCAGGCAGTCTCTTCTCTGCTGTACTGCCCATTGCTTTCTTGCAACATGTCTTTGTATCTTCTCTAATAAATTCCTTTTCCTTTACCCACAACTGTCTTGGTAAATTCCTTTACTGCCCACAACATCGGCCCTAGCTAGTCACACCCACAACATTTTGGTGGCCCATATGGGGAGTGTGTGGGACTGATCAGGGAGACTCCAAGACTGCTCGAAGAATGCTTGGGAACTGCTCAGAGAGTGCTCGGGAACTGCTTAAGAATGTGTCTCCTTGTTTTGCCCTTTTCTCTTCCCCAACTCCAACCTGTTGGTGGACAGTGTCCAAGCCTGGAGACAATTGATGGTCCTAGTCGAGGCCAGAAGATGGTCCCCAGAAAACCAGAAGATCCTGATAACACGTCTGACCACTGCCCAGTTGGATGGGAGTTTAGAGTTTTGCTTTTCTTTCCAGTCTTCCTGTGAAAAAATTCCAGTATCCTTCTGGCAACTGATGGTCGCTGACCAGGGCCACTCTCTGGTGTGGCCTGAAGGTCAGGGACTGAGCAGGTTTGTCTACCTTGCTCGGAAGAGAGGAAAACTCTCTCCAAAGTCCCCAATCCCTACATGTAGCATGATTGGCAGGTAAAGCTTGACTATAGCTAAGCTACACATGTTTTGGGGAACTCAGATCCCCTCTTTCTCATTCTAAATTTTCCTGTAAAGACAGTCAAATCTGCTCTGGATGTTGCCATATCAGATGATCTCAAGCGGCCTCAGGTGAATTTCCCCATTGCCATTCCCTCTCCTGGGCTAGTTCCAGGCTGAGTTCTCCCTTCATCCTCATTCCTCCTACCTGGACTGGCCATTCAGCATAAAACCCCATGGCCATCAGCCTCAATGCTGGGAGATCCTTCCAATAGGTAGGATGTCCCTTTAGAAAGTGCATCTCAAAGTCCCTCAGTGGACATGAGTGGAACCCTTTTCCTCGGCGGGATTCCCTGAGACAAAGTGTGGTTCATGACCCCAGCGGACATTACCCCCCAGCGGCTTGTCATTTTCAGTCCCATCATGAGACAAATCTCATCTATTCCCTCAGACTCATCTCGGGGTTGCTTCCTAAAACACTGGGATAAATTTAACCCTCAGACGCTCAAAAATAAATGTATACTTTTTGTGTGTGTAATACAGCATGGCCCCTATGCAGGAAATCCTCAAATTAGCCTCCTCATTCTTTTATAACTGAGAGCAGAATAAGGAGAACAAAACTAATAAAAAAGAAAAACACAGGAACATTAGGCAGTCTCAACTGTTGGCTATTTTACAAGCCCCCAGCCCCCTCCAGGTAGCGCTAAGGACACTCCTACAGGTAACTGCCATCATGCAAAAGATCAGGCCACTGAAAGGCAAACTGCCCTAACGGGATAAATGTGAAAAAGCCCTGCATGGCTTGCCCCCTCTGCCACAAACTTGGCTACCAAAAATGGAACTGCCCTAAGGGTCAAAATGCTCCCCAGAACAGAATCCCAACCCCTGATGGCTTTGAGTTACAGGTACTCTCTTCTCCGACTGGCTTCCAAATCAGAGTCACCATCAACAAGACAAAGCCAAGGGCAACTCTGGAAGTGGCAAATAAAATAAATTTCTTTTTTAAGTTCCAGAACTGCCTACTCTGTACTAATCTTCTCTAAGCAACTCTCCTCCAAATCCTGTTGAGTAATAGGGCCAAATGGCACCCCTTCCTTCAGTAGAAAAATTCACACCACTTTATTCTACTTAAAGGATAAATTACTATTCTCCCAAGAGTTTCTGGTAATATCTAAATACCCCACCCCTCTTTGGGACAAAAATATACTTTCTATGATGGGTGTCTGCTTCATATTTACCCAACCTCTAAATTCCTCTTTCCCTCTAATAGCCCTGTTTCTCCCAGGAAAGCTACCCAGATCTACAACCAATAACTTCAAACTAAATATTCCTACCTCAGGGGTTTTAAAAATAGCCCACACTTACTCAAACAAGCAAGAAATCTAACTGAGCAATCACTTGATGGGGGATAACTTCTACATCATGTAGATAACCTTCTTATCTGCTCCCTCATCTCAGGACTCACACAACAGCATGTAATACAAACCATAACTTCTTAACAGAATAAAAATACCTTGTCTAATTAAAAGATTATAAAGGTGAAGAGGTATTTTTGGTAAGAAATGTTACAAAGAAAGAATCTTGTATGGGAAATTCTTGTCCTAAAGTAAAATAACTGGTTGCTTGAGAAAAGAGGATGCCCAGTACAAGTTAGATAGTCCAACAAATATGTCACTGCCAAAAGCAATCTACATATTCTTTTTCTTTCTTTCTTTTTTTTTGAGACAGAGTCTCATTCTGTCACCCAAGCTGGAATGCAGTGGCACAATCTCGGCTCACTGCAACCTCTGCCTCTTGAGTTCAAGCAATTCTCCTGCCTCAGCCTCCTGAGTAGCTGGGATTACAAGGGTGTGCCACCATGCCCAGCTAATTTTTGTATTTTTAGCAGAGATGAGGTTTCACCATGGCCAGGCTGGTTTCGAACTTCTGACCTCAAGTCATCTGCCTGCCTCAGCCTCCCAGAGTGCTGGAATTACAGGCATGAATCACTGTGCCCAGCTGCAATCTATATATTCAATGCAATTCTCATCAAAATAGCATCATCATTCTTCACAGAACTAGAAAAAACAATCCTAAAATTCATATGGAATTTAAAAAGAGCCTGCATAGCCAAATCAAGATTAAGCAAAAATAACAAATCTGGAGGCATCACATTACCTGATTTCAAACTATACTACAAGGCTATAGTTACCAAAACAGCATGGCACTTGTATAAAAATGGGTACATAGATCAATGGAATAAAATAGAGAACCCAGAAATAAAGCCAAATACTTACAGTCAAGTGATCTTTGACAGAGCACACAAAACCATAAAGTGGGGAAATGGCACACTATTCAACAAATGGTGTTGGGATAATTGGCAAGCCACATGTAGAAGAATGAAACTGGATCCTCATCTTTTACCTTATACAAAAATAAACTCAAGATGGATCAAAGATTTAAATCTAAGACTTGAAACCATCAAAATACTAGAAGACAGCATTGGAAAAACTCTTTTAGACATTGACTTAGGCAAAGACTTCATGACCAAGAACCCAAAAGCAAATGCAACAAAAACAGAGATAAATTGATGGAATTTAATTAAACTAAAAAGCTTCTGCTCAGCAAAATAGTCAGCAGAGTAAACACACAACTCACCAAGTAGCAGAAAATCTTCACAAACTATGCATCCGACAAAGGAGTAATATCGAGAATCTAAAAGAAACTCAAACAAATCAGTGAGAAAGAAACAAACAATCCCATCAGAAAGTGGGCAAAGTATATGAATAGACAATTCTCAAAAGAAGATATACAAATGGCCAACAAATATATAAAAAATGTTCAACATCACTGTCAGGGAAATGCAAATTAAAATCACAATGCAATACCATCCTACTCCTGCAAAAATGGCCATAATTAAAAGTTAAAAAAAAATAGATGTTGGCATGGATGTGAAAAGGGACTACTTTTACACTGCTGGTGGGAATGTAAACTAGTACAACCATTGTGGAAAACAGTATGAAGTTTCCTCAGAAAACTAAAAGTCAAACTACCATTTGTTTGAGTTGGAGAATGTATCTTCTTCAATTTTTTGGAAGGGTTTGTGAACAATTGGTTTCAATTGTTTAAGTGTTTAGTACAATTCACCAGTAAAACCATCTTGTTCTGGTTTCTTTGTGAGCAGCTTTCTGAAGACAAATCCAATCTCTTTACTTATAAGTCCATTCAAATTTCTATTTCTTTTTGAGTCACTTTCAGTAATATGTATTTTTCTAGGAATTTGTCCACTTCATCTAGGTTATTTAATTTGTTGGCATACAAATTTTCATTGTATCCTCTTATAATCCTTATTTCTGTAAGCTTCAGGTTAACATATTCCCTTTCAGTGCTGATTTTAGTCATCTGAATTTTCCCTTTTATTCTTGGTCAGGTTAGCTAAAGCTTTGTCAATTTTGTTGATCTTTTCAAAGATCCAACTTTGGTTTTGTTGATTTTCTTTATTGTTTGTAGAGTCTTTCAAAATTTATTTCTGCTTTAATAATTACCCTTTCATTCTTTCTGTTTGCCCTGTGTTTATTTTTCTTTTTTTCTAGTTTCTTAAGGTGGAACACTAGGTTATTAATTTAAGGTCGTTCTTTTTAATGTAGGCATTTACAGTTAAAAACTTCCCTCTAAGCAGTGCTTTAGCTGCTTCCCATAAGTTTGTCTAAGTTAGGTTTTCATTTTCATTCATCTCAAATTATTTTCTAATTTTTCTTGTAATTTCTTCTTTGATCTCCTGTTGTTAAGGAATGTGTTGTTTAACACATATTTGTATACATTTTTAGAATTTTATTTTTATTGATTTCTAATTTTATTCCATTGTTTTCAGAGAACATATTTTCTGTGGTTTTAATCCTTTTAATTTCTTTGTTTTTCTTTTAAAATGTAGATAAATAGATATAGATATATAATATGCTGGAATGAGGTATTCCTCCTCCCCAGGGTTTGTTCTTGTCTCTATTTGTTTATTTCATGAATTTTCACTACTAATTCTGCAAAGTCTTTTTTTTTTTTTTCTCATGTGTAGCCATTGAAACCTCTGCTTGCTTATCTTAGTGGCCAGCTAAAAATTCGACAAATATTAACTTAAATGCCTAGAGCCAATCAGTCTAACAGTCTTCACTGAAGGGCTTTGTGTACATGTTGAAACACGATTTCAACCCTCAGCCAGGCAGTTTACAACTTCATTCTAACTTTTACTTCCTGCTTGTGCAGCGCCTTAATGACAGCCAGAGGTGAGAGCTTATGGTCTTCTCAAGTCTTTTATGAGCATATGCCCAGCCCTGACCATGGATACAACCCTAAACATGTGAATGGCCCTCTACATTCCCAGGAATATGTAAGAGATTATCAAAGCCGCTATGAGTGTCCCATTTTTCAGGTTTTTAAAAAATTTTATTTTAAACTTTTTGGTTAGTTTAGTGTTTGCACCAACTCTTATCCACACCTCAGATAGTGTATTGGTAAAACAGTTGCCTCTGTTTCTGATAAACCCCTTGGGAAAGGTCTTTTTGTCAGGTCTTCAAGGGATCAACCAAAGAGGTCATATAATAGCAAATTCTCTCTGAATGAGGCTTTGAAGCGTCTCAACCTTGTTTTGCCCTATGTAGTTGTTACCATGTTGCTAATTTTCATCATGATAGTGGGCTGTTGGTTTTCAAAACTACCATGAAACTGGGAAAGAGGAGGTGGGAACACCAAAGATAAAAATGCCGTAAGACTTGTGGCTTTCTGTTCTTAGTAAGATTCAGCCATATATATATATATTTTTAAATGAATGGTCCCCGGAAGGCTGTAAGACTTTAGTTAATGTCTATGTCCAAAAGAGTTGATTCTGACAGTTTTGAAACCAGTTGTCTTATTGTATTTATGGAGGATAGAATATATAGATATTCTTACTCCTTCATTTTTACTCCTTCCTTTTTTTCTTTAAGAATGATTTCCTTTAGTTCTTTGCACATTATTTTTTAATGTATGTCATAAATCAAGTGACTGTATATGTAGGAGTCTAATTCAAGACTCTGTGTTTTGTTCCACTGTCCATTTGTCTATCTTTGCACTAATATCACATTGTCTTAATTGCTGTTTAAAAAGTATTGAAAGCTGGTAACATTAGAAAAACATATTTTGGAGAAAAATTGCCTATTAAACTATGCATCCTGATAAGACCAGACAAGAGAGCTCACAAAGGGTAAGATTCAGTTGCGTGGACAGCTGAAGCCAAGGTTCTAAGTATTCATATTTGGCAGGGCAGAGACAACCTGAGATGGGGCACGGGAAGGGAATTGGGCTTCAGAGGTTGAGCTCCTGTGGAGTAGCACAAAATATCCAAACAGCAGAGCTACCTGAGGGTGGAGGCAAGAGGCACAAATCAGGCCCAGAATTTGTTAAATTCCAGGAAACTGAAACTGATGACAGATCTCTCTGTAGGAATGGGCCAGGAAGTAAGAAACCACCACTGAAAGCAGTTCCAGATAGGGGAGTGAGTAATTAGCCAGGCCAGCTGTCAGATAATCTGTCAGTTCACAAGAATGGCCTTCCTGGGAAGGTTCGAAGATGGCCGAACAGAAACAGTTCCAGTCTCCAGCTCCCAGCACGAGCGACACAGAAGACAGGTGATTTTTGCATTTTCAACTGAGGTACTGGGTTTATCTCACTAGGGAGTGCCGGACAATCGATGCTGGTCAGCTGTTGCAGCCTGACCAGCGAGAGCTGAAGCAGGGCAAGGCATCGCCTCACCTGGGAAGCGCAAGCGGGAAGGGAATCCCTTTTCCTAGCCAGGGGAACTGAGACACACAACACCTGGAAAATCGGGTAACTCCCACCCCAATACTGCATTTTAAACAAACGGGCACACTAGGAGATTGTATCCCACACCTGGCCGGGAGGGTCCCATGCCCACGGAGCCTTCCTCATTGCTAGCAGAGTAGTCTGCGATCTAACTGCAAGGCAGCAGCCAGGCTGGGGGAGGGGTGCCCGCCATTGCTGAGGCTTAAGTATGTAAACAAAGCCCTGGGAAGATCAAACTGGGTGGAGCTCACAGCAGCTCAAGGAGGCCTGCCAGTCTCTGTAGACTCCACCTCTGGGGACAGGGCACAGCTACACAACAACAACAACAACAACAGCAGCAGAAACCTCTGCAGACCCAAACGACTCTGTCTGACAGCTTTGAAGAGAGCAGTGGATCTCCCAACATGGATGTTGAGATCTGAGAAGGGACAGACTGCCTGCTCAAGTGGGTCCCTGACCCCTGAGTAGCCTAACTGGGAGACTCCTCCACTTGGGGCAGACCGACACCTCACACCTCACACAGTGGAGTACACCCCTGAGAGGAAGCTTCCAAAGCAAGAATCAGACAGTTACACTCGCTGTTCAGCAGTATTCTATCTTCTGCA